>NC_092458.1:120359858-120711108 GCF_047495875.1 Pithys albifrons albifrons | reverse complement strand
TGTCTGGAAAGTCACCATGCAGCTACAAAAGTTACTGCAAAAGGGAAATCATGAATTTTATGGCCTCCCTGCTGCCACTCGTACCTGTGCCATCCTCTCTGAGCTCCAGCACTTGTGCATGGGCAGAATGAGAAAGAGATCATTCCTTTTTTGTAATCCTTTTCTGAGAGGAGAACAAATTCCTTATGGGGAGGCTTTTTTTTTTTTTTTGCGGGGGTGGGGGCAGTCCAGCTGAGGGAAAGAAAAGGTCTTTTAAACTGTGTTGCCACAGGTTGATCTGGATATAAACACTTTGGGTACATTGATCCATTGTAAACTCCTGGAACAGGAACAGGATGCAGGTATGGCAGACAATTATTATGAAACAATTGCTGCTCTATATCCAGCCAGTTTACAGCTTTCTGGTGTCCCCAAGATAGAGGTGTTGCTTTCATGTTGTTGGCAGCCCTCCACTCCATAAGTCAAGGTCCCTCTTTTTGGCCAGGAGCTGGCAGGAGGCTCACAGGTCAGTGGTAAAGGGTTGTGAGGAAAAAACACCCTCAAATGGGAAAACTGAAGAGATTTTTTTATCATTTAATTCTGGGAGACAAACCTCCTCACTAGCATCTTTCACTTGCAGTACATGATTACTTTGAGATTTAGGAAGCAAACAAACAGTAATCATTATGAGCAGTTTATTAAATGAAATAAATTTCTCCTTGTGCTGTTGACTAAAGAGCAGGCAATTTAGCTGTTCCTAATTATGAGGTTATGCCTAGATTTTTCTAAACAGAAATGACAGTTTATATATCCATTTTTTTTTTAAGGTAAGCACGCACTTTTCAAAGGTTTTACACAGATGAACTCTGCTATCTCTCCTCTGTCCACAAGTGCCACCATGTACAAGTGATTGAAGATTGTGCTGTAAATCTTTGTGCTGCTTCTAGCCAATTACAGAGCCTTGGGCACGCAGCACATCCCCACTGCCCTGGTGTTCAGCAGGGAGGTGTTTTTTCTCAGGCAGGGCAGATGCACACAGTCACTGCAGGGCCATGTTTGGGATGGTGAAATAAAATAGTTCCCATAGTTATTCCTAGAAGTTAATTAGCTGTGACAGTGGGAAAGTGACCACCTCATGATTCTTGGGTATTTATAACAAGGCTGTCACTTGCTAGGTTAGTCAGGTCATGGAGGAGACAAGTGTGTGAAGTCAGGTTTCTGGCAGGACATAGAGCTGAACCTGCACCGTTGTGCTTCCTTGCCATTGCTTAGATGTTGGCAGAAAGGATCTCTTGGTGCAGCATTTGTAACTCTACACCAGCATGTGATCCATATCTTTTGGAAACATGGCTTCAACGGGCTGCAGAGCTGTGTAGGTGCAAATGCATTTCCTTCATCACATGCTTTTAGAGTTTGACCTGGGATTGCTGAAATGGAGATGTCTTTTCTGCTCCTGCTTGCATAAGCACAAGGTCAGACTCCCGGGGCAAAGCAGAGATCACACAGGACATGAGGAAATGAGGGATGCCTGCTCTGCTGAGGTGGGTGCTGGAGCATTCACCACACCTGCACCTACTGCCCCTCTGCACCATGTGCTGGTTGCTTCATGGGGGACAGAGGCAACTGGTTTGGGTGTTTTTGTCCCTACTTGTGTTTCTGCAAATACTGTTGCTGTCATACTTCAGGACCTACCATAACTGTGCAGTTTTCTGATGAATGAGATGTTAGAGTTTGTTTGACTCTTCAATTTTGCCAAGTAATCAAGACTTAATGTACTAAATGTGTTTGCTGTGCTCTGCTATCAGCACAGCTGAGCATGACCTGAGCAGCTGGAAATATTTCTGAGAGCATTTTTTGTGTTTTTGAGAGTTAAAAGACCAAAAGATTTATAACATTGTGGTTGGGGGAAAGCTCTCAAATTACACATTTTGTTCAAATCATAAGTTTTTTATTGGTAATGACAAACTAGCCTGGAAAATATTATTTCAAAGATCTATCTCATTTAAAGTATCACTTATGAATGTTGTCACTGCTCAGAAAAAGAGATATCTCACACTAGGAAGACTGTGGGTTACCATCGTGACAAGGAGAAAGCACAGAAGTTTCTTCGTTTTTGTGTGTCTGTCATTATGGTTCTTCAGTTTTAGTTGGAAAAACTTTCAGACAACTTCTGCATGATTTGCAGAGTGTCATTTCTCTATTAAAATTTTCTGCCCATAAATAGTGTGCCAAATGTTGTAGTGGGTTTGTCATCTGCCCAATATTCTTCAGAGAAAGCAGCTGACTGTTGGTTTCCCTAATTATTTCTTCTTCTAATATTGTTTCCTCAGAGCTAGCTTGAACGGGAACAAACCCCAACTATATCTAAATAATCCAGTGAAACCAGACATTTATATAAAAAAAATTAAATCTTTGGAACAAACAATAATAGTTTCATGCAAATTTCTCTCTCTTAATGCTGGCAAGATTTCAATAAGTATTTTCTGAGAAACATTTCATTTTATTTAACTGAGAGGTGGGACACTGCTTTTTGCATTGCTGCAAACCCCCACTGGAGAGCCAAGCTGGGAAACTGCCAAACATCTCATACCTGCTGTGACAATGGGGAGCCATATCAACACACACAAACCCATATTTAACTAAACTGTTCAATTGAATTCTAATCTCCAGCTAATCACTAAGGTGAAAGAAAAAAAAAATCTCCCTATTCATGTTTTATTTCTAAAAAATACCTTTATGAGGTAATACAAGTGCATGAATGGATGAGAGACTCAAGCACAATACACTGTCCACAAAGCTAAATGGGCTATGGGGGTCACATTCTCTTAAATATCTCACCCATGAAACTCTATGTTAAAAAGAACATTTAAATGGAGATTGGAAAGTCACTGTAGGGCCCTTTTAGGACTTTTCAGGACAGAAGGCCATACAGAGATGTGTTTTTGGTTTGCTGGACTCCAAGCCTTGCTAAACCACAGAACTTAATGAGATTACAGTAGGAAAAGTACCAGAGGATGCTGATTTATGTGTAGTTGAGTACATTTTATGTTCAAAAGACAACTGCAACCTCTTGAATGAAGCTTGTGCATGTGTTGTAGGGCGTAGGGAGACCTTTCACCTTTCCTGCTGCAAGAATGTATGCAGAAGAAAGCATGACATCTCTGAGCCTGGGCATCAGCCTTGGCATGTTGTGTGTGGCTGCCACTATCACATGAAATTCTACTCAGAACTGCTTCATGGGAGATATTACAAAAGAAAAGAGATGTTTCTTCCTCAGCTTCTTTGGGGTCTTAATTTGAAGTTAATAATGGGTGAAATGCAGAGTTAAAACACACAGTCCTGAAATCAGGACTTGTTACACAGTGTCCCATCACCCTTTGCAAGGCTGAATCAGTACCCTTACCCAATTTTACCAAGGCAGCACTGATGCTCCTGGTGAAAGACAGAGAATAAATATACCTGTTACAGAGCAAAGACAAAATTTCATATGAGGACTCCGTGGAACAGTTGTGTAGAACAAGACATTTGGGTACAGCTGGTTTTCAAGCACAGCTGCTCAGGTCTCTCTTACACCAGAAAAATCTATGCAAACCAGAAAAGTCTTCCCTGGACCTGCTGCCTTAGTTCCAGGTACTTGCCTTCTATCTGGGTCTGTCTTTCCATCTTTTTTTGCAGACATGAAGAGCAGTCTGATCTGTGCTAATGTTTGGTTGGGCCATCTCACAATGCCCTCTGCAAGTATGGTGGATCCTCTTTGCTGATTTTAAGTAATTGCTTGCAAGTAGCTCATTCTCATTCCGGTTTTCCAGCCTGCACAGCACGGCTGGGCATATCCTTAATTTAACCTGGCAGTGAGAAGTACTGGCATGTACTTTCAACTGAAGTGACTCTCCCTGACCCAGGTTTTATGCTTGCGTGCAAACCTTGTCAGCAAAAATAATTTTCCAGTGTCTTTCCATGTATTCTGTTACTATTCCATGTCTTCAAATCTCCACATTTTCAGTGCAAATAGGCCAGTGTGACCTCCTTACCAACCAAGTGTTGATGACCACAGCTAACAAAGTGTTCTGGAGGGGCTATCGAATGTCTCCAAGGTAAGGCATGCATAAAACATGAGCACATAGTCGTAAATAACCGGGCTCCTCTTCATTTATTTTAAAATAATGACGGTTGTTTAACTGGCTTAAAAGGGTTACTCTTTCACCCTTAGCTTGTTCTGAGCACCGTGGGAAAATGACACGAGCACTGTTTAGTTTAAGGGATGTAGTCATGCAAAACCTTTGCTGTACCTTGTGGAGGAAGCTGGAGTGTTTCAAGAAATAATGAAGGTGTGAATCATCACAATTCTGAATTGTCTGATAAGAAAATCTTTTAATCTCTTGTAGTAGTGTAAGGACTCCAATTGCTGCAATTCTCTTTTTAAATTGTGCAATAAAATATGGAATAAATCATTGCAAAAGAATCCATGATTATGAGCAGTCTTTTCCTTTGATATCAGTATTTCTGGCCGGTGTTCTTTAAAGGCTTTTGCTTGTTAGTTTAGTTTTAGGAGACAAATAAACTAATTAGTTCTCTTTTTTTACCCATTTTATGGTCTGTTCTTAGAACACTTAGTAAACATTTGAACTTGAACAGTTAATTTTCAGTTGTGCCCGTTAGCAGGAGTTATTTCCATTTATCAAAAACAACATTAGGGAAGAACCAGGATGATATACTGCTTTCATTAAAAGTATATGCAAAGGATGAGGAGTTTGGTTGCTTACTTCTTTTTTTTTAAACATACTTTTTAAGTGGTATTCAAAATGTACCAAGAAATATTCAGTTTTATATGTGTGTTCAGTCAAAAAAACCCTCAAGGGTTCCCTTTTGAAAAATATTCTTACTCTTGCTTCTGGAATTGGGCTCCACATGCTCTTTGTGATTTTAAGACAACATCTATGGCCTTTTACCAAGGCGTTATATTTTTATTTATACAAAAATCACACAATGCCAGAGGATGTCAATAAAATGAAGAGCTTGGTAAGATTTAAGTTCTTGGGGGTTCCTTTTGTGATCAAGAAAGATATAAAATCAAGTAAATCATTCATATTGGGAACCTCAGAATTCAGCTTTGATATATGACTCTTCTCATGATATACAATAAGACTGAATAAGCTTTATCATTTCATTTATCACTTCCTAGGCAGCAGCTGCCCATTGGCTAGAGAGGAAATCAAACATTTATCCACTGCTACCTTTGCCTGTGGACGGTAAAAAGATGTTTATAATATAAGGCAAAGTCCTGCCATAAAAGATTAGAAGAGTGGAGCTAGACAGGAGGAATGTACTACAGCTATACAGAATAGTCTGAAATGTTTGGGTTGGATTCTGTTGTGATTTATCCACCAGCTCCTTGCTCAGGTTGCTGCGTGTCCAGTCAGCCTGCCCTGGGTGAGAGCTACAGAGCAAGGGACAGCTCTGCTGGATGCCTGTAATCATCCTCCCTGCACTCCCATTCCTAAAGGCTGTAAGAAAGTGGTGGAGCACTTTTTGGAAGTTGCATGTGCAGTTACATTTTGGAAAATTGTTGGGTTTTTTATGACTGCTATACATTTTATAAATATTTGAGTGTGTGAAAAAAAAGTTATAAATCACATTAGTGGTAAGGTTGTTTATGGTGCTTTAAGGTATTTGGTCTATTTGCTTTAAGTTATGGGGTAAAATACCTTCGTGTGCAAATTAAAGATATGTGGCAAACTCTGGCTGATTGTCCAGATATGTAGCTCAGACAGGGACAAGTCGCCTGGCCTCTGTCACCTTCCTCACTTTATACAGCTGTTTACAGCCACTAACTGGCTTGGGGAACAACACACAGTACCATCATTCAGGTGTCAACCATGAGCGATTTCTTTCTACAAATAATTCCCAAACTGCCTTATGAAACTACTTTGGATGCTGAAGGGAAGAAGCCAAGTGACTGTGAGCTGCTGGGATGAGTGGATAGCTGAGGATGAGGTTGGGAGTGACATGAAGGAGCCACCTCTGCCCGAGGTCCTGGCCATGGGTATGTCTCTGGGAATCAGACTCATGGTAGGCTGATAATAAAGTGTTCCTGGGAGGACAAGTGAGGTTCTGAAGATGAACTGAGATCCCATTGTAGCTGAATAAGGGGATCTCAATAGGTGGTGAAGGCGCTTCGTGGAAGAGATAAGAAGAAAGAGGATAAGACAAGAAGCAGGTGAAAGGCAGCACCTGCCTGTTCTATGTGCAGTTCACAGGCTGAATGGAAGGGCTTGACAGGCCTGAACTCTTTTCATGGGCTCCTGAAGTGTTGACATGGGAGGCAAGGTGAAGATCTGTGAGGAGAAGGGGCTGCTCAGGGTTAGCAGATCTGCCCTGGTGTGAGATCAGCTGGCCCTGTCTGGAGCTCTGTGATGTTGTAGGGACATCTTGCTGTTCTCCTGCTCTGATTGCATTCATAAGCTCTTGGTCCCCATCAAACAGAGCAGAGTTGCTGCAAAAATGACAAGGATGTTTGTGTACATGTGATCCTACTCTATCTATAATGGACTTTAAATACCATCTGATTCAGCTATAATCTAATAGAGGACTAGGTGTGAATTGCTTGATTTCCCCCTAGGTTTCTTGAAATATGAGGCAATGGCACAGCATTCTAGAGATGACCAAGTGTAGAAAAATAATAGAGATGCTTCAGTTGTTCCCTTGCCATTTTTACTTCCTTTCTTTTTCTTTGAAACCACCAGTTATTTCCCTGTAGAGCTATGAAATAACAGGAAACAAGAACACCCCAGCTAGGCAATGTCTCTTCTGCAGAACTACAGGAGATCACATCCTGTAAAAAGGTTAATGAAGAACTGAGACTTTTTTGTGTCAGGATAAAGAGAATTACTTGCTTCCTAGTGCACTAGAAGCATTGGTGAAACCTTTTAGGAAATGCCATAATGTATTTTTAGTCTAAAACGAAACTAGAAAAGAGTTGCAAAAAGCTGTACCATCAATTCTGGACTTGATGCATCCAACATTCAGCAATTCGAGGTTTCTTGCTTGCTTATTTCATTGAAAAGGGATGCAGAGGACTTCAGAAAATAATTCTTTTCTCATTTCCTCATCAGACTCTCCCTAGAAAATGCATGTCACTCAGTGTGTATGAACTAAGGTGATGTTGGACACTGATCCTGATGGACACAAGGCAGAGAGTGCAACTCAGTCCTCTCTTACCCACCTCTGAAAGGACTTTAGTGGCTCAGTGCCCACTGTCATTTCCCTGCCTTCCTCTCCTGGTCCACAGAAGCTGCTTCCAGGGCTGCACACTCAGAGATAGGTTGGGGTTTTTTTTTCCAATCTCTTCATTTTAATTACTCGTCCTCCTTTTCAAAAGCCTGGATGTTTTGAGATAATGAAATGTTTCCACAGGTCATGCTGCTTTCTCTTCCTCTGGATTCCTCTATTAACAGAAAGCTACCGGTTTCCAGAAGGAAATTGTCTGACTTCTTTATAGCCTCAATCTGTTCTCACCGAAGGCACTGGCAAACCCTCCTGTTTATTTTTCAGAGATACAAAACTAAGCTAAATGCCATCAGGAAGAGATCAGTACATATAGTGAACCATGAGCAAGGCCTGGGGAGCCTAGTTAAGTATTTCATTACAGCTACTTAAAAATTCCTCACTAAATAGGTTTGAGTTTGGTTTTTTGCCAGAAATACTAGCTTGCTGAAGTGGAAACATTTTGTGGCAATGTACCAATTTCTGTTATCCGGAAGGTTATTTTTGTGTTCCAGGTGAAATTTTATTGGGAGAAAAGGAAGCAGAAAAAGATTTTTCATCTGTAACACTATGCTGAACAAATGTAGCTACCGTGGCTTCTGGGCTACAATTGCTTGCAATTGTCTGAACACATCTGAGCAGATGGACTCAGCCCTCGATTCCAGTTGTCTGAATTGGAAGGCACCTGAAAGAGGATAGGAAAGGGGTTGGACTGGATGATCTTTAAAGGTCCCTTCCACACATTCTATGACTCTATGAACTGTCTATGTTTGTGATGTGTGATTACTAAGTGTTCCTATTTACATCAGGTTATGCAAAATAATATTGGAGTTGAGGTCACCATCAATATGAAGAAAGTAGAAGCATCATTTAAGCACACTCTTTTGTAAGGAGCTGCACTCCACATCATGATGAAGTATGACATTCCCTGTCACAGGGCACAATGTTAATTCAGTGCTCAGAAAGCAGTTAGAGACATCACAGAAGAAGATCTTGTCAAGAAGTATCAGCAAAACTACTTTTGGTTTAAGAAATTGCTGAATACTGGCCAAGTGTGTTGGAGTAAAGCCATGTTGTCTTTACCTTGTCCTTATACCTTTCTCTAGGCATGTGGTCACTGTCCAAGCCACAGTGCTGGGCTGAGTGCATATTTAGTTCAGTCTGATACAGTTCTGGGTGTTTTGTGCCATTTTAAAAGAAAGTTTAGATGAAGGCACCAGTGAAAATCATTCCTGCCCCCTTTTCTGCTGTGCCTGCTCTCTGCAATTAGTACTGTCTTTCTGTAGCTGCATTAGCTTTTGCAGCTGAGATTTTCCACAAGACTCTGAAGGTGTCAGTGAAGGAAAAATGATAATAGTCGTGAAGAGTGCTGAGGCTGGAACAAGACCAAATACCCATCATCATTCCACTATATTTGATCCATCACTGACAGTAAACTGAAGTCAGGAATCCACATTATTAAAGGCATTCAAATACCTAAAGCCCACCAAAATCTCTGGGAGTAAAATGTCTATAATGTCTTTTAGAATCTGGGTCATAATGCAATCAATGATCAGTGTTTGTGTTAAAGCAGAGCAGTGACTTGGTTGACATTCAGGCTTGATAGGAACACAAGAAAGTAATACTTACTTTAAAAATATTCCAAAGATCTCATGATTATCTTGAATTTGAAACATCACTATCAACTTTCCTCGTTGTTGTGTTCCATTTTGCTGATGTCACAGGCAGTACACAAGCAAAAAAGTGAAGTAACTAATGATGAATGCTTCCATGATTCTGGTATTCCTGCAAAAAGCAAGGCAAGATTTGCTTTGTACACTGATTATAGTTTAATTTATAAGTAGAGCATATTAAAATATTATTAATAACAAGTAAGCTAGGCTGTCCAATGGTGTAAGTTCGAAGTTCCAAGGTTTTTGTTAAATCCTGAGTCCACATTAGTTGTAGCCATGGTGATAGCAAGCCTCTTGTTCTGATTCCTTCTCAAATCAGTGTTGTGATTTTTTTGTGATTCTGAAACTGTTTTCCACTAATTCTAAAATTTAATAGTTAATCAAATATTCTCAGCTTTGACTCAGTTATTGATGTGCATGCTCCCATTATTAAGTAACCATCTACCTGCAGCAGAAAACCCTTTAATTGTGGTTTGGGTTCTTGTGTTGTGTCTGTAGGGATAAGATAATCTATTTAAAGGAATCTGGTGATATTGCACCAAAGCTTGCTACAGCCTTTATTGGGAAACATAAAGGTCAAACTCTTTCTTTGTAGGGATTACTGGCTCCATATAGCCTCAGTAGTAGGAGTAAGCAATAGGAATGAGGGAGTGGGGTGATAAATCAGAGGAATGCTTTCTTCAATAGATCTCTCTTTGGCAGTTATTTGCTCTTTTTAAGATACTCAGGGCTTATTGATCATTCTGTCTTTCCTGTGGGAGCACAACCTGGAAATTTTTGGGCAAGAAACAACAAATGTGAAGTAAAAAGGTGGGACTATAAGGAGAGGACAGATTATAAAATTAGGATACCCCAATGCACATGTTGCGAAGGGGAAAAACAAGGAAGGCAGGAGGCACAGCAGAGTGTGCAGAAGAAGCACCTTTGGAAAAATTGAGAAATATTCTCAATTTTGACAGCTATGCAGTGAGAAAACTTTGATTGTCCACCCCACACAAGAGAGGAGATGGACCACTATACCAATGGGACCAGAAAGAACCTGGATTAACCCATGGTGTTGGACATTCCAGTGGGAAAATTAGTGTGTGACAGCTGCAACTGTTCCTCTTGTATCTAGAAATTTTCTCCCAAACTTGGACTGAACCAAATTAATACACATGTGTTAGAAAACTTGAAAATCTTCCTGGTATTCATCAGGAACTGCAGGTTTCCAGAAATCTTGTATTGCCAAACTCAGCCTGAACAAAATGAGGAAGTACTCCAGAGATTTGCTGTGCTGTACTTCACCCTTGAACAAAAGTGAAGCTTAAAACAGCTTTCAGAAATATTCATGCTTTTCAAATGCTTATCTGGAGCTCACATTTCCCCCTTGCTGCTTACACTGAAGACGTGGAGGGAAAAGCCTGCACTGTGATTATTCCCCCTGGCAAAAGCACCTGGATAAAATGTTCTTCACTGGAAGAACCTAATGAAGTGTCTGCACTGATGCCACATATGTGGTTGGTCATTAACATACATTAACAGTGATTGAAAGTCTTATTTCTGTGGTTGTACAGGGCTTTTAAAGTTTGGAGTATACAGATGAATATTTTCTCTGTTTCCTCTTCTATTGAACTTGCAAAACATTTGGCTCTGGCCGTTCTCCACACTTGCCATGAGTGAGCTCTTCCCTTAGCCAGTGATGACAGAATGTAGTCCATTTTTTAAAATGGGGATTTGCAAATTCAAACACATTCACAAATCAAGTTCAGTCAGGAGATTCCTCACATTCCTGCCCTGAATGGTCTCCAGACTCTATGAAAAATTCAGCTGGTCTGCACTCCATATGTGATGGGGTTTTTAGTTCAGTCATGGGAATGCCAAATGATAATCACTGTCAGCCAGTTTCACAAATGACTACAAGTTATTCTCAGAGACAGTCAGTGCTGTCAAGCTAGAAGGATTTTAAGACAACTTATGCTACTTCTGATGTACAATGTGATGCAAACCCACCTTTCTTTTACAAACGATTTGACTGATAGAAGATATGCTTTTAAAATTTGACACTTCATTTGGTGGTGTTGCGAGATCTTCCGAAGGACATGATCAGAGTTCAAAGTGAACTTGGTCAGACAGAGAGACGAATAGAGAATTTGTCACAGAGATGAATAGGTGAATAAACAAAAGCATGTTCAATGTACCAACTGTGACATTTACGAAGGGGAATACAAATGCCAAGTGGATAGTGTCAGCTATGCAGCAGTATGGCAGAGGAAGATTTAGACATCAGAGTGGAACAACGCTGTGTTTTAGTCAGCAACATGGTATTGCAATAAATGGAAATGTCACCCTAGGCTGAAGTTGAGTTTTAAATAACTTGGTAGTCTTGGAAGTTCTTTACCAGTAATTCTGTGATAAATGTCTCATTTAGGTTCTGATGGCCATTCATCCTTTGCATAGCTGCTCCACTTAATTTTACAAAGCTAACTCATTCATTACAGCTAGCTCTGAGTAAAGTGATGTATTCAGCTAGGAAGTTTGGCTTATGGCAGTCAGCTTAAAAGATATCTCCAAATTTGTTCTGAATTATTTGATACAGGACCTGTGTAAGAACTCATAAAACCCAGGCATGGCATGGAGTGCCTTGTCTCCTTGAACTTACTCTGTGAGAGTGAACTGTCCAGTGGAGACAGACAAGATGTTGCAGAAACATCCAGAGAGTCTTCTTAGGACTCTTACAGTCTAGAGGAGTCGAAGGAAACCCACACAGAGAAAGATAATTTTTTGTGGCTGCATCAATCCAACTGACTTGATTGATACAGATTGATAAATACATGATTAGCTTGTTGAATTCTTCTGAATTCTGTACTTTATTAACAGCAGTGTGAACCAGCTATTAATGGTCTTGCATATACTCTGATTTTCTCTTTCTTTAAAAACAAGAAATACAGACAACTTCCTTTGTTTCCCAGAGCTACCCTTATCTCTACGTAAGTCTTTAGCTGGTACACACAGAAAGAGAAAAAGCTTCTTCCCTGTGTACTGTGTATTGCACAAATTGTCAACAGTTTAGCTATTCATTTTAGCTTCTCAAAGCTTGGTATAATGCTTTGGAAATTTAAGGTGGATTTCAGCAGAGGCAGAACAGCCTATACGGTGAATGAGTGGAATGAGTTTAACTTGGCAGTCTGGGGTCCCTCTCAAAACTTACCTCTTCCTTTAGGAGTTTCACAAATTTCTTTTAGGCATAACTTATTAATATTTAGTCCTGACTCTTCAAAGGAAGGCTGGGCTAGATTACAGCCTTGAAATCCCTCATGACCTTCAATTTCAATGCCTTCTTGATTTCTGTTGCTCACAGTAATGATATATGTCTTCCAACTCCTTGTAGAATTCTGCTCACTGAAAAATGTTTCCTTTGCTACTCTGAGTGCATCACCAAAATTAAGCAAAGCCTGGAGAAGCAGGTTAGCTGAATGGAGCACTCAAAGTCTAGTAGCTACTACATCTTGCCTGTCTGCAGACACCCTCTGTGCTGCAGCCTCTGCTCACAGCCTTGCTTGCAGAGATAAGTCAGTCTTATCTGGAAATATCTCAGTACTTGAAGCTTCTAAGCAGAGCAGATGTACACACCTCCTCATACTGTAAAGTAACCTGTAAGCTTGGACTATCTGGTCTCATAAACCAGAATCTGTCACCAACAATCTGCTTTTTGAAGTTGCTGCAAGGATTAACTGTAGAGTGGCGTCTCCCTCTGAAGATAAGATCTGAGACTGGACTTGCTCTGTAGCTGTAGCTAAATGTGCCTGCAAGATTTTTTTCCTCCTCTCTTTCATACAAACACATACACAACTAAACAAACCATGGGAAAACAAGTGGAAATAATTGCTATAAAACAATGTAATATAAAATCTGTATTAACAGCCTCAGCCTCTGCAAAGCTTTAAAAGCATTTCTGACTGACTTAGCTGACAAACCGCCGTCACTCCAAATTTTGTTCTTGCTGTTTGTGCCTTAGTAACTGTGAAGATGACTCCCAGAGAGATTATTGCTCTTGTTTTTCCAGTCACTAGTGCACAAATCACACAGAGCTACAGCACTTCTGTTTGCAGTTAAATGTCACCCTGACGCCTGATCCCATCAGATCTGCGAAGCTAAGCAGGGTCAGCCCCGGTTAGTACTTGGATGGGAGACCTCCTGGGAATACCGGGGGCTGTAGGTTCTAGTCCCAAGGACTTCATTGTCCCTGTCCAAGCTTGCTCAGCTGTGGCAGGTGAACCTTAGGAGTTAAAGGGTGGGGTCAGTTCTGCGCACGCGGAGCCTCACCTAAAAAATCCACTGTGCAGGCTCAAAGGGCACACCCACGTGGGAAGAGCCCTTCCCAAATTTTCATTCATGAAGCTTAGCCATGATGGTGACAGCACTTCTGTTCTAAACCATTGCCTGAAGTCAGAAATAGAATACAATGCACAGTCCCCAGGAAAAGTCATAGGCAGGTGTGGGCAGTTTCTGAGAAGTGTTGGGTTCATGGGCAGTTCCAGCACTGATGTTGTGCCTGGACTGTGGCACGTGGGTGTCAGAAAGGCTGTGCTGTGTGAGGGGCTGTGGGGTTACCCCCATGCCCAGCTGTGGGGGTGAGGGAGCCAAGCCAACATCCCTGTTCTGTCCTTGAGCCCCACCTCACAATGAAACTGCAAACCCTCCCTGGAGCTGCTCTCATTTCCTGCCTCCAAGCCATTCACAGGGTTTCCCAGGCTTGCCAAGGTATAAAAGGTGTGTCTTGTGGCTTTTCTTCCTTACAAAAGAAATGTGAGATTTCTCTGACCTTTGGAGAAAATTACAGCCTCTCTCCACAGTGTGTAACTAGTTGGAATATTCTTAAGGGTTTGTCGTTTGGATTGATCTTCCCAAGATCAATCAAATCTTTCAAATTCAGTCCTTTCAGTCTGTAAGGTTCCTGGCCAATTAATTCTTGAGCACTTTATTATTACATTCATCTGAGCTAAATAACTATGGAAAATTCTCTTGACATTTTGGATTAAGTGCAGATACTTTTCCCTTATACTCTGGAATAAATGTGCATTACCCCTAGAACTGAGATTTCTCATATTTTCCCCAAATGCAAGTTTAATATTTATTGAAATCCTCTGTTGATTAGAAGCTCAGAATAGTATATCCAGAAGACTAATCGATATTTTAAATGCACTCAGACATATTAGCTGCTTGCTGGTTACACAGAGAAATAATGAACTTGCTATATGAAAAGGTAAAATCATGAATAATTCATAGATACATTAATTTATTCAGTTTTGCCTTTTGAATTGATTTGGCAATTATTCATGTACTGCACATCATTTACAAATGCTTAGATATAAATAAATATTTACAGTTGCAAATTTGTGGTCAAATCATTTCTATTCTCTGATTGAATGGCTTCTGTAGCACACCAAGCAGTGCAAACTGTGAATTTTACTGTTAAGTGTAGAGCTCAGTAGAATGTGGGTGCTGAAACAATCAAGTAGAAGTGGATACATATTGACTGTAAATATGGTCCAACTAAAGTATTTCAAATATGAATAAATATTTTCAGGTAGGTTTTTCTTCATTACTTTTTTGCAGTAAGAACAAGGGAAAAATCCCAAGTGTTGTGCTGCTGCAAACAACAAAGGCCAATGTCCTTTGGCAGTGGTATTTTTATTGTTTATTCAGCTCTTCTCTCTTTTTCCTTTGTTTGCAATTTTTTTTCCTGTTGATTGTGTTTTATATCTTTCAAGGATGATTGAAGCATTTGGGAAAATGAGAATTCTCTCTAAATGGGGATGACTTAACCCTCCAGTGAAGCTATGTAGAAGAAGAATCCAGAAGCAGAACATTATGGGTTTGTGGGGAAACTGATGGTCTGAGTGAAAGGGCTAATTCATGGTGGCTTATTTCAGCCAAAGGAGCCTTAACTCCTAAACTTCCCTTATACTTACTGGAGAAAGAGAGACTTCTCTAAAGGATGATTCAGAACAGGAGCCTAATTTTAAGTGCTCTGAATCAGCCTGCTAGTCTGCTTATTTTGAACCATGCAGTTTATCTTCCTTTCATATCCTACTTGTTGTCCTGATTGATGAGTAAGGATTTATGCAAAATGAATGAATTTCACTTTTCATGAATAAAGCATAGGATTGTAATTATTTAGAGAACTTGATTTGAGACTAAAGAACTAGTGAAAGCATTAAGGTGTATCATGTTATTATGTATTTCTCTCTCTGAACGTTAAGAAAAACCTTAAAAATTCCAGCTTTAAGCATTTAAGTCCTTTAATATATTGCAATAATTCAAAGTCACTTAATGTGATTTTCAGGTTTCTTGAAGCACTCCAGAAATTTATTTTTCCAAAGTTTCTTCACTTTGAAATGCTTCCACAAAAGCACTTGAGGCTGAAAGTTAATCCATTTGCAGAGAGCATGTTCAGAAAGGAAAACCTATGAAATTACAAATAGTTTGTTCTGGAGAAATAAAGATGAACATATTAGCATTTGAAGCAATCCTAAAGTAAAAGTGGGTATTTCATTGTAAACACATTTGAGAAAAACAGTGGATGGTCCAGGTGATCTTAAGGCCAGGCTGGTGATAGCCTTAGAACTCCAGTGTAGGGATGTAAGGGATGCCAGAGGAAATTTTGCTCATTGTGTGCAACTCATGAAAGGGCATGAAACCCTGTTCAAACTTTTGGTTGCTGTTCCTGGGATGAAGTGCTGGTGCTCAGAGCAGACCTTCATGACCACAGCCCAGCTGCTCTGGGCTCTTCACTGCTGATTTTGGGGAAACAGCATCACGGGGATGTAGAAGCACCTCATGTCTGAGTAAGTTCTGGGTCAATGCGCTGAGCTGCAGATGATGCCCAGGAAGGAAGCTCCTGACCAGCAGCCTCCACAGGGCCTGCTCTAATTGTTGTCCACAGCCTTGCTATTCTGGGTGAACCCTCTGTGACTGTTTCTGTCTGGCAGTGGGACACATAGTGCTGTGGATGGCATCCTTCCAGCACATCAGCATCCTGGGACAACCAGTGCTAGTGCCTGTGAATCAAAATTAGGTGATTGACAAATGGTTTTACTAGTAATGCATCTGTGTATCATAGAATCATAGAATTAACCAGGTTGGAAAAGACCACCAAGATCATCAAGTCCAACCTTTGATCCAGCCATCATGCTTACTAGACCATGGCTCTAAATGCCTCATCCAATCTTGCCTTAAAAACTTTCAGAAATCCACTCAGGACACCCAGCTGACAGGGGCTACTCTGCAGAGACCTCCTGTCCCAGACTCACACTGGTGGTCCCACATCCAACACTGGTTGCCTGCTTACATACAATGGCTTTTTGCCTGTGCCTTTGTCACTCCTGTGCTCTCCAGGGTCTTAGTAAGACCTTCATGCACTCCTATGAATGCCTTATCATACAGGCTGTTTTAAAAATGATTTCCGTCATGGCCAAGGTCTATATGGGTTATGCTCCAGTTCAGAAATGCCACAGCTGGGGACAAATGAGTGAGCTCCTTAGGGCTCTGCAGATGCCTGTAGCATGTGTGTGCCCCACTTGACTCCCAAACATGAACTGAGAAGAGGAGAGGCCACAGGGGCATTGCACAGAGGTGCTGGTGAGTGCAGTGACGGTACAAAGGATGCTTGAACCTGACTTCCTGCTCATGTTGTGGTACATTGTGGGGCAGTGTGCCTGTGGTTAACTCTTCCTGTCATGGGCAAACAGAAAGAAACGATATTTGCTTTTTAGTGCAGTGCTAAAACACTTGTGTAGTCTCTTCACATTTTTATCTGAAAAGCAGGAACAAAATTCTGCTGTCAGTAAAATGAATTGTCAGAACAACTGCATGTACTGAGTTTAATTTCATTTAATATTTAATGACTAGCTAGCTTTCTTGGGATAATGATTTCACAAGAAGCGAAAGATCAGAGCAGACCTCCTGCTGGCACAGCACAGCTACAGCAGGAACTGCAGAACTGCAGAGTCAATACAGATCCTGCCATCTGTAGTCATCACGGATAGCACTCCACTCCTTGAAGGTCTGCACTTGGGTCAATAGGACTCTGTAGAGGAAAGGACATAATCAGTGTGCATGACTTTGACCCTAACTGCAAAATGCTCCCTCTCTTGGAAAGAATAAACTGGACACAGCTTAGGGCAATCCTCTCTACCTCGTGCCTTCTGTGAGATAAGGGTGGGATGTCTCCTCTCAGATCTCATATCTCAAAGGCTGTGATGTTCAACCCTTTCCATAGTCACATAAATCCCTCACTCAGCCATGTCATGGTGATTTTTTTTATATAAAGAAGACTTTCATACAGTAATTTCCACGACCTATTTGGAACAGCAATCTGCCTCCATTTCTGTAGGGTTAACAATGGTAGAAACCATCATCAAGTAGTAGCTGTACGTTTTTGCATCAATGTTTTTACATTCAGCAAGTTGGAAGGTGTAGGTGTTGGTGGTCCACACGGCAGAATAGGTGCTGATTTGTTTTCTCACAGTTGTATTGGCTCTGCAGTGCTAACAGTCTTGTTAGTTCTTGTCTTTGGCACCCTCAGATGAATTTCTCTGAATTTCAAGAGTTAGAAGAACCATTAGGTACAAGGCAGGAAGAAGAAGACCCACAGCATATGTTTAGTCTGCAGGCAAACAGTACTGCCTGTGCTAACCCTAATCCATGTGTGTAAAGATGGTCTGGGAAGTTAATTATGACAGGCCAAAAAAAAAAAAAAGAAAAAAAGAAAAAAAAAGAAAGTAGTGTAGGAATTTGCTCCAAATGACAGCAAATGCAGTTGGCAGGATGACTGAAATTCAGTCCCTGAAATATCCCTCCAGGATATGAAGCTTTCCTAACACAAAGTGGGCTTATTAGTTGGATTCAATGACTTAGAGTGATTTTCTACCCATAGCCAGACTAACACCTGTAGTTCTTCCTCTTTGTAGTTTTCTTCTGCCACTGGATAGAGATCAGCTCCGTAGATCAATTTGTTTATTTGGGTTTTTTGTTGTTGCTTTTTTTTCTGGTGTCGGATGAATCAGCTGATAGTGTCATCACCACCTTGCAAACCCAAGGATAAATTCGCAGACTTTTAGCAAAAGCACTGCCTGATACCTGTCATCTCTCTCCTCTCCAGACTCTCAGGATGGCTTCAGGCTCCTTTCCTTTAACTATTTTTTTGACTGAACTGCACCCTGTGGTTAATTTCCCTTCTTACTTTGCAGCTTCCCCTCAGCAGCCTGCACCATTATGTGAGTATATTCCTCTTTCAGATCCCACAGCTTGCCAAGTGGGAGGCTCAATGAGAAGCCATGCACAGATTTTAGAGGATCTGGCAAATTTCTCTCTTGGCTGCCATTAAGGAGCAGATAACTGAAGATTTGTACCTGTTCATTTGAAATAAATCCCCAAAGATTTGTGAAGCTGGAGGGAAGATGCTTTTCAGGCATGGCCCACCAGATGCCAACAGGGGGAGTTTCAGCTCTGTCTCAGATTTAGGCTTCTGAGTCTCCTTGCCTTTAGTGATATTGATCATGAGGGATAAAAGTTATTTATTTTCCCACATTTCAATAACATTTCTTAACGCCTCTTTCCTTTAAAGAAACACTTCCACAATGCTTCCATAGATTGAAAATGAAGGCACAGTTCATATCTCTTGTTGAAATCCTTTTAAAAAGAGACCAGTGATGGAATGGTTCTACACCCTGCTTTCTTAGAGTGAATGAAAACTAATTTGCCTCTGAGATGAATAAAGAACAGATTTTAGAAAGCCATCTCCATTTCTCCCTTCTCCCTGAAAACCCTGATGACTGAGGCACAGTTGACTTCTCTTGCTTATTTTCTATAAACTAAGATTTGAATGATAAGATTTTAGAAAACCAAAAATCTGCCTCTGGCCTATCCATTTAAATCAATTAATTCATAGCCAGACAGAAAACAAATGTAGAAAAAAATGTATCTCTTTGATATGTTTGTTTGTTTGTTTAAGGAGAAATAAATGGGGAAAGACTTCAGTTGTAAGGAGGAGGTAGAATAACATCTTAGGGAAATGAAGGTCAGTCCCTGGAAGGGGGGTGTGAGCCATGCTTGTGTAGAAATGAGTGGAGAAAGGTTTTTTGGAGAGACATTTTTTCTCTTATAAACAGCAGAGATTATGTCTGTGCAGTGCTGCAGTCAGTGTTGCCAGGTCCCAGGAAATTGCAGTTTTTTCTCTTTTCACAAAATTTCTTATTTCTTTCTTATGTGAAAAATTGTTTTGCAAGTTGTCTTCAAAGAAGAAGGACTGTGTATCTTTTGTAACAGAAGTATGATATTTCCAGTTGCTACTGAGGAGGGTACCTTCTGTATAATGAGCCTCTAGGGTTCACTCAAGTTGCATTGCTAGCATTCTTTGCAGCCATCCAGACCAGACTTCAGCTTCTGAATTTCCTTCATTTTTGGGTGTGAAAACATGAACAGATCAAATCCAAAGCTCCTTAGGAGAAAACTGAAATGTCCTGAGTCACCCAATGAGAGTTAACACTCACTTCTCTTTTCAGTCTTATTACCTCTGGCTCTGAGCTTCAAAACTGCAGCTACTTTCAACTATGATGTCTCAGCTGTCAGGGTCCAGAGCTATGATTTTGTCAACAGAAGCCAGGGTGGAAGAAACTGGCCTTAGGCAGACTTTGGGGAATCCTGGAAAATGGGTTTCTTCCTAGTTTGAAGGAAGGAAGGAACATTTCTAAGGGATTAAACATTTTTTGTCTTCCACTTGACATTTGAAATTGGAATTCACAAGCTTTTTCTTTCTCTCCATACCCGCAACACAGGAGAGCCATGCTCTGTGTAATACACAAAAACATATAAGTACAAATGTATGTATTTTGATATATATTTATATACATATATGAACCATAATTGCCTACTTCTGAAATCCAAATTAAAATTCATATCTATAGCAGTGATGCTCATCATTTCACTCAGTCCAGTTTTGCAGTCACTTAAAAACCTTTTTAATTAGTAGCTATCAGCAATCCGGTGAGTGGGTTGCCTCAGTAGAGAAGGTTAATGCTGTATCTGGGGGGGAAGGGAGACAATTTACCGCTATAGGAATTAGGACATTTTTCTTGATTTGATGAAATTATGAGAGAAATCCGCTGTGTCTTGATATTGACATAATTGTGTTGTATATGCTGAAACATCCCTCTGTAAAGGGCTGATCTGTCACATTTACCAAAGGGCAAGGATGGCCTGGTGCAGCTTGCCTAGATCCTCTGTCTATTCCCCTGCCAGCAGCCCAGCCAGAAGGGGTGAATGGCTCCAGAGGTGTTAGGAGGCATGCCAGGATCAGCCAGGGCTGGCAGGTTTTACTGGGACAGTTGTGATATTGTGGTAATGCATCTGTCTGGGCACGGACCTTGAGTAAGAAATGGAGACTAAAAGTAATTCCCAAGGATACTGAAGTAGGTCATCTCCATCCCTGACTGTGACCCAAATATCTCCCCTGAGAATGAAGCCTCATTTCACACCCCAGCCAAACTGCATGAAGACAGGGCTAGAAACCATTCCATTTCTCCTGTGTGTAAACTTCTGGTTAAAGCCCAGACTGGCTTTCAGACTTCTGGCAGAAAGAGAGGAAAGGCATGTGGATGTATGGAGGGTGTTTAGATCAAGAAATGAGAGAGGCTGTGTCACAGGATTAAGGCAGCTATGCAAGCTTGCACAGGTATTTCCACTTGCCCTGTCCTCAAACCTTCTCTGAGGGAAGATTTTTGTCCCAAACACAAGGACTGTTTGTACACTGTGGGAGACATTGCAATGCACCACACAGGCAGGGCTTCTGGCCACACGTCTGCTTGTGTGGACATGCCAGCTTGCACCGTGCCAGTGTGTATATACCCTGCATTCTTGGGGAAGGAAACACAAGGGCACATGGGCAGGGAGGGAGGACACTGGTTGGGATAGCTCTGGGACCAGGCCCACATGGTGCACAGCCAGAGGCCATGCTGGGGGCTCAGTGCTGGGAATCCATCCATGTCCAACCGGGGCTTTGAGGCAGCGCTCTTTGGGTTGCACACATGTCTATCCCAAGGCTAAATTCTGTAATTTTGGGATGTGGTCTGTTGTGTTCAGGAGGTGTATAAAATGCTACGCCTGCAGTAGGACATGGGACACATTTTCTGTGCCTGTGTCCGAGATGACAAAAGTGTCCATGTCACACTAGTAAACATCACATAAAGCACTGAGGATCGTGATGGTGTTTTAAACAAGATAACCCAGCCACTGGTTAGATAGGCTGCTGTGGGAACCATATGCACAACTTGTTTTCACACATTTCATGCAATATTCTAAGGTGTAAGGGACCCACAAGGATCATCAAGTCCAACTCTTTCGTGAATGGCCCGTACAGGGATCAAACCCACAAACCTCGGTGTTATTAGCAACGTGCTCTAACCAACTGAACTAATGTCAGGGTCTTGTGTAGCACAAAATCAGAAGCCTTGTGAAAGAGTAAGCAGGAAAATGTAAGTTAACTTGTAGCAGGGAGTTGGACATTTAAGGTAAGTACATTATAAACTTTTTACTGGCAAATGAAACATCAATGGAAAATGGCTTATGTCTCTGTCTATGACTTCCAGGCAGGCTTACATGGACAGTAAATAAAACACTGGCTTTTCTGGAGTAAGGCCAAGATGCTGCCAAGGATCATGTATCTTTTAGTCAAAAGTGATATAAGTTCATGCTGTCTCTAAAGAGAAAAGGCATGACTACAGAGGGAAGTGTAGAAGAATTGTTGGTTCTGAGAGTTGTGTGTTTAAACCACAAAATCCCATAAAACACTGCCAGGAATGAGAGAGGAATGAGAGGCAATGCTTTAGAACAAAACAAAACAACAAAATAGGAAGCAAGTAAGAGTTGTGCCTACCATGAGCCTAAGAACAATAGCACAGAGTTAAAACCTGCTGGACTCAGTTGGGAATGCTGTGGTTTAGCTAGTCCAACTGAGCTGAACTGGAATGCTCTTTTTGTCTTTCAACAAGCCTGTAAAAGCTGGCAGAGATCTGATCAGCTGTTCAAGCCCTGCTGAACAGCCCAAGGGGTTCAGCTTTTATATCTGGTTAGGGACCCAGCAGAAAAATTAAGGGTCAAGCAGCTTAGCTGGCAGATGTGTTTGAGAGGTGTGGAGGAACATTGCTTTTTTCTGCATGGAAGAAAAATGCATGTTGCTTCAGAAAGATATGTCCTCACGAACTCTTATGAAGCAAGGACTTGCTGTGTAAATAGGAATGTAAGCAGCAGTTTGAACAATAATTTCATGCTTATGACGTTGCACAGGCTAGTTTAGCTCTTTGTCTAAGGGCTTGTGTCCAGATTTATTTAGATCTATCTGAAATCAGAACTATCATGGTTTGGTCCTGCACCTTGCTTCCTCTCTCCTTGCCAGCACTCATATTTTCGTGATCTTGTCATGAGCCTCTTAAGGGAACTAAACTTGAAGACCTCAGCTTTTTCCTGCAGAGTTATTTTTCACCTGGTTTAACTCCCTGAACCAGTTTACGGCAGGATCACAGCAATGCCTGGTACTGGCATGCAACAGATGGCTGGAATTTGTCGCTGGGCTGAGAAGGAAATGATAGGACTTGAATTTGTCCACCTCTTGGGTTTAGTCTTCCTCCACCTCCACTGCATTCACTTATAGACCTTCAGTCCCCTATTGTATGTTATATCCAAGTTTATCTGGGTATGGACTCTTTAACTGGACTTTGCACTCACAGCATAATGTGTACATTTGCATTTGTGAAATGCTGTGGGTTCCCAGCTTGGAAGGCTTAAATCCCACCATCCTGATTACTCCCTCTCAGGTTGAGTCAGCAAGGGCATAGAGAGAGGTACAGAGAAACCCTGCCATGCAGCTAGGGTGATGCTGGCTTAATCTGGGCATATCTTGGGAGGGCAAATTAGCTGGTGTCAGTGTCTTGGCCTCATCCTATGCTGGTTGGCCCTGAGGAGAGAAGATCTCACTGTCTCCAAACTCATGGGTCTTATTGTATGCCCTCCCCTCAGCATTTTTGTAACCCAATGTGCACTACACGTTCAGTGTACTGTTGGTGAAGGTAAGGCTGACAGAGGCACGGAGAGTTTGACTGCATGTGCTAAGAGTGCTTGTGGTGAATCTTAACATCATCAATCCTCCTCTGGGCATGGGTGGGCTGTGCAGTCACGTCCATTTAATGTTAGGAAGATAGCTATGTATGAAAAGAAATAAAGCTCAGTCTGGTAATGATTTGGTCCTGTCCTCTCCTTCAAGGGGTCCAGAAGTATCAATAGAAATGTGCACTTTGGAATTACTAGTAGGAAGCAAGGCTTCAGAGCATGGTTTCAAATGATGTCCCCTGGGAATTTGCCTTACCAAACAATGATGACTCCTTCAGTTCAAAGAAAGTCAAAGTATTTTCAAAATTTGGCATGTAAGTAATAGTTGCAGTTGCTGCAGAGATATTGAGCAATTGGAACTGAGCGTGAGAAGTCGCTTGTGAAATTGTGAAAAGTGGGGAGAAGTTCCAACATACAATTTCTCTTGTAAGTGTGGGTTCCACATTTGGTGAGGGCCTGGGAGCCCGACTGTAATTTCATCTTTTCTGACAGTTTGACTTCTCTTTCCACTTACCAGCCACTGTCCTTATTTTATGTCTCCATCTCTCATCTGTTTGCCTTAGCAATGTCTGTTCGCTTTAGTCCAGCCTATGTGTTTTACCTACTAATGCTTTCAGGTGGAGGGACTTGACCTTCCTTCTTTGATGTCCTCAGTGTTCCTTTGTTTCTGGGTATGGAATGAAGGATTTTTTTCCCCCCAGAATGAGGCTGTAGTTACCTGAGGGTTTTAAAAATGAGCATTGTAATTCAAGGCAATAGCACACAGCAGTGAAGAATGCAAATGGTACTTTTCACTTAACCTGCTTTCTTACATTCCCTCTTTTTCACCAGGAGCAGACAAACGACTATTCCAATAATTAAAAGGAATACACCTGGAGAATCAGCTGCATAATGAATGCCCCAGAAGTTGAAACTTCAGCTCTTAGATTGTGCTTTCAGTCCCCATAGGCCTAAAATGCAGAAGCCAAATTCCAGTTTAGAGCTTCTGCTTTCAGATAGTAGCAGGAGCTCTGGTCTCAACCCCATTTAAAGAACATATTATTCTTATATTAATTATCTTTTTTTTCTAGTGTATAACTCAAAGTGACACTTAACAGAAGGAAGAATAGGGCAGATTTATTTAAATGCTGAAATGTGATAGCATGCATTTTATGTGGCTTATCTGTGGTCAGAAGTGGAAGCAATGATGTGATAAGGGGTTTGAGTTCTAATATACCTGAAAAGAGCAGAAAATAATTTCCACAATGGAGCTTGCTATGACTATTCTTGGTCATATGGGAAATATATACCTTATATGCCCATGGGTGATAGGACAAAATCTAGAGTAGCTGTAATCCTGTATGTGTGAGCAAAATAGCTGTATTTCTCTCTTATTCAGAAGATATTCATCTTGCTTTTTAATCTTAGAATATAAGCAGGGCTAAGTCTCAGAGAAAAGGCTTGAACAAAAAGTAACTTTCTTTTTCTTGTTATACAGCTTTGCACACCCTTTTATGAATAAAATGGCATGGCCAAGCATGAAGTAACAAAGGAATTGTAAGTAGTGGCCAGCATGTGGGAAGTCAAAACTATCTACAACTGAATAACATTCTTATTAGAAATGAAGGGCAAACAGGAGTATAATTTATTATTGCCTCTCTATGTGGCTTCAGAGATCACATAATCCAAAGTAAAAAAATGGTATGCATGTGTTCCCTAAGATATTCTTCAGCATAGAGGGGCTATATATCAAACCCTTATTTCCTGGTAATGAATTTTAAATAAGTGCCCAGGGCATCAGGTCACTGATGTTTCCACTTTGCAAACTGGGTGGGCTATGAAAGCCCCTAGAGTCCTTCAAAGGCGCCTTAAAAAAAGATCCCTAGCTTTAACTGACCAAACTTTTCAAGAAAAATACCTGAAACAATTAGGAGAATGAAAACCAGGAGGTCAGATTACTTGGCCCATGGCTGAGGATTTACATAAATAGGCCTAACCTTTGACTTGAAAATAAAAGGTAAGTACAGAGCCCTGACAGAACAGCAGGTCATTGGTATTTACTCTGTAAAGTACTGCCTCTGATGCTATGACAAAAATGCCAGGAATTCCACTGATCACTGTGTGCTGATAGGGCTCAAAGGTATGCAGGCAGCTAACAGAAACCCAGCCTACCTGACTGATCGAAACTGCATTACTCCCACGCATTTATAACCCGCAATCTGCGAGCGTGGGAAAGCGTGCAAGGCCTTAGACTAATTCTTCAGGAAAAAAAAAGGGGTAAAGTTACTGTCTTTAACAGTCTTTTGGTTTGGTTTGGTTTGGTTTGGTTTGGTTTGGTTTTTTATGGTTTGGGCAACATAAAATAAAACTAGCAAAAAGTCTATGAGTGAGCATCTTAAGACATTTTCTACTACACTGTGTACTGCTGTCCAAGAGGCTCCAGGGTCAGGGTTGCGTGTGCAGGCTGAGATTGGTCCCAAATTCAGCATCGTGGGACTTTGTCAAAGATAAGCTGTGCATCAAGTGTCGAACTGGTAACAAGCTGTAGAAAGCCAGTCCCTGGCTCAGTTTTTAACTGATGTAACTCTACACATTAAACCTACAGGAGAAATGGCATGCTGTGTGTTTGTGCTATGTTCTGTCAAGCAATAGGCATTTTTATGTCTAGCATGATAACAAAGGTGTTTAAATTATTTTTTTCTTTTCTACATGGATAGCAAAGGATACCCTTGTGAAAGTGGAAACAATAAGTGCAGAGTTTTTATGTCTGTGTTTTACACAGAGAGATTCAGATTCCTGTTCCAGTTTGAGACACAAGCACACAGCAAGTATTCTGCAGGCTGTTTCAAACTTGTTTCACTAATTAATCAAAAGTGATCCATTACAGAAAACCTGCAGGAATGTCAGAGATGGATGCTTCTGCTGTACTGTTTTTAACTTGCTTGTTGCAACAGAGGGGGAAGCTGTTAGTGCCTGTCTAGTAAATTATTGAAGCATGGTGTAAGAGGACCTGCGCCTTCCTCTTGAAGGGCAGGAAGCCTGGGGCTAGCCAGCCCCTTGCTGCTTCCCCTGTCTGCTAGACCACTGTGGCATCTTGGAGTGAGGCAGAGGAGTACCCCACAGCTTTGTACGGACTGGAGGAGAAGACAGGCTGGCCTCATGCCCTTTGCACTGCATGGCCAAGCCCTGTGGTTGGGAAGCTGAGCAGGAGGTGATGAAGTAGGAGGAGCTAGTGGCCACCAGAGGATGGTCCAGCAAGGTGTCCTAGTGAGGAGCTGGTTGTCAGTCCTGTGCCTGACAGGTTTGAGTGCTGTGGGAGGAGAAGCCCAGCCCAGCACGTGCCTCTGACTGGCATGGCTTTCACAGAACACCACTGGGCAGGGCTCTCTTTCTCCTCTGGCAGATAAGCATGAACCCAAGCTTTAATTTTGAAGGGAAGTTAAAAGCATTTGAGGGACATCCATTCTGTAGGGTGTTCATGGTGGCCTAGAGACCCTTTGGCTCTAGTTCTGGTGCATCCCCTTGCCAGGCTCAGCTGCCTCCTCCAATGGACCCCTCTGGCCCTGAGTCTTTGTGGACAGAGCAGTGGCCAGGAGGCGCTTCCTGAGTAAATTCTGTGATCCCCCCTTGCAAAGTGTGGGCCAGGGTGCTTTGGTTCCATGTAAGGTGGGGCTGTGCTGTGCTGTGCTGTGCTCACCTGGACTCAGAGGCCATGGGCAGAGGCATTACCTATCAAGTCCTTGTACTGCACTACAAAGTGCTTGTTGTCTTGCATGCTGAGCTGTGGCGCTCTGCCCCACTCTCGTCATCTGCTTCTAGTTCACAGGCAGTCTGTTAAGAGCTGCATCCTTTGAGGACTGCTGTTCCTGCACAGTCTACTCACAGACTGCTCTTGAGTACTCTCAGACTAAATTTTGGCTGGTGAGATTGATTTTGTGGAATGATGAACTTTGTACTCTCACCCTGACCAGGAGGGCAGCAGCCTCTGGCTGTACTCTTCTTCTGTTTCTCTTTTTGCTAAAATGGCCTGTATGTAAATCTTCTTACCCCTTATACCATCAGAAAATGTGTGCTGGCTTCCTGTGAAATGCATAAGGGCAGTTTTGAATTTATCCTTTCGTGGTCTCTGATGGTCAGGAGCTTTTTATTAATGGCACTTGTGCCACTTCATTCTTGCAAAAATGCCGAAAAATACCTAGTATTTTTAAAACATTCTGCTACCAATTGCTTCCTTCAAAAAATCATTTGGGTTTTTTTAGGTTCACTTATAGCTGTGGTGTTCACCCTGTTGTACAGTAGTGGCTGGGAAGTTTATGCACACACTCGATTTTCCTTCTGTCTCTGTACCTAACACAGCAATGCATTTCTCCATCCCCTTGTTTAGCTTCTGCCTTGTAGGGAAAGCTGAATTTCTACTCCCCTCAAGAGGTGAATTGAATTTCTTGGGGGAGACTGTTGGGGTTGGACTCTATTCCTGGACTGACAGCACTTCTCTAGAAAGCCATCTTCAGCCCCTTCAGTCTCCTCTAATGTTTTGTCCTCAGCCAATAACATCAGATAAATCCAAGATTTTCATACAATTTTAACCCAAGGAGACGATGTGCTTCTCCAGCTCCCTGTTGGTTCACCATGCTATTTATTCCTCCACTCATCCACTTCCTCTAGTGCCTAATTAGGATAAGACCAGCCATATAAAACCCAGATGAGCCCAGCTTGCCTTATTTTCCCTACAGATTTTCACTCAGACCTAGCAAAACCACAACCAAGACCACAGATTTGGGTACCTACATTCAGCTGGAGGTTATGGTGCCCGTTTTGCTCAGGCTGGTTGGTTGTTCCTCTCCAGGCATGGTGCTGTCCCTGGTTCCATCACAGGACTCCCTTGAGTGGTACCATCCACCTGGGTAGCTCATCACATGCTCTCCAAGCATTCGTAAACTCCCCCAGTGGCCTCCTGTAGCTCAGGCTTGTTAGGTTGCTTCTCACAGCACAGAAGAGCTATTTCGTATATTCACTGATAGCTGGGAAACATAAACATTCAGAAGCAAAACATTACTCAAAGT
Source organism: Pithys albifrons albifrons (assembly GCF_047495875.1). NCBI lineage: Eukaryota > Metazoa > Chordata > Aves > Passeriformes > Thamnophilidae > Pithys > Pithys albifrons. Next base: position 120,683,006 of record NC_092458.1, on the reverse strand, counting down.
CATAAGGAAGGAAGGCTGTAGTTGTAAAATCTTGTGTGGAGAAGCCCATTTTCTCTCATGAAGAGCTCTCAGGCATATCAAGCTTGTATTTTGCTAGAGGAGGCATCAGCTGAAACAGCGGCAGCCAAAAGGCATTGATTCGTTTCATTTATTTTTAACTTTCCCATTGAAATGCCTCCTGAGAAAAAAAAAAAAAAAAGGGAAATTGCTTCCTTGGAGAGCCCTTCAGCTCTGAGAAAGATATCTGCTGCAATCTAGAAATGAGCCTGTTCTGGGAACAGCCAGGCCAGGCACTGCCCAGGGGGCTGTAGTTTGTTCTTCCTTTCTCTATTTATTTTGACAATGAACACAGCCACCTCTTCCAAAGGCTGTTGTCGTGGGTTGGTTTTTGGTTTCGGGGTTTTTTTGGTTGTTTCTTTTTTGGTTTTTTGGTGAAGAGCTGAGCAGGCTCCAGCCCATGGGAGTGGAACACAGCAAGAGCTGGGAGAGCTCGAGGCACGGCAGCCTGGGCTGCGTCAGTCGGGCAGTCACAGGGATGTCTGTCATGTGCTGCTGCTCACACAAAGATCCCTTTCTTCCCCTGTCTGGTGGGTTCTCCCGTCAACGAGAGGACCTTGTCCTACAAACAGAAATCAAACGTCCCTAATTGCAGTGTCACTGATAAAACAGCACTTCTCTACCAATTTGTACAAGCACTTTGACCTCTTGCCTTGGCACAAGGGATTTCGAAGCGTTTTTTGTCTCTAGCTCTTTTTAGGGCTGTGGTGGAAATGCTGTAGGAAAGTTTATTTTGGGGAGCATTTTTGATCTATCTCAAGCAAGAAGCTAAGCTTGTGTGCACTAACAGTCAAAATTGAGCTGAACTGTCTGGAGTGATTGCTAACTCTAAAAAAAGCTATATTGCAGGTTATGGTTTATTTTTTGTTTAAATTTAGAACTACTTTTGCATGAATAATTAATATTAATGTGTTTTCAACAAAGATGAGAACAAAATTTCTGCTCCACACAGCTCCATTCCTAAAAAAAGGTGAAAAATTTAAGTAAGAAAGTTGAAAAGAAAAAAAAGGTGCTGAATAGCATGCCTAAGTAGCTGTGTTATTTTTTTCTTTCCCCAGTTGAATTATTACTATAACTGTTCTTTCTAAGTTAAGATCTCACTGGGGGAAGGAAGAAAGTTTCTAGGTTTCACAGCAGGAAAGTATTTAACAAGAAGTTAATGTAGGATAATGAAGGGGTCAGGAAGGCTGTAAGCACAAAGGGATTGTCCAGAAGACTGTGCAGAGAGAAGAGTGCAAATAAAGACACTAAATAGGAGAGGAAATGTGCAGCAACCTTTTGATTTTAACCTGTCTCTTCAGTACCCTCTCTTCTATGCCACATTACCCTGGACACAGCAGCACTCCTGGTCAGCATCCCAAGTTATCACAGAGAATGAAAATTTCTTGTTTGTACATGTGTTCTTCTTTAAAGGGAAATATCTTACCTGTGACAGGATTTAAAATCTACAAGTTACATAGGAAAACAACACTGTTTAAACACAAAGCTGAACTGAAAAATGAGAGAAGCAGGTTTTTGTGGGATTCTGGGATTATACTTGTAGTTTCGTATATTTAACTCCTACAAAAGGGAAATGTATCAGAACAAATTAACTGAGCTAGCAGACCACTTAGATTTGCTGTTGTTTTTCAGTCAATAGGTCACTTCCCTGGGTTAGGGGTTGTGCTCTGCCAAACAGCAGGATTTTCTAGCTGGTTCTGTATTGATGAGAAAATAATTCTCTGATTCTATGGTGCCATAGGTCACCAATAAAATAAGAAATGATGGTATTCTTCAATACTGAAGAATTCCTGCCTTTAAAATTCTTAGAATGTTACTTTATTTTTCAAATGAACTACATATTTTTCAAATATATTAAAAACCCACCTCAACAATTTTTTTTTGCAAGGAATTTTATAGACATTGTCTGCTGAATTACACGAGGTGCTGTGTACTAACTGCTGGTAGTTAATTCAGATTTAGTAATTAGAGTGGAATTTTGCCAGTTAGCTCCCCTTAGGATCAGGCTTGGACACTCAGAAGTGTTAAGGCCATGGAGACTATTTCATCTTGCAGATGTAGGTACCTCACTGGTCTGTATAGTTGTGTTTGCATTGTTATCCCTGACAGTGAAATAACTTGTCAGCTTTAAACACTTCATATAATGGATGAAAGGCAGCATTAGTAGCACTGAGTTCCATGAATAGACCTGTATTTCTGCCATGAGTTAAATGAATTATTAGCAACAGAAAAAATGCTGTTTCATCTACCAGTTCAGGAGATTTTATTGTTCCCCCATAGTATAAGAAGATTCCATGTTCCTCATTTCAGACAGAAATGTTTTTACATGTTAAATGTCCTCACTTCTCAAAAAGCAGATATCACAGGCTAAAATACCTAAAACTGAGGAAAATGACAGCTCACCCCTTTCCTTTTGCCCTCAGCAGAAATGAAATTTTGGCTAGCTCCTGGCATTTTTTAGGAATTATGCCTCGTCAGTTATTTATTTTTATATTGCTGCAACTTTTTATCCCGATTCCTGCAGAAATGAGGCTTATGCAATCCTGCTGTGTACACTTGTATCTTCGTCACTTCCACACCGCCGAAATCTTTTGAACCTATTGACAAATTTCAGCCAATTGATCTCTCAAAGAAAATCAAGTTCCTACCATCTTTGTGAAAATACCCTGCTCACAGAGAGGTGGGCTGCAGTGTGAACAGGCACCATTTCAGACAGCAGAGATCCCACTTGTAGTGAAGTGTTTATTTATAAACACCTGTCCATGGGGAGCATTTCAGGGAGAGTTTGTTCCTTCTTTGAACTGAAGTCAATTGAATTTGAGGCTCAGGCCTTTGAGAAGCCAGGCTTCAAGGCACTGATCTCCACAGCATGTGGGAATATTGATATGTAGTAGTGATTTATCACCCTAACTGCATTTTAAAGCAAATGATTTTTAAAACTACTTAATTTTCCAATCCTTCCTTTTTTTTTTTTTTAAGGACCAACAACTGCCCAATAGCCTGTCTCTTAAGTCCAAGACTTTATGTCCATCACCCTAGAGGTCAACCCTTGACCTTTAACACTGTCACTTTTCTCTGTGGATTTTCTGAGTTTAAAGTTACAGAATTGCTGAAACAGATAACCCAGCGCAGAAGGCTGAAAAGTGGCTCGGACGAACCTCCAGGGACAAAGTTAATCTGTTGGAGCATTTCCTGTGTGTACTTTGAAACCTCTCAATTTAACTTGATCAAAGCATGAGCCGACACGTTTCAGCTCCCTACTGAACAAACAAATTTGCTGCTTATCATTGTTGCCACCTCAGTCTTTAATTTACTTTACTTAGTAAGCCAGTACATGTTAAATGAACAACCTGGTTACTACAAGTGCTGGGGGCTGGTCTCAAAAAAAGTAGTTTGTCTGACATTACAGCACAGCACATGAGAGACTCTCCTTCCCCAGAATCTCAGTGTAAAAGCAAGATTAAGTCATATATAGTGTGGACAACACTGGCCTCTTTGGGACCACCGTATCCATCAGCATCCACTGGATTTTTTTTTAATATCTTGGGCTTCCAGCTTTCTTTTTCATTAGCTCCTATAGGATATACGTGGACTGAGAAAAGAAACAGTGGTGTTTTTAAAATGCATTAATTAACTCACATTTTCAAAACACATATGTATTAAGAAATCCTTTTAAGCATTGCTCTTTTAGTCCAAAATTGTAACTAATTATTTTTAATGTTCTAGTAGCTGGGACTTTTATGTTTTTGGTTTTTTTGTGTTTTTTTTTTTTTTTATCTGAAAAGTACCTTTACTGAAGTTAATAATAACAGTAGTAAAGATTACTGTGAGGTGTAGCATGAAAAGAGCGTGGCCAGACAGCCTGACTTGTGTGAGATAATTAGGTACAGTGGCTGCTTTTCTGTTTTTAAACCGAAACAACTTAGCAAGTGTTTTTAAATCTTGTCTTAAATATTTTCATTGTTTTCCACTTACTTAAATCCACTGGCCCACAACTTTCAGCATATATACCTTTCCTTATTCTGAGGGAAACAGTCTGAGTGACTTGATTTCTTTGTTAACTGACCTTCAGTGCTTTTCCTGTGTGGCTGCAGAACCCCTGAGCTAGGAAATTACTCCTCTCCCTCCAAGGTATATGTTTCTGGGTCTATAATGCAAACATTGAAATATCCTGGGCTAGAGAAAATAACCAGTCAATAAACCAACCTCTCAAATCAAACTTCCTCCCAGAGCAAAGTTAGAGAGAACTTCATTTGATATAGGTAGGTACAGATATAACCTCTTCATCCCAACAACGGCTGGTTTTGGCAGTTTCTTTCCTTTCAAGTAAAAATAACTTCTTCAAATATTCTACAAGCTCAGATATTAACTATAAGCAGTTTTCAGTCTACTTTTGTGTCACCATTCATTGAAAATGGAAAATGCTTAGACAATGCAAGTTATGATGGAATGTTTAAGACAAAGTGCAGCCACACTTAGAATTAATGGGACACACGTGATGCTCTCCTGCACAGCTCCATAAATGTCATTCAGAGACTAGTGAGCATTTCTGTAGGAAATGACAGGGAAGTCAGACACATATGGCAGTGTCTGCTGACACAGATCAACCTCCACACACAGTTTAACTGACAAGTGTATCACGTCTTCCCCCATAATAACCACGGGCCAGGGATAGTTGAGTTCAGGGTTTTGTGGACCCTGCTCATGATCTTTTGTCTTTTTGCTGACATGTAAGACTATTTCCAATCCACAAAATTCCATCACAATTTGGACTTCATTGATTAATTTCTTCCTCTGATGTTACTAACTTAAACAGGTTGGATGACTTATTTTTCCACCTACATAAAGCCTGTGCCACAGGCACAGAAAATTCCTTGCCTGAAAGGTGAGTTAGCCCAAATGAATGACCTGAACTTTTTGGGTTAGCTGTAATAAATTATCTTTAGTTATGGCAAGATAGCACAAAATTTATCATTTTTACCACTTTTATTTTAAATTTGTTGAAGGAAACCTAAGAGCAGCTGGTTCTGCCATTTTCAAGAACAAATTTAGGCAACAGAGCTGGGTGGGAAATGTACCCATGCTGTTCTAAAATGAAGCAGATCTGTAAAAGTGTTCTCCAAGTAGGGAAAAGAGTGAGCTTCTTCAGGACTAGGTGGTAGCCTGGTGCTTGTTGTTCACATTAGGAATACTGGAGAAACAGATTTAAATCCTTTGCTGGTTTGAGCTGGGTTGCTCAAATGCCAGGACAGATATCGCTGACACCAGTCCATCAGCTGCTTTGTGATGATTCTCCCTAAATGTCTCTGGCCATGTAAGTTGCTTGTTGTGCTCTGAGAGATGTTGTCTATGTGGGTTTGAGCACTCCTTTGGGATGACGGAGACTCAGATTCATACTCTTGCTTCAAGTTATTTTCATTTATAAAACATGGCATCTACTCTAGTGGGTGGGCTTGGAAAGGATGCTTTCTACTTTCCTTCAAACAATGCTCGTCTGGAGTACACCTAGTCCTGAAACTGAAACCCTCAGACCAACTCATTGACACATGTTGGCTCCTAGAGCAACAGAAGATGGTATTTTTACCTAAAGGAGTGACCATCAGCTGTAAAGGAGGTCCTCTCTCAATTAAAGTCTGGTTGGATGGCTGGGAATTAGAGAGACTGTGCACCTTTCTGGCTGCTAAAGGAAGAGGAGCCAGGATTTGGGAGCCTTGCACACTCCTCAGTCCTCCTCTTCTGGATAAATATGATTTATAGTTTCTAGACAGTTGTAGGGATGGGCAGAGACAAAAGAGAAAAAGAGAGGTGAAAAAAAACCTAGGTATTTTTGTGATAAGGCCGCCTGCTAATGTCTACTCAGGGTAATGGTTTCATTGTGTGTACTGCTCTTCTTTTCTTCTACAGGCAGCCAATGTTTCAAATGTCTGCAATTTTCAAACAATGAATTATATTAAGTTCAGACACCAGTTTTAGTCTTCAAAAATTAATCTTCGCAAAGCATCTTTTTCAGGAAAACTGTTGTCGATTAGTAGGTAATTATTCAGAAAAAGGAAGACAATTTACTTATTTATGTAAGAACCTGCTGTACAATTAAATACAGATATAGGTCAGAAAAATAAGTTCTTTGATCTATCGCTGCAAGAAATCAGTGTAAATATGTTTCCTGATAAGAGTTGCTACAGTGTAATTGCATTTTACAAACTGTGTAGTGGGCTATTACTCAGGAAATGTGTTTACTGATATACATGTCTCCAGTCAGCCTCGTGGCTGAAAGGTTTGCTTTTTCTGATATTTATAGTTCTTGCACATTTTTAAATAAGGCAATTAAACTCGTGAAGGGATGGAAGAGAGTACAAATAGGGAAAATTGATTCTAGAGCATACAAACCCACTGTTGAAATACACTGTTGAAATGTTGATTGTTTTTAAACAAACGTAGGTTAATATCATTGGAGATTAAGCGGCAAGACAAATACTAAGAGGGTTTAATTTATACTGTCAACTTTGCCTGTTCTGGGTTTCATCCTTTTGTTAAAATAGATGAGAATATGACTTCATCAGAGCTGTAAAAATGGCTTGTTCTTCTTAGAGTTTTGTCCTATTTTAGGGAGAACAATACACACTATGGAAATTGAGCCCCTCCAGAGCTTGCATGAGCTGCTAGTTGAATTCCAGTGGTACTGAACGCTCACTGCTTCCTCACCTTACAGTAAACTTATCCTGAGCTTTAAAGGGATTGCTGATATAGGAAGATAAGAATGATCGCAGTGTTAGAACTCCAGCCATGATTCCTTATTTACTAGGGATGCTGTTATAATAATGAAGGGTATCCAAGTAATTCCTTTCAAGGCTTGTGAACCAACCTGAGCAATGCCTACTGGATAGAAGTTGTTGAGTGAGGCAGGACTGAGCTTATTAAACATTGTCTCAGCATGAAAATATGCATATGAGTGTACAGGTTTAAGCAAAGCCGTCTCATCACATTTAATATGCAGGATATAAAAAGACCATTGTCTAGTTCAAAACAAGAGTGTCAGAAAAGTGGTTGCATTAGTATTTCTTTGTTCTAAAGAACACGTTGTTGAAATATCAGAAGCAGAAAAGTACTGCAGGATGGGAAGGGAGCCCTCAGAGAGCAGGAAGGCATCTCTGCACTCTGGTTACAGGGGCTGTGATTTGACTAGTTGTGGGCTCTTGGGCATGGCATTCCTGACAGGGTAAACAATCTTTTCAGGCTGGTGTGGGATGTCCACCAAGCTCATGGTCTGTAGTAGGCAACAGAGGAAAAAACAGTGGGTTGTTCCCAAGAGAGAGGATGTGGTTGGTTCTGTGTTCATGGCCAGAGTGGGAGGCAATTCCCGCATCCTGCCTTATCGTCGGGCTCTGGTGCCAAGTATGTTGTTATGCACATCATGTTTTTGGAAAAGCAATTTGTACAGTTGTCTTCTCTGCAACATCTTCAAGACCAGGCCTTCCTGAGACAGCCTAAGGGAAGTTCTTGCTTTTTCTTGTAGGAGGTACAATATGCAGTCACGTGCAAGGCAGCCTGAAAAATGAAATTGAAACCCGATTTGTCTTTGTCATTTTGGAGCACTAATGGGAGCCATCACCATGTCCTCCAGGCTCAATGCACAGGGAAAGAGGTGCTGCAGTGTGGTTTGGGCCCTGCTTGCCTTAGGGAGCAGTCAAGGTCTAAAAGCCTAGTGAGACTGGGTTGAGTCAGAGCCATGGCACTCAGAGTGTGAGTGGCACTGTTCTTTTTGAGCAATATTTGGTGCAAAAGAAGGCAGTGGTTTACATGTAAATAAATGACAGAGCATAAAAAATTAATTAGGAATGAGAATGAATTTAATCCTTTGACTGCAATGGAGTAGGATGCTTTAACTGGATAGCAGAGTACCCTCTGATGACAGAAAACTTCATAGGAAGCAACACATTTCAGGGGATGGTCATGTTCTGATTTGGGATTTAGGTGAGCTTGGTGCTGTTCCATGGCTTTACTGCTCCTGACATCTCTTCTCAAGATATCTCCCTTCAATTCTTAGGAAACAGTACCTCTGTGTGAGTGTGAAATGAGGATAGTAATACTTGCCTTTCTTCTTAATTCACTTGGACATCTACAGGTGGAAAGTATTTGGTAGGACATTCTAAGTTCCTGATGGCAGATCAGGTTGTGACCAGGTTCTGCAAAGCTAGAGATGGTTGTTGCTGATGTTGTCTTTGGTGTGGTTGTAGCTCCCAGAGTATGCAAAGAAAAAGACCTCTCCTTTGAGGTATGTAGGATTGTCATTGCTATAGTTGTTAGGAATTTTCTCTTTTTCTCTCTTTAGATTTTTTTTATGTTCTAAACTACTTTAGAATATTGAATAAGAGGTGGGGAAAGAAATGTAAAAAATAATGCATTAAGAACATGTTTTAAGTAGATACCAGGAAACTACAATGTTCAGGTCGCACATAGTCTGAATTTGGCTGCCTTGTGACTGTACAGTCTCTAATTACATGAACAAACACAATTTTCAAAGTCATATGATATAAAAATATGGACTACTCAAAACCTTAAACAAACATGGAAGTTCCACCAATTATGTTACACTTATTCTGCTTTGTTGTCTTGTGGGTATGATACTCATTTTCCACAAGAGTTCTTTGACAGTACAGGGGGTCTGTAAGTGAGTTAAAATGTTCCTGACTGCAGTGCTTTCCTGAATGGGGATAGATGTATTAAAATTTTGAAATGCTTTCCTGATTCAAGCCCATGAAGATTGCTGGCTGGGGGTCAGAGCTGAAGAGCAGAGACTCTCCGCTGGGAGTAGGATGTCCCCTTACTATTAGAAGAGCAGAGCTTATCTTTTTCAGATTCCTGAAGAGAAGAAAGAGAAGTCTGGAGGGATTTCAGAAGAGAAATCTGTAAAAGAGGAGTAGTCTGATACAGACAGAAAATTGCTTTTCCAATCTGTGCAAGGCATCTAACCTGAGACATCCCTCTTAGGGAAGAGAAACTGAATGAAAGGCTACAGATACTAAAAGATAAGGCTATTGATACGGTACCTGAAAAGGACAAAAAGGAATTAGGTGTGTGCTTCAGACACGCATCAGGCTTCTCCCTGCTCTCATCCCCAGCAGTATTACACAGAGGAATTCTTCCTTCTGTACAAGCAGTTTTTCTAGAGGCTAAAGACATTGATGAAGTCTGAGACAGACCTGTAAGTCCCGTTTCTTGACTGCTCCTAAAAGACTGTATGAACTCGATCACATAGTTTGAGTTCCCTGAGCTGCACCTTATTTATCTGTGAGATAGGTTTTTGCCTTCAATGTGACATACCTCCCAGAGCTTTGGGAGGACAGACTTTACGTAAAGCCAGCTGGGAAAAAAAGAAAAAAAAGTGTGGTATAATCATGACATGTTACAGTTATTATCATTTGCCATTAAAAGAGTTGTACTTTTGCATGTGAGAAAGAGAAGAAGGAAAGATGCTCATTAGCAGCTTCCTTCCTCAGGCTATGAGCTTCCAGGGGCTCCTCTCTGGAAGTGTTAGCACAGCTGCAGTCCCACGGCAGCCTCAGCTGATGGAACAGCTGCCTCTGCAGTGCGGTGCCTCCATGTGACCCTCTCTCACAGCCCCACTCCATCCCCTCCTCTGGCTCAGATGTTCTCTGCTCCTTTGCAGAGCCATTTTGAGGTGTTAATATGGAAGAAAACGATCTGTTAACTTTTTTATGTGTATGTGTGTGGAGATAGTTTCTGCTAAGGAGTGCTCTGAAGTGTGATAAGACATTGTTTAAGGGGCTCTGGAGGTGCTGCAGGAGAGGGGTAGGGCTATGGGACACAGAAACCACACAGACTGAGACTGCAAAGGAGCCACAGCCTTCTCCTCCAAGCTAGAGTCCTTTCCTGCAGTGATTGTTGCTGCTGAGACTGTCTGGCTTCTGCACAGCCTAACAAACACCAGTGCTGTCCCAGCTGGTGGAGAAGTGCAAAGGTGAAGTGTAGTCATGGGAAAAGGAGAGAAGGATGCTGAGAATACAGTGAAGAGCAGCTTTAAGAGAGAGAAGTAGGAGTTCAGGAGTTATGAAGAAAATGTTGTTTCATGGCTCAGGGCTTTCAAAAAGTTGACTAAACTGGGCTTATTAGAAGTTTATCTAACAGTATGGATGTACCACTTCCCCTTAGTAGAAAGTGCCTGGTTTGCTCACCTCTTAAACTCTGCAGGTAGTTTTGGTCCTTCTTTCCTGCCTATGAAAGGATGAAGTAGAATTAATAAAGGTTCAGAGAAGGGCAGCAAGGATGAGCAAAGGTACAGAGCACCTTACTCCTTTCTAAGAGGAGAGACTAAAGAGAATAATCACCCCTGAGTCTGGAAAAGAGAGACCTGGCAAAGGCAGAGAGGGGCTGTTTGTTTGTTGTGTATCAGGGGATTGTGAATGACATGGTCAGTGACTAAGAAGAAAGTGAAAGGAAAGAAGTATTTAACAGAATCACAGAACAGCAGAATACGTTGAGTTGGAAGGGACCTACAAGGATCATCCAGTCCAGCTCCTGGCCCTGCACAGGACCATTCCCAATAGTCACACTATATGCCTGAGATCAATGTTCAAATGATTCTTGAGCTCTGTCAGGCTTTATGCTGTGACCACTGCCCTAGGGAGCCTGTTCCAGTGTCCAATCACCATCTGAGTGAAGAACCTTTTCCTAACATTCAACCTAAATCTCCCCTGACACAACTTCAGGCCATTCCCTCAGGTCCTGTCACTGGTCACCACAGAGCAGGGATCAGTGCCTGCCCCTGGTCTTCCCCTCACAAGGAAGTTGTAACCATCATTAGGTCTCCCCTCAGCCTCTTCTTCTCCAGGCTGGACAGACCAAGTGCTCTCAGCTGCTCCTCATAGAGCTTCCCCTCAAGGCCCTTCACCATCTTCATTGCATTTCACTATTTCTTGCTAAAAAGAGGGGATAAACACCCTGAGAAGTTATAAAGGCAAGATGATCTAAATGAAAAGAGACCGCTGGAGGTAATGTGGTCCAAGCATCTCTCTAAGCAGAGCCAGCTGAGGTCAGGATTTGTCTTCCTTGGTTTTGAATACCTCCAAGGATGCAGATCCTACAGCTTGTCAAGGCAACCTGTTCCAGTGTTATCAGACTGAAGATTTGAAACAAGAAAGTGTTTTATGCATTGCATTGTCATTGTATATGTTTTACTCTTACGATGATATGGGGTGGAAAGTCTTAATTGATTCATGAGATGACTGAAACACCAAAAGAAAAGCACTACCAGAGCTATTAAAACTGCAAGCATAACATCTGGCTTGAGCATTCTTTAGGCAGCAGATCGAGGCAAGGTAGGAACATACTGTGGCTGGACTCACCACAGTTTATTTGTTTTCTTCTGCTCCAACACACATATCATCGACCACTGTCAGAGGTGAAGTACTGCCTTTGATGGGCCTTTTAGCCACCCAACATGATGGTCTTTGGTCTGACCAGAGGTTAAACCTGGCAACACATCAAGTAGGGTGAAAATGGATTAGAGCCTTTATGCTGCCTGTAGTTTCACAGAAGGACAACTGCCCAGGCAGATTTGGACCTATTTCCATCAAGCATTAAAAGCTGGTTTCATAACATGTATTTTTTTGTCAAACTTTGTGAATAAAACAGTGCAGGAAGATGTCGTGACTAACGCGGAGCTTTTTATTCAGGCAGCAGATGAAGTGGGTTAGTTTTAGAAAGGAGTAGGAGTCAGAAGAACATTCAGCTTAAGCAGACAGACCAACCTTGGTTAAACTGAAGGGAAAAGCTGTGACACTGGGCCTTGTGAAAGACTAGGAATACAATGCTAGATTTATCATTTGGGTTATACATTATCCCAGAAAACTGTCATTTTATAGTGGTGATATCTGACCCCCAGCTATCAAGAGATAACTTGAAAGTGTTGCACGATAGGAAAACTGTTCTTTTCTTGCTGCAGTTACTTTTACTGACAAGATTTCAGACACCATGAAAGGGTCCATGGGTACTAAACAGAAACATATCATACACAACCAGCCAGAGTGAGATTGAAGGTATGAACAATGAAGCAGATGAACACCCTGCTGCCTCTCTGCACACAAAGCTGCCTGTTCAGCCTTCAAAAACAAGTAAACAAGACTCACAGGTGTTTGGATTCAGAGATAAGATGATTCCATAGTGCAGGGATGTCTCCTATTTTTTGGAATTAGTGTCACATCTTGTAGGAGAGGTGCTTCTTTCTGCAGTATGTCATCTGCAGCAGAGCTCCCTCATACATCAGACCCCTCCTTTCCCACTCAGAGGAGTTGATAATCTCTTTGTTGCAGAAACATTAATTGATTGCTTGAGGGGAAAAAATACATTGAGAGGGAACACAATGCTTTATTTATAGGTTCGTTGTTGCTTTTCTTCCTGTGAAGTGCTTTCACTTCTGGTGGTTGATTATTAAGAAGAGCAGTGGTGTGATTATGAACTCTGAGCAAAGTCTTTCTGGTGTCTTTGTCTTCTCGCCCTGATTTGTGCTGGTCCCTATGCAGAGTTTGGCTGCAAAGGGAAGCTCTGCACCAGCTTGGGGTACAGGCCAGGGCTCAGGATGACACAGAGGAGGGGATCTGCAGGGCAGAAGGGTTCAGTGGGTAGGTCCCAGGCAGGGGATGAGCCAAGGGACCTGTAAGGGGCACAGTGCCTGGATCTGTACCTCCCACTCAAGGCTCAGTGTACCCGGGTATGCCATGGCTGAGATGTGGTGGATGGCCAGCTGGACTGAGCTCAACCAGGTGTCATCACAGACATCACACCTGCACCAGATCACCCCTTGTCTAGGTCTATTTATGAGCATAAAGATACCCTCATTTCACTTCCCCATGGCACTTGCAGGAAAGTAGGAAGCATGCTGTGCATCCAGTGGGTCTCCAGCTCAGATAAGAGACTCTGGAGCTGGTGCCTATCTTGGAGGTCAAAGAAAGAGCCCTCTGGATACTTAAGCCTGCACATGGCAGAGATTGGGACACAAGGAACGTGAACATTATTTTGTTTTCGCAGCACGTATCTTACCCAAGCCTTTTTTTTTTAGTGATCTCAGTTAGAACAAGTGAAATAGCAAAGCTTTTAGTAAGATCAGTTTCTCTAATGACTCACCAAGTGCGACAAAGTCAAAACAGGTTGCTTGTGCTTGAAAGGTATAAAACAGCCGTGTCATTTTTATGGTTACTGTACAAAACACTGCATATATGCATGCAAGGGAACATTTTAAAATCTCATAGAGCTTTTTTCTTGTTCAGCTAGAGGCTCCTTTCTCCTTGTTTTTATTCGTGTGTCATGATTTAATTAGGCATTATTGCTTTAGCAATTAAGTTAATTTCCTCGCTGCACTTTGACAGTCAGAGTTTTACTCCTTTATACCCCTAAAAGAAAGGAAAAATTAATTTGAGGTACCAATGCCCCAAACCAGTTCCCCCTGCAGTCCACTGAAATTGTACCATTGGTGTTAGCAGGCGCAGTGTGAGCACTGGGAAATGAGTAATCTCACACCCAATGCAGACGTACAAGTCCATTTCATCCAAATTTCTGTTACATAATACTATTTTCAACAACATCAATACACCTACATTTCTTTAATGTCTTTCATTCCAAATGAAATTTCACCACCACAGTGGAAAATGTGCCTTTATTTTTGTAATTACACAAGATTTGACAAGAAAAATATCCCTTTCAGTGAAGTCTGACAGAAAAGATGAAATTCCAAGGAAATAAAATATCTTGTAATGCAATTAGAGATTTTTGCAAAAAACTTTTGAGGAAAATACTCTCATTTCTTCAGAACCAGACAGCCATTTTAGGATTTTCCAGTAATTTCTCAATCTCCACCTTTCCTTTATTTTGTTTTTTTTTTTTTATTTTAAGGAATAGGAAACATACAGAAGTATTCAAGCCCCTAGAAGATATAAATGAATATAAATAATAACATGATAAATCCTTAGGTGAAGAATATTTCTTTTACAAGTTACAGTATGTGTCTGCTGCAGTGTCTGGGAAGGTCCTGAGGTGGGTAATCCATACCAAGCTCCCACTTCCACAGCAGCACCTCTACCCACAGCTGGAGTGGAGCTTGACTGAGCTGCAGACAGAGGATGCTGTAGACATTTCTGAATGGTTTCTGGAGCTGCCTGAAACAAACTCCAAAGGGAGCTTTCTGAAGAATTAATACAGGAATGCAGATGAGAAATAGCTCACATCCTTGCTATGTCTTTATGCAGTGGTGCAATATAAAATCCCTGTCAGGACTCAATAAAGGGTAGTATACACTCTGAAGATGGAACGGTCTTTTTCCTTCTCTTCCTTCATGCTGGGAAACTGTGCCAAGTGTTTAAATTTGCCTTCTCTTGCTTCATGCTAGGGAACTGTGCCAGGTGTTTACTTGGGGGGCTCATTCTTCTTGCCATGCTGGTTACACCTTGAGGATGGGGATGAAGTGCAAGTCTTAACCACACTTCCCTTGCACCACTGGCCTCAAAAAGGCACTTCCCCTTCCTGGGCTGTGACATGTGGAGGTGGTATAAGGACAGGTGGGGGATCATCACTCCCAAGTGGAACCATGAAGAAAGTCCCTTCTGTGGCTTTTTTCTATGCTGTAGCTCTGTGATCTACACAAGCTGTTAGAAAAATGGGAAGAGTTAAATTTGATGCCTTATGGGAGTACCTTCCCAGCTTGATGCAGGTATTTCCTGCGCAACAGCTCAAAAATGGCAATTCATAGGACAGGATGCCCTTTTCTTTCTGCTTCCTACTCATTAAAGTCAGTGATGAGAGACAGGATCTCCAGAGTGGATGTTCTGTGTCTTGCCATGGCTTTAGCCTGACCCTGAGCAAGAAGGCTTGGTGCTGGTGGGTACCAGGACACATCTCCAGAGCTCAGCCACACATGCTGTAAGGGAGAGAAGAGGTCTGGATGACTTTCTGGCCCTCAAATCCCTACTCCTGTTCTCATCCTCATATGGTCACAGAAGCCTTCAATTAAAGTAGTCTTCAGGTTACAGGAGAAATGTGCTGACCATGTCTCGTGCAATACCACAGACTGGGGACAGTCCCAGGAGGGAGAAGTTTTATAGACAGGATGATGGAAAAGTGAGTTTGTTGCCCATAGATGGCTGACCTGCACCCCAAACTGTCCCAGGACTGACCCAGTAACTGCTCTAGGCTCTTGCATAGATGGCTTGCATGTGCTCCTCCAGGACTACTGACTTGCTCTACTTTGAGATTTTTAAATTTGGGTTTCCTCACAGCCAGACCTTTCTCAAACTGCTTAGCTTTTTTTCCTAGTACACCCACATAATTACTCTAGCACAAAGAGTGGGCTTGTGAAGCAGCAGCATTTTAAAAAACCACAAACTCTGATCTCAAGGCAATCTTTCCCTCCCACTTCCTCCCCCTTCAAGCAGGGGTGTCAGCCGTGCTGTTTCTTTCAAACTTTCTCTGAGTCATCTCATCAGGCAGCTTGTAAATACTTGAATGCATCCATCAATGTCAAGTCAAAGTAAGTAAGGAGCAGCACATGCTGTGCAATGGAGTTTCCCTGGCTCACCTTTATCTCTTTTTCGGAGGTGAAGAGGATTTAGGGACGACCCTGTCTCCCTGTATCATGAACATATATACACAGATGTCATCAAAGATGCTGTCTCATCATGAGAACAAGACACAAAATATAAGATGAGCTTCTTAAAGAAGAGAAAGCTTAGATTCTTCTGAAACTCCCACTATTGTATGATCCAGAGTGGAATGCCTTCATGCAAGGTGCTCCATTCATTTCAAGCCTAAAACTGGGAAATCAGAGACACTGAGGAACTGCAGTACCAGCAGGCCTCTGAGAATTTGAGTATGTGTCGTTGCTAACCATTTTGGACTAGCTGGTCACAGCATTATGAACTGTTGCTAGAAAAATATTATCTTTTCATATTACAAGGGTGTAATTTGCTGTGTCATCGTTGCATACCAAAATCTAAAAAGCAGAATATGATTCAGAGGGTGTATGGAACACACACCGCCTCCTCAGAAGGCAAAAATCTCTGCTGAAGAGCAGTAATGCTCCCAAATATGACTGATAAACATGTGAGTTTTGTCATGAGCTAAATGGCAAAATATGGACCCTGCACCAAGGCTTTGCTCAGCACGGTGCATAATTCACTGATTTTTCTACTAGCAGACTGGTTTATGGTAATGAAATAATTATAGTGGGAAGAAAGAAAAAGTCTTGCAAAATTTCTGAGTTATTCCCTCCAGATGGTTTGAAAGGAAGGTCTGGTGTCATCGTGATATTTGCTTAATAAGTATGAAATGGTCTGTGGAGGTGGATGAGTGTACTCTGAAATGTGTGGAAAGATGCTCCTCCCCAACCCTTCAACCCAGACAGGTAAGTTATGTGTGAAAATTACAGTGTGAGCCAGGAACCCAAGCTTAGTGCTGCCTTATGGAGTAGACTGAGAGAAATTGGCTGAGTAAGAGAAAACCATCCTGCACAATGGGAGAGAAGAATGTCCTGAACACTTCCTCCTCAATGCTCCAGCCCACAATGAGAGCTGGGCAGAAGTGGTGCTGTGAGAGATATCTCACTCCTTATCTGCTATGCTTTTAAAACATAAGGCATTGAGGTCTCTCTCTAAATTCAGTGGCCTGTCAGAGTAAGATGCTGGCCAAAGTGAGCACAGATGATATTACTCATCTGCAAGCAATTTTTCCATGCCATGACCGAGGGACATTTAAAGGGTTGCTCTTCCCTCTTGTTTCTCAGGGAGTGCAAGTTGGGAATCAAGATAATTGCACAGCAAAAATGCTTTCCATCTCACTCCTTTATTTACTTTTTTTTCATGATTTCCTTCCACTCCCAGGTGAAGGAATGTAGGCTGTTTGAAGAACTGATCTGCTGGGGTGGGGCATTAACTTAATTTGAAGCATTGCTGAATATTTAGTCATATTCCGTAGGAGTATTAGAATCAGAAAATTCTTGGATTCCTAACAAACTCTGCACGTGTACAAAATCTCCAGTGTGTTTAAAAACAAGGTTCTATACACAATTATGAAGTAATTTAAATATAAGATATATATATATATATAATTTCAGTTAAAAACATCTTGCAGTTCTATGTTACTGACAGCTGAAAGTCAGACACCAACTGTGATGGCACAGATCTGTAAAGTGCTTTAGGGGAAAATTGCTAACTGGTATAAATCTGATTTTAAAATAAAGATAGCACAGAGGGAAGTTTGAGTTAATTTAAATAGGAACATGTCTCTTCCCAGTGGTCAAATTGGTCAACACATGGTGGCTTATGGAGGGAGCTTTCTTATTTAGCCTGTGCTGTGGCACATGGCACCTTGTCATGGTGACTAATATCTTCAAATTAGGATGATTTCTCAAGTCTGCTAATGGCTATATCTGCATCAGAACCAAGATTTTGTGTTTTCAAATAAAATTTTCTGTTTTAGACAAGGATGAACATGAAAGCTCAACTGATTATTTAATCCAGGGCCTACAGAAATGTTTTCAGTAAGAAACCACCTCATCTCCCACTTCAAGCTACTGTGAAAACATGTCTTTTCCCAGTTCAGACATGGAGTGCCTGTCACTACAGTGCTGATGAGACCCTGATGGACAAGGGAGACTTGTGAAGGTTGATGTCACCTTTTTGTGCCATCCAATCCACGTCCTCCTAGATGGAGATCTCCAATTGGGAAATTCACTTAGTTTTTCCTCAGAGAAATAGATATCCATGTCTTTATTTTTTTTTAGAAAAGTACGACTGTCTGGTTAGATGATGTTTTTATAAATGGGGCCATTTCTATCCTGCAGACTCAGACTAGAAATGGAAGTCACATAATATATACTGGAGTGCTGTGCAACCAGAACTGGACCCAGCATTTTCAAAATAGGTCAACTAATGGTTCACAAACACTGGCTGCTGGCTCTTTGGGCACCAGACTCCAGAGGAAGGTAGAAATTGCTAGTAAAGCACAAACACTTTAAGGTGAATACACCTTCAATGTATGAAAAATGGGCTCAAAGCTGATGCTGGATGGCAAATCTGAAATTGACTTATTCATCCAACTTCCATGTATAGTTTCCAGCTGCAGCTCTGGAGGTATAGTCAATATGTAGTCATCTAACTACTTTCTTGATAGATATAACAAAGTAATTAGCTGCCTAAGCTCTATCAGATATGTTTGTCTTCATGTGCCCACAAAACTGCTCCGGTGAATCTCCAAATATGAACTTGGAATCGACCTCAGGCCTCAACACTGTGTCCACAACCAAACCAAGGCAAAGGCAGCTGCTGTGTCAAAACTTCAACAGACTTCCTTTGTCAAAGGCAAACTGGCTTTTGGGTCCTAATCATTGTTATCAAGTTCCAGGTCGTTCCCAGTGGTTGAGATGCAGCTCTCCCACAAGGCATCACTCACTCTTACCATGTTGGTTTCAACACGAGATGTTGTACATCTCATGCCCTGACTTATCTTTGTACATGTTGTCTATGAATAATTCAGGACGTCTCCAGACAAGTTTAGAGTTTCATTCCAAGTGAATAAGCACCCGCAACAAATTCGATGCAAAAGTGTAGCAACAGACTGCATAGCTCGTGTAGAGCAAGAAAGGTTTCCATGGACACACTTTTGCTCTGTTCGGAGGTTTTGAGAGAGAAATACAGCATGAGTGTGACAGGTTAAGGACGTAAGAGAAGACAGACTGTTCCAGAGAGTTGCATGCATCAGTCATATTCAACTGGTCAGTGGGCAGGTGTGTTTAATGAGTGTTGGAGGCAGGTGGTGGTTTAAAAACTGTGTAGGTTGCCCATGGCTGCAGCCTGAGGCTGGTCCAAGCTTTGCCGACGTGCTGTGCCAATTAATCACTATTGGTGTGATGACTCACAAACCTCCACCTGTGACATGCACTGCACCCCTGACATTGCAGCTGTGCCAGATGCTCAGCACTCAGGTGCCAGCTCACACTGTGCAGGACATGTGCTCATGCAGACAGACCTGTACACACACATCCTTTGGGAGTGTAGACACTTTGTTATAATTTTGCATTGTTGCTGGGTATATAGTTTGCTGAAATTATCTTTTTTTAAGTCAGAAATTGTACCAACCAGTTCAGAGGATTTTGCTAGAAACAAGCAGAATTCTTGTGACAATGTGTTTGGCAAGGATAACACTCAGCAGATTTCAAGGACATTTTGACAGGAAACTTTAAGATACGTTGTCAGTGTTATAACAAGAAAGAATATTCTCCCATTAACATGTATCTAGATTTTCTCCTTGATTGTTCCGTTAATGATCCCAGCCTTGTTAGCTGCTATCAGGGAAGATCCAACAGCTAGAGACCTGAGAAGAAGAAGATGAAGAATCATGGATTTCTAAATTAGAAAAGTTCAAAGGTAGAAACAGGTAATAAGGAAATGAAAAGAAAAATCTTTCTGATCACCTTCCAAACTCTAGGGGGAAATAAAGAAATCTGCTGTGGATAGGAGGTACTCTCTGTTCAGCCCTTCAGGTCAAAGGGTTTTATGAACTTTTCTTCATTTAAGAGAGAAAATAAAATTACTACAGTTTTAGGAATAAGGGGAAAAGCCCTGAATGGGGTACTTGTGTCCTTGTTGGCCTTAATCAGTGGGGAAGAGAATGCAGTTCTTTCGGCAGAATGACTTGACCCTGTCAGATCTTGTCATACTGAAATTAATTGATTGTTCCTGTTATACTTCCCCTTGTACTATCTGAATAGCTGAAAGCTGGGCCAGTTGTATCAGTGGATTTGTGAATTTGTTGGGGTTCAAGGTTTGGACTTTTAAAATCTTTTGTTCACATGTTTTTCAACACAGATTATTTCTTCATTCCAATGTTTTCTGCAACTTCTGTGAGCAGGGGTTGTCTCCTGCTATATTATATCCTCCTTCTGGTATGAGAGGTCCTGCACTGGGGTGCCTCTCTTGCACAGAGCATATCTTTTCATTTTTACAACCAGCTTCTAAAGGTCTTGGTTATCTTTTATCTGTTATTTAGCAAAGGAATCTCCAGCAAAGAATCCTACAAGTCTTTCCAGTTATTTGCCAAACTAATTGCAAAAAGTCTCATTAATTTCTTTGGGGCAATTACTACGTAGTGAATAATGCAGTAAGTCACTCCAAGCTCCTGTGTAACGTTTTCTTGCTCTATGGATTGTTTTCTAGCATGCCTGCAGCAGATCTGTTTATGTTGTTTTCACTTCGTAATTTTGTGCATGAAGAACTACAATAAACATAATTAACACCAAATTTCCCTCTCTCTCTTTCTATATTTCTTCTCATGACTCTTCCCTTCTCCTAATCTTCTTCCTTCTCCTGCTTCTTTTCTCTCAAATTTAGTGTTTTTTTCATATGTTTTCTGCTTTGTCTTTTGCTTCTTCTCCCTTCCCAATTCCCTTCTGCCTTTTTTCATATTCCATGTGTTTTCAGAGACCTCAAAGGGCCTACACTTAGTATAAGCTGGAGATTCCAGAGATGACAAGTTTGTGGGTAGATGCCAACAAGATTTGAAGCTGAAACAATCATAAACAAAGATCTACAAACTCTTACAAAACTGGCTTGTATAGACTCATACCTGTGAATGACATATGAGCAGACTGTCTACATTGCTTGGATTTTCCATTTAAGGTGATCAAATATCATCTTTCCACCATTCATCCAGCTGTCTTATTTTGTATCAATCAGAACTTTTCTTTTTAAGGAGATAGTTGTTATAATGTGGAAAGCAGAGATGGATTTTATTTCCTGAAATGTCCTTTCTGCATCTGAGTTAGTGAATGCAGCCCTTCTGTTAGGGGTCAAGACTTTAGAGCTCTCCAGGCTTTGCTTCTGGATGACCATGGTCACCTGCCTTCCCATCTACAACATGGAGATATTGAGTTCTTTGTGAATTACTTGGAGCTGTATATGAGTCAAAGTTCTTTACTGTAAAGGATTCTTTATTCTTTTATTTACACTGAGAAAACCCTAAACAGTTCTTGATGAGTGTTCAGTCCTTGCACCTAAAGCAGGTGAGGGCCGACCACTGGGATGAGAAAGGTGAAGTTTCCCATAAAATTTAGCAGTTCACCTGAAGAGTATGCAGAAGCTGATGAGCATTACCCGGTGGGATGTTTTTAATTACTTCTTCCTCTGCATCTCAGGAAACGCTATCACATCTCATTATGCAGTTTCTGCTCAGTAAGTGGGAATAATTGGCTACTGGAATGACACTGCTTTATATAGGCACTGTCCATGATGCTATGACACAAAGTTTCTTAGAGAGAGATGACATCCTGACTATACTGAACACTACTATCATTTTGAATTTTTCTATCTTTTTTTTAAGGGTCCCTGTGGCACTAGCTTAGAAATTTTGTTTGGCCAGTGGTAAGAACTGTAGGATTTGGTTTTTAATGAACATGATACAAATTTCACCTTGCCATCTTTCAGAAACATCATACTCAAAGTTTCAGGAAAATGCTCCTGCTCAGCATAGATTTTATCCTTATAAATCCTGTCCTGACAGACATAATGAAACATAGATTAATGCTGTCATGCTAAAATGTTCTCTCATGCACCTTTGCTAAGTTTGCACTAAGAAAAAATGTCTCAGTGTGTAGAACGGGATTATATTTTGTTCTTACAAATTCTGCATAGCTTCCAAGTTGCTTTTAGTGTCATTTACCAATGAAAGAAAGGAAGGTTAGTGTTTTCCCCACACCCTCACTCCCATGCTTGCTGCTATTACAAAATACCCCAGATGAAGAAATAAATCTAACAACCAATTCCCAATAGCCACTTAGGCAGTTAGTGGCTACAGAGGGGAAAGTGTTACCTGTTCTATGTTAAGAGGAAGGACAGGCAGTTGTTAGGCTGCCTGCAGCAGGCAATGAGGAGCAGCTTGGGCAGAAGCTTCCATTCCTCGTGAACAGCAGTTCCTGACACTGAGCATCAACTTTCCCTTCTTTGGAGAGACAATCAGACCGATGGGTATGATATCTGTGATAGAGGAGGGTGGTATTTTATGAACTGTTAATAGAGTAGGTCACAGAGAAAGCTTGTTCCTTCATCCAGGTACTCAGGCAGTGTTGGAGAGACCTTTGTAAATGTCCATGTACCTGAGTGGTCCCATTTGGAGAAAAGAGCATGGCTTTCCAACAGACTGTATATAATTGTGGGTAAATCAAGACAGTTAAAGAAAGATATAAGCAGCCCAGTAGGACACGTCTTTTTGTGGTTTTGTGGTCTCTAGAGGAATGCAACCTTAGAAAGAAACCTTTTTAGTCCAGTAGTCCACTTACAAGTATTTTCCTTCATATTTTCCTAAAGGATTAATTTGTTCAGTTAGACACTCAACCTCTCTACTCCTTATGGATACATTCAGTTCTATGTCCCACAACATCACTAAGTACAGCTTAGTCTGACTGACTGTCAGAGGACAAGGATGAAGATGAATTAACCATAGGGGCTCTCAGACACATTTGTGAGAAGGACTCAGAAGTCCTTAAAGTCCATGAAGACAGCTGGGAGAATTAAATCCTTTGTTTGTCAACAGCTGAAATGGGCCCACTTACAGGAATTACTACCAAAATATGCCTTTCTTCTTCAAGTCCTGAGTATCTGCACTTGTAATTGCATGACATGGGTGGCTCAATGTAAATACAGATGCCACTTCCTCTTTAACTCTGCAGGTATTTAAAGACTCTTCTAGGACTAAATATGGTAGCAATCTTCCCCTGACAAACTTTTCTACACATTTAATTCAAAGGTTCCTTGCTCACCAGAAGGAAAGAGATAGGGCTTGATCCAGATTTTGTGGAAAATTTTTGGGCTCTAGGTTTTCCCTCTGCAGACAGACTTCTCCTTGACTTTGCTGGCTCAGGCTCCTGGAGACCACGTGCATGTGAGTTTTAAGGGGGATGCTTCTTGTAGATCCCCAATCCAAACCAGGGTTGAGGCAGCCTACAGAGGTGACCCAGGTTGGATCTCATGCTGCACCAAGGGCAGGGCAGCTCCCTGTTTCCATTTAATTGTGTGACCGTTAGCCAGGGCTCATGTCTGCTTCCTGTCTCACCCCACAAAGAGAAAATGTGTGCCAAAATGCTTCCTGTTTTTCACTGCCAGCTGAGTCGTGTGCTCAGGGTGAAGCTCATTAAGGCAGTGTGTGGCATTATAAAAAGGCAACCTCCAATAGTGGAAACAATCATGTTTCAGCATCCTACTCCTGAGTGGACTCAAGTGGAAATCAGGCTGGGGAGCACAATCAGTCCAGAAACAAAAACTGAAAGAGGGAAGGCAGTCACACTTAGCAATTTAAACACACCAGGGAAAGTGGGATTGTATTCCATACAGACAGTGTAATTGTTTTTCACTTCAAAGTAGGAAAAAGAGCCTTATAGGAACACCTAATGGTAGAAAATTGCTTATACTCAGAGGGGTTTGTCTTCTTCCTCATAGTATGAAGGGGTTGTCCATTTTGGCAACCCTTTTCTGGCTGATAGTGCCAACACACATTATAAAACATTATCTTGTTAATTAACCTTCTAAAAAAGAAACCATTTCTTGACAAAAGCACGCATCTGTGTCTTTACCACACTTTTCTGTATTTTATATTCCTCAGCTGTGATGTTTCTCCCTCTCTTTGTCTCACCTACCTTTTCCCTAAGCCCTTTCAGTCTAAATTGTTTGAATAATGCTGAGCATTTTGTCCTATAAGGACTTATTTTTCTTTCAGAGCAGGTTACAGGGCTGTTATGTCGAACTCCAATCTCACAGTGGAATACAAGACAAAGAAAAACTGCCTGATGTTTCAGTCTCTCTCCTTTCTTGGTGGTTAAAATAAGATTTCATAATAATGTTTATGTTTAGAATTTCTGCAGTAATAAGCAGATTGGTATCAGTGTGTATGTAATAAGTTTAAAGGGCTGTTAATAGACAGTTGGATGGCTTAGGAATTTAAAACCTTCATTACTATGTCATCAGTTCAAAGTCATCTCAGTTTACCAGGGATCCCTGATAGCATCAGTCTATCCTTCCCAGATGAAGAAGGTATGCTTGTCCAAACTTGGAATTGCAATTCCACAGAAAAGGCAGGAATTCCAATCTTTTCATTCCACAATTCATTCCTACAAAACATCACTTTGGAAAATGGTATTTGATCTGCTTTTTAAGTTTTCAGTGCTCATTTTAAAATTTTATTTGGCCAGCAAAACATTCATCAACAGCCAGGATTAAAAATATGCCAAAAAGTAAAATGATGTAACAATAAAATATAATAAATAACAATTTTTCTTAAGGAATGGATTCTGAAAATACATATTATAGTTATGGTCAAGAAAGGACATATCCTATAATAATGTGTTGTTTGGGTTATTTTCTCAAAAGGAAATGAATATGAAAGGTTCTATTTTGATTTTTTTCGTAGGAAAATACATCTGATGAAGCTGTTGTATAAAAATTTGGTTAATGTGTTTTGAATGTCCTTCTGATTTTCTATGTATACAAACTCTACAAAGAGGGGAATAGGAGGTTACTTCAAATATTCTGTTTAGGATGTCCTAATAATTTTCTAGTGACCTTGGAGTCACCTTGAAGTGACCACAGCCACCAGTTGTGATCTTGCAAAAAGGACTATGACAAAAAAGGAAGGAAAGGAAGGAATTCAGGAAGGAAAGAATTCAGGATTTGGGAAGGAAGGGAAGGAAGGAAGGGAAGGAAGGGAAGGAAGGGAAGGAAGGAAGGGAAGGAAGGGAAGGAAGGAAGGGAAGGAAGGAAGGGAAGGAAGGAAGGGAAGGAAGGGAAGGAAGGGAAGGAAGGGAAGGAAGGAAGGGAAGGAAGGAAGGGAAGGAAGGGAAGGAAGGGAAGGAAGGGAAGGAAGGGAAGGAAGGGAAGGAAGGGAAGGAAGGGAAGGAAGGAAGGAAGGAAGGAAGGAAGGAAGGAAGGAAGGAAGGAAGGAAGGAAGGAAGGAAGGAAGGAAGGAAGGAAGGAAGGAAGGAAGGAAGGAAGGAAGGAAGGAAAAGGAAAAAGGGAAAATAAAAATAAAATAAAAAGGGAAATAAAGAGAAAAAAGAAGAAAAAGAAAAAGCAGAAAGAAAAGAGCAAAGAAGATACAACACATTGTTTCTTTGACAGTGTATATACATGTTAACTTGTCTGTTAAACTATATTTTCCCCTTTCAAACGCTCCATAATGAGAGAGTGGGTCTTTAAAAACACACAGTTGTAGGTTTTAGATATTTTCCTGATGAGATCCACCAAGTAAGGCCAGAAGGCTAAAATGTAACTTAGTATTTGCCTGCCCATTTCTTCCATCTGAGAAAAAGTGAAAATCTGCTAGTGATTCGTTTCTGCCTTCTAAATACAAGTGAGAAGTTCAGAGGTCCCAATTCTTTCCTTGTCCCTTAAAATTCACTTTGTGTTTATCTGTGTTGCTCTACCAAGGGAGGATTTTCTTAATTGGATTCTGGTGGCAAGAATGGATAAGATAATGGTGTGGTAAGTCCAGTTCTCAGCTGGTAAAATGCTCAGGACATTGGTTGTACTTAACCCTACATTAAATAAGGAGAAAAGTTCATCATCTCTTTGACTTTGCCAATGTCAGTAGGAAAGTAAGTGTCAATCTAATGTAAGTAATAAAGAATGAGGCAACTTTCCTAGACCTCAAAATTTGAATGTGGAAATCTCCACATTCATTCCTGGGGAAAAAAAAAAGTCTATTGCTTTATCACTTTCTTAATTGAATATTTCTTAAGCTATGACATTTTCCTCTGGTGCCATGTTTTTTCAGCATTCTGACTATGAATCCTTTATCATCCACAAAGTAGGGGTCAGAAAAAAGTCAGTAAGTTAAGAAGGTTCATATATGCTCTTGAGTCATCTATACACATAAATAGTTGTGAAAAAAAATAAAAATATTTGGACATACACAAAGCAAAAAATTGCACTTGCAGTCACTGAGAAGTAGAAGAATCTTGAATATGGGTATCTGGAAATTACATATTCAGTCTAAACCACTTTCCCATAAGCAACTGAACAAGTGAATTTAAATGATACAGGATTGCTTCGTGACACTTTTTAAAGCAGGTAAATTGTTTTTCACTTCAGGGTACCTGCAAAAGCCAGAAAAAATCAGGATTTCATGCACAAAACATGATATGGTCCTACTTCCCTGCGGTGAGAAATCTTACATCTTTTTGAGCAGGTGTGGACAGAGACACTTTTTGCTTTAGAAAAACTCTTGTTTAAAGAATATCATTGAAGAAAATTGCTTGCTAATATTCTTTCAAAAGAAAAATATAATATGAAATTACTCCATTCCAACATCAGATTGTAGTGTCCTATTTTTTCTTCTATATTTTTCTGAGCTACAATAATGACGTATATTTCCTGGATTGGTATCTGACATCAGACTCATCTATATACTCTGAATACCAGGGAAATCTGATGGGTTTTGGTCATCTTTCGACATTCCTCTGTATCCTGTGGCTGGAATCAGGCTTTGTCTTTTCCCTGGTAACACATCTGACAGCAACAGGCACATGCTGACCTGCATGTTTCTATGGGCAAACTGCCCTTTATTTGGAAAGCTTTGTCCCATTGTGTAGAGAGATCTTTTGGCAGTTATTATTATTATAATTCCTTTTTTTTTTTTTTAGAAACAGAAAACTCTCCACACCTTTTCTACAAAATTGCAATTTCAGTGTGTCCAGTAAAGTACTCACATTTTTTATCATCTGAGTACCTGAATCAAAACATTCTTCTGCAGATGGTTATGTAGTTTATAGTCATATGTGCACACACATGGACACACAGAAATATGTGATCATATTCATATTAAAGGTGAATCGTGAGACATATAAGAAGAAATTACTCCCTTTCCCAGTGATTTTAACCAGGTGCAAAAAGGAAAGAAAACCATTGTCTCATTGACTACATCACATCAGTGGCAAATGTAGGTGAATAGTAATAGATCCCTCAAGTTAAGGTGCTACATCTCCAATGATATGGCACATCAAACTGAAGGGAATAATTTAAAGAATGGCTACTTCTCTTCTTTGGCAAAGCCAGTAGTCACTTGTTACTGAACTCTGACTTCCCTTGCAGCAGGAGACAGCTTCCAGGTGAGATTATGATTAGGTGTAAAATAATGCCCCATCACGAATTTCAAAGAGAGATAGTGTGAGGGGGCATATTATCTTCCACAGTGCAGAATGCTGCCTTTCCAGGTCAGTGTAGCTTTCATGGAAAATCCCGGCTTTAACTTCAAATTAACTTCTTGGGTCAAGACTTTCAAATTTTCAGACTGGCACCTGCACATGTAGCTCCAAGGCCAGAGACACTGAGTGACAGAGATGTTGGAGTCAGTGAGAGTTACATGCATTAACTTCTTTGGAAATTAAGCTTGTTCCTCTCTATCCTTCAAAAGCATGCACATGTGCTGGATGTTAGTGGGGCAGCCTCCATGTGTACAGTGAAATACACAAATCTTTGCAGGATTGAGTCAGCTATTTCGTGATGTGCTTGTCTTGATCTTGACTTGAAACCAGTGAGGCTTAAGAATACTGTCTTGCTTCATGTCAGAGACAAGGTGAAAAAATACTGAAGTTAGTGCTTATACTGAAGAAATATCTGAGTAATCTCAGGATAAGGTAAAATAGTTTAAGCAACCAAATATCATAGCCTAACTATGAGTCATAGTTTTCTAGTTCAGTGTCTTAGAACTTAAAAATGGCTACAACTTCATGAGAAAACCAGCTGAAATTGCAGATGGTGTAACTTAGAGAATTCTTCTGTGACAAGGAGGTGATATTTTCTAGACTGCAGCATCGTTTCACTTGCTTGTTATTTGGAGATGCCCATAGCTGAGCAGTCTGAGTCAGTGAGACACAGCAGTACCCCAGGGAAGCTTTTATTTCCAAAGGAGCTGAGTAGTGATTTGAAATCATTGTGAATGCCTGAGTATCTCTGAACTTGTTCTCAAAGCTTCATGAGAGCAAACTGGAAGATCAAAGGAAGGCTGAACTGGAAATGAGTTATGATGTCACTTGACATGTGCATTAAGAGAAGATGACACTGTGGCATCAGCTCAAACTCAACTCAGTTTACCAGAGATCTTTGATAGCATCACTGTCCTTCCCAGATGAAAGAGGTATGCTTGTCCAAATTTGGGATTGCAATTCCACAGAAAAGGCAGGAATCACAAACTTTTCATTCCACAGTTTCCTACAAAACCGTGTTTTTGCAAAATGGTCTTTGGTCCATTTTTTAAATTTTCAGTGCTCATTTTAAAATTTTATTTGGCCTGTAAAACATTCATAAACTGCCAAGATCAAAAATATCCCCAAAAGTAAAATGATACAACAATAAAATATAATAGATAACCATTTTTCTGAATAAATACATTCTGAAAATATATTTCACAGTTATGGACAAGAAAGAACATATCCTGTGAAAATGTGTCATTTCAGGTATTCTCTCAAACTGAAATTATTATGAGATATTCTATTTTGATTTTTTCATAGGAAAATATGTCTGTTGAAGCACCCTAGTAAAACAGATCAAAACTCCAGTGCCACAGACAGTACAAAATCTTTTGGTGATTTCCATCACACCTATTTCTCACTCATAAATCCCTTCTAGAGCAGAGAACTTGAATGGCCTCAGTGGAGGACCTGCCTTACTGGGTGCAGCAATGGACTCATGTCACTGCTAAAATGACAGGGGCAAGCCAGGCCTTGGGTAATTTTATGGTAGAAGTTCTTTTGTACCTTCCTTTCTCAATTTGGTTTTTAGCTCTACACAACCAGGAAATTCAGCACTCTCTGTATCTTTATATATCTATATAGTTTATATGTGTATGTATATGTATACTACAGTTTGTTTTGATGGCTATAGTACCATGTGCTTGAGAATCTTAGCTGTCAGCAAGAGGAGTTTCTTGCATGGAATTCTTGTGCAAAGGGAATTTTCATGAGCTTTTGGTATGAACAAAGCGTTCCTTAAATCCCTGCTATGCAGACTGAGAGCACAAGGGAAGAATACACTCTATGTTAAAATTATTTCTCTTCACAAAGTGAAAGCTTGGCTTTGGTAACCAAAGGAATGGTTTATTCAAAAGCAACCTAGTGAAAAATGGATGAAATTTTGAGTTTCCCGTAGCCAAGTCTCTTTGTCTCAAGGACATCCTTTAGCCTTAAGTAGTAATTACAGAAAGGAGTTTGCAGTGATTGTTTCAATGTCTCTGCAACAGAAAGTATATATCACAACATGTTTCATGAAATGCTCCTTGGGTATTGTTTGGAAGTTAACTTTGCAATATAAAGGTAAAAGTTCCCCTCCTGTTTGAAGAGTTTCATGAAAAAAAAAAAATGGATCGCCCACTGACAGTTTCAAAGACCAATTATAACAATATCACACTTTTGTTTGTTTATAGTAAGGCTCTTGTCTAAACTTGAAGATTCAGGGCTGTTTTGCCCTGGAGTAGCTTTGTTGGCATCGTTCATAATCTTTTAAATTCCAAGCTAAATTTTGGAGGACAGTCAATGTATTACTTCATAGGAAAGCTATTATTTCATACAAATAATTAGCACTCCATTCTGCAGGATGGGGAACATGAGGCTTAATGCTGAGCTGCTGCTAGGAATGCTAACTGTGGTTTTCATAATTTGCCATCCAAAGTGCAATAAACTGTGGGCTTGGGCTGCCTGAAACCTCGTGCCCAGGTGTTTGGGCTGCTCACTGAATGAGTGCTCTGCAGAAGAAAAGCAGTGGAAGCACTTTTGTGCATATGGATGTCTGTCCTCCCCGACAGCAGGTACATCTGCAGAAAAGGCAGTTTGCAGAACTGAAAATAGCTGCTGTGTAATTCCTCTCTGTGTGGAGCATTAGTGCTTGTGAAGTGACCAGACTGCAGGCACTTGCCCAACGTCCTCCTGTCCATAGCAGTGTCACTGTGATTTTTGTCCATTCCTAAAGAAACAGATCCTAAAATGTTAAAATGTTAAAATGTTGATGAAGAAGGTAAGGAGAAAGCAGATTTTTTTTTACATGCCATGCTTTTCAGGTTGTCAAACCACAGATACCTGTTCTGATCACACTTACAGAGTCTTCTCGTAATCCTGACTAAAAATTTTTCATCTGTTTTCTGATTTAATCAGTCATAAAGATGTAGGGATTTCAGTGCTGTAAGGTTGCTATTATCTATATAATACAGCCTGGATATCTTTATAGATGATTAATTCTAGTATAAACCCTTTACCGCAACACCCACACAACTCATATGTGAGATACCAATAGTGTTGGACTCTCCCAGAACACAGGAGGCTGTTGTATAAAGAATCCAGTACACAAACTTAAAATATTGAAAAGACAGTGCACTGTTGGTTATGGAGTTGTCAGCAGTCATAGCAACCTGGAGAAAAATTAAGCCATATTTGGCACTGCATCTCTGACATTAAGAAAATGTGATTATTTCTAATGGCAGGCTATGAAAACAGTTTTCATTCCAGGACTTTTCAGCATGCTCCCAGGAGTTTGGAGTGTCTCAGAAATTACATTTTCACATGAATTGTGGAGTTCATTTAGGAGAGTCTAAAGTTCAGGCCACAGGTATTTGCACAAGACCTCAAAAGTCAGCAAATACACTTGTGAGAGGACAGGTAAAATGAACACTTCAATGTTGATCTGAATTTACCCAACATCAGATATTTTCACAAATCTGTTTAATTAGTCTCTCTAATTTTTTTTATTTTATTTTATTTTCCTCTGATTGGAATATTTTGGTAAAAGAATGGAGTCAGTGTGGAGTCTCAACAGCTACTAACTGTTCTGGAGAACAGAGGCCCAGGAGTCTACACCTATGAATGCTAAACCTTTGTATGAACACTGTGGCCATATCACGTTTCTTCCTGAACAGGCATGTTTTGAGAGAAAATAAAAGAGAAACACTTCATTGAAGAATTTCCAAATTAAATACTCCTCCCTTTAAGCCACTGGAATTGAATGCTAGGCATATAGTTTTAATGCCAGAAAGGACTATTCAGGATCATCTTGCCTGACAAAAGCCATAGATATTTATCAGACTGGTTTCTTCCTTGAGCCTCTCACTGTTGCTAGGGTACACAGGTCCAACTTCAAGGCTTCACCTGAGAAGGAATCCAGTGTACTCTTGAACAAGTGATTTGGTTGGAGATCTGGACTGTCAGGAGTGCATGCCTTTGCTCCTGAATGCAGTTAGCATAGCTGCCAAGTGTTGGATCTTGCTCTATACTTTTCCATTAGTTTAAAAAGCCCTCTGTTATCAGAGGTATTTACAGATCATGTTCAGATCCTTTTTTACCTTTCTGGGGATAAGCTAAACAGGCTGAAGTCCAGGAGTCATAAAACTCCCCCTCCAAAAAACGTAAACTTTAGATTGTTGCTCCCTCTGAAAGGTGACTGTCAAAACAGTACTGTGGAGTTGCATGATTATGGTTTTAATGGTTTCTATATAAAGAGCTTTGGTTTACCAGTTAAAATACAGTGTGACTGCCTGCCAGACCTTGCAGTTTTATCACAGCCTCCGAGGGAGGTTGAGATTTTTGCATCCTCTCTGTCATCACAAGCAGTAAACAGATTAAATCAGAGCAGGGATTGAAGATTATGTTGAGGTCCACAGTCTACCTCCCTTCCCTTAGAGGAAAGGGATCACACATCCAGTGAGATCAAGTCACCTCATGCCATGTCATGTGACTTGGAAGTTGCTCGGTCCCCCATCCCCTGTGTGCCTTCTTGCCCCACCCACTCCATCAAGAGCCGTGTCCAGTCCATCATCTTTGCTGGATCCCCATGTGGTGGTGGCATCATCAATGCCTTTCCTTGGGCTGGCAGCAAATGTCACATTATCCCGTGAGCTGAGTGGGTGTCACTGTTAACGAGTCCCAAGATGGAGCAGACATCTGAGCCCACTCCTTCAGCCATGCCAGCACTCTCCTGCAAATACCAAGCAAAACAGTATGCTGCTCTCCAAAAAAATAATTCAAATGTCCCTTCATGAAAAAAACAGCAGGTTTGTTCAGTGAGAGGATTTTACTGTTAAACAGTCGGATTTTTTTCACAGCAATGCTGTCTTTTGAGGCAAAGAAGACTTTTTTTTCTTTTCCCCACTTGTTGCAGTTGGTGGGTGTAAGTAGAAACAAAATTCCATACTGTAAAGATAGGAGTTACTAAAATAGTGGATTAGATCGGTGACTGTAAGGAGGAAAACCTAAATACAGAATGAGGGAAAGAAAAAGGGAAGAAGAAATTAAGAAAAAACAACAAATGTTTGAGGAAAGAATACGGAGTGTTTCCTATTAGTAGCTTTTCTCACTACTTCTTCCAATTCAAATCTTTCCTTTAGGGGTAGGCACCAATCCAGCAACTATATGAAGCAAGTAATTAGTGCTATGTATGGAAATAGTGTCAATGCCTTAAGTGACTGCAGTTAAGATCAGATTCCTTTTTGTCTATGATATACATGTAGAACTATATTTCCCATGATGGAACATTTCTTTTACAATTTAATTGCCTTTTTTTATTATGAAGAGGATTTGTACTCAGAGAGCTACAAAAGGCCATAGGGCTCCAATAGCACTTGGAAACACAGTCAGATCTGCAATGGGAAGTAAAGAGATGAATTAAATGATCCCCAAATTTTTTTCAAGCCTGAAACACGAGCTATGGCTGTCTTTTGACAAGTTAACTTCTCCCTAAATACAGCCACACTGACAAATAGGTAAACCTCAGACTACACCCATTGCTGAGGAGATCCAGGCTCTTGTGTTAGAGATGCACCTGCAAGACTCAGAGATGCAGAACAAACACCTCCAGTTGGCTTCTAGCAGGTGGGGGCTGAATGCAAGGTCTGGGAAACTCTTTGTAATTCCTGGATTTCCAGGGTAACAGGTGCAAGACAGCTCCTACTGGTCTCTAAAAAACTAAGTAAAGACAGTAATATCTCCCTAAAGGCATTAACCTTCTTCCTAAAATGCTGGGAATTCAGACTGCAATGTTCTAGGCTGGGTGTCACAACCATCTTTCCTCTGCCTGATGTTTTCACCATATGAGAAAGAGACTTTCAAATACATTTCACAAGCTGTGTTCTTTCCATTACCATTAATGATATTTAATTCTTGAAGATATATGTATGTTTGAATATTTGTTATAAATAAGCCTGCATTATAGAGTCCATTTTAAAATGCAAATCATCTCTAAAAAAGGAATTTAATACAGACCTTATGCAATATTTATCAATTAAAACTAGTTCCAGGGATTCATAGTTGCATAATGATTTATAAATAAAAAATAATACTGGAGGATATGTTTCATTTAAACTATTTTATTTTCTTTAGATCCAGTTATATCTAATATTTTTGTAGTTAAATTGAAACCCTGCTCCATAATTTACATCTGCGAACATAAGCTTACATCCAATTCAATTTTATCAATTTAAACAGATGCAAACTATATTCTGCAGATTCATAGGTACATTTTATTTATGGGATTTCTTATAATTATTAGTTAATTTTGTTTTAATGCCAGTATGGATAGTCATTAGCAATCTTCCATCATGACTAAAGTGTCCTTGTAAAGAAATCAAGAATGGTATGAATTCTTTAAGAAGACCAAAGAGACTCATTTTTAGGATTCTATCTCTGAGGGATCTCTTCCTACTCCAGCGAGTGCATTGCCACCATTGATATTTATATACATTATTTTCTGAAGACCATGAATATTTGTGTTAAGTGTTGTCCAGACCTGACCCTACCTAGACTGTGAGATCCAACACAATTCCCCTGTCAGGCTGCACTGGTTCAAAAGAAAACATCAGTTTTTTTCCTCTGCTGGTGTCTCATATGTTGGGTTATGTAACCAGTCTAAACTGAAACAAAGCCTTCATAGGATTCAACAGGTTTACCCTCCTGTACATATGAATTGAAAAGTTACTATTTAATAGTAGTTTGGGGTTTTTTTTTCCAGAAAGAAAACATTTGTATGTTAATATTGACATGTTGTAGTCACAAAATATTTGAAACTTCATGAGCTTGCAGAGGATTACAGTGTTTCAAAAGCATCTACAGATTCAGAATTTTGTCCTGGTGTTGTTGTGTAGCTCAGTTTACCCTGATTTCCTGTATCTTTCTGTTGCTTCTTGTCTCAATCTTACACTGAAATAGTCTTCAGGCAAAGACCAGATTTTGTTTCTGACATTGTGCCCAGAGTAGGATATTCTTGCCCCATGAAGCCTTGATGATGAATATAATCATAGCAAAAGGCCATTGTAATAATCTGTTTAGGTTTTGTGTAGTAACACAGGTCTGAAGACTTGGAAGATATTCTTGTTTGAATTACAATGAATCTTTAGGGGAAAAAAACCCTCCAATTTTGATTGAAATATTTGCAGTGGAAGAAAATCCATCACAATCCTCTGCAACTGATAACTATGAATTATCAACACTTATATCAATCATTATCATTTCCTTAAAACAACCACAACAAAACCTACCTATATGTTTACTGAGAATTGCAGATGAAACAGATCTGTTCAGTTTAATAACCTGCCAGGATGAAGGTACCATCATGCTATGCCACTCCATTCCAAAGAATATCATATTTACGCAGAAGTTCAACTCCAGACAGATCAAAGGGTATTAGAGGAGATTTCTTTACTTTTCTAAACAGCTGAAAAACATTAGTGCTGAACAAATAATGAAATATGTAACACTGTGGATTTCATGTTTCCCTGCTGCAAATGTCCAAGAGCAGCCCATACATATTTAACGTGGCTCTTCAGAATTGCTCTACAGAACTGTACATTTGTTTGTGTGCCTAAGAAGGGGAATTACTATTTTTTCTTACTAACTAAGAGCTTGGAAATTTCCTGTAAGTATTTGTGTCTTCAAAAATATTAACTGCAATGGATCATATCAGTATTTTGGTATTTGTTAAAGACTTAACAGGAGCTATCAGCAGGTGGAATATAGTTGGACTTCAGCTCTGTCATGCAGACACATGCTTAGAAAATTCTAAAAAATGAAACAAAACAAATCTTCCCTTCTTGAGCCAGTCAGACCTTACATTAGACCACATTATTCTAAATCTTGCTTTTATTGGTGAAATCTATGGACAAACCATGAAATGGATGCACTTTACTGGAGCCAGGCCAGCCCTGGGCATCTGCAGAATCTCTCTGTGTCCCACCAGCAGTTTGAGAGTACCCTGCCAACAACTGCCTTGGTGAGAAGTGGGTGACAGGTTCATGTTCCACTCTCCTCTTATCCCTCACTATACCTGCACACCCTCTGACTTCACAGCCTTCAGCAACAAGTAAAATCTCAGGTAGGCAGCAAAGGACTAACCCCTCTAGATATCCTGGTCCACCCACTGCCTCCAGCCAGCTGGGAAGGGAATGCTCCTCAGGAACAGGAATGTGGACTGGGTGCCTGCCAGGCACAGCAGCATTTAGGATTTGGGGCATTAAATAAAGACTGCTCTTTACTAACAATCCTCTGTGAAATTAGAGCCCACTTTTTCTGATTGATTGTTTGTTTGTGTTTTAAGTACCTGAGACTGAAACACAGCTAACAGGCATTCTTGGTATGGCTTGTATTATGAAACAAGAAATTATTTTAATTGCTCTAGCAATTCCCTTCCCATTGCTGTAAACAAAGTGATTTCCTTCAGCAGCAGTCTGAGTCATGTCATGGTCGACAAAAGAGCTGCTCGCTCCAATCAGGGCTGGGGAAAGGCTGCGTGGGGGCTGCAGCCTCTGCCCTCACCTGGACTGCAGAGCACGGGCTGGGGCTGCAGCCAAGCTGGGGATGCTGCTGGGGTAGGGACTGACCTCTCAGCCCTTTGCTTCAACCTGCCCTCACCCAGCTCATTTTACACAGGCTCTGCCTCTTTCCTTTGCAACTGCTTTTATTTACAAGCCATTTTAATGTTGCATGTTTGGAAATAATTTTAATTTAGAGAGAGGCAAGAGCACAGAGCTGGGAAAGGTCCAAGGGCCCTGCTCTGTCTGAATTTCTTTCTCAATTGGATTATGTTTGTGAGGTTTGAAGTTTTCTTCCTTGAACAGCCTCACCTTGAATATTGTGTGCAGTTTTGGTCACGCCAATATAAGAAAGATATTAAGCTGTTAAGAGAGTGTCCTAAGGAGGGCAAGGAGGATGGTGAAGGGCCTTGAGGGGAAACCATATGAGGAGCAGCTGAGGGTGCTTAGTCTGCTCAGCTGAAGAAGAAAAGACTGTGGGGAGACCTCATGGGAGTCTAAAACTTCTTTGTGGGTGGAAGAGAAGAGGCAGGCACTGATCTCTGCTCTGTGGTGACCAGTGACAGAACCCAAGGGAATGGCCTGAAGTTGGGCCAGGGAAGGTTTAGGCTGGATATCAGAAAAAAGTACTCCACCCAGCAAGTGGTTGGGCACTCAAACAGCTTCCCCAGGGCAGTGGTTACAGCACCAAGCCTGACAGAGCTCAAGAAGCATTTGGACAACACTCTCAGGCACATGGTGTGACTCTCAGAATTGTCCTGTACAGGGCCAGGAATTGGACTTGATGATCCTTGTGTGTCCCTTCCAACTCAACATATTCTGCGATTCCCTGTAAAGGGACTAAAGTCAAGACAGAAAAGCAGTTGAATCCAAAGGAGTAGGAAGGGGATATAGTTGCATAGGAAAATCCTGCAGATTTTCTCTTAAAATGTGCTAATCTATAGATTAATGCACTCAATGGAAGACACAACTATTTTGAAAATGCAGTTCTGGCAATGCACAGCCTGCAAAACCTCCTCCATTCGTGTCAGCTTTGAGCTCACAACTTAAAAATTATTGATTTAAACATTTTATTATTGATTGCATAATTAAAATATGAGTGAAGGAAGGAACATGCAGCCAGTTATGGTATTCAGCTTCACTTTATATGACTCAGAGACACATTATTTATTTGTGTGTTGCTGTTGGATGAGATTGAAATGTGTCCTTAGACATGCTTTTGGCCCTTGGCAAGTAAAATGCCTTCGATTAATATCTAGTCTTAAGCTAGTAGCTCAATTAGATGAAAACTGCACTTAGGCTTTCATATTCTGGATGCTTAATTATAATGCTGTAGTTAACTAAATGCCTGTGATTTTCTCCACAAGCCTAAGAAGTCTCTATTATTAATGAACAAGTCCTTTGCTGAGCCTTTTAAAACTCCTCTCAATGCTCAGGTGAAAAATGGAGACATGAAGAGAGACTTTCCCAGACATTTCAGGGTGTAGAAAAGATGTCTCAACGTTTGCTTTTTCCAAATCATAATTCTCTGCAGGTTACACTCTAAATATTATGCAGCTTAAATTGTGTAAAAACAAATTGACCTTATTTAAGAGACACAGTTTACTACATTCCTAGAGAAGGATGTATTTTCCCTTCATGGTGTTAGTGGAACTGCAGAAATGTAGAGGTGTCCCAGCAAGAATTTGCTCAAAGACCCAAAAGATCCTTTGATAGTGATACATACGCATTTTAATTAAGTGAAGAAAACATGAAAACTGCCTTCAAACTGCTTTGTATAGTAGATGATACAGCAAAACTAAGCAAGGTACTTCTCAAAAGTCTGTTGCATCTTTGAATCTGATGGCAATGAAAGTAAAATCTTCCTGATGTGAAGGAAAGATACAAAGAGCATTTGGGTAAGAATGTACTACAGATTCAATTAATTGTATTTTCTATTAAAATAAGATGAAAACATGAATGATAACTCTTTATTTTTTTTCCTTGTGAAATTTAATTGTTAATGCCAAATAAGCTGGAGCTACATGAACTAAGAATTCTTAAAAAGATACCTCAATTAACTTGCAGTATTCATCTTGTCTCAATCATAACAGCATTTTCAGTTGGGATATAATGCTGATTTGCTGTGGTGGCTGCACTTATTCAGCCCTAGGTAAAGCAGAAGGCACATTATTTATAGTAACTCCTTCCATTAAACCTGTAACTTGGACTCTGCACCGCAGATGAGCAACCAGCAGTCTACATAGTTCAGATTACTCCAACTGTTCAGACACCAGTCTGGGCTTCATCCCATGATCAATAATCATCCATCCTTTATTTTTATTGCTACCTAAGCATAACTACTGAATAGATATTGTGGGAGATGGACACCACTATCACCACTAAAACAGCTTTGTTCAGCACCCTGTCCATGACGCAGCAACACTTTTTTTTTCCCTTTATCCCTTGAAAATGCTTTTGAAAAGATTTTCTATATTAATGAAGTAGATTTGCCTTTAAAAGCATGAAAACTCTATTGGGAAACCTCATGCAGCGAGTTTACAGAATGTCTTTACACTTGCTTGTTTTCTAATTGCATATAAATCATAGCCAAAAACTTGGTAGATCTGAATATGCAGAGCCTCTGGAGGATATGATCTGAACTCAAGATTGAATCAGATTAGAGATTTTGCAAAGATTTTTGTTTTCATACCACAGAACTCTGAAGCCCATGAATTTACAGTCTGTTCCAAAGAGAGCATAAGTCTCTTGGTATCAGGATTGCTGGTGTCAGGGTTAATTATTCAGTAATCAATTACATTTGGTTGAAATGACTAGCTTTTGTTTTCTGTTCTTCAGCTGTTTGCATACCTGTGCCACCTGGAGTTATGTACCTGGTCATACAGATTGCATAGGATTAAGTTTCTACATTTGGATTGCTTGATGCTTTTAAAACAGGAAAATTATAAGCAAAGTACTTTTGGCTTTGAATTTTATGATGCACAGTTCTTTGAACTAAAATTTGTCATACTCCAGGGGTTCTGTGAATACTTAAGAAACAATTTGTGGTCTTGAAGAGTTGGGGTAGTAAATAACACAGTCTTGTAATAATCCTTAATCCAAACTACAAGGAAATACTTTTTTTTTTAAATATGCCAATCTTTCATGGAAAAGCAAATGGAATTTTAATGGCATTGCTAATTTCAGGTTAGTGACTAATAATTGGAACCCCTAATTATTCAAGGTTGCTTTTTTCTATATTTTCTAAATTCTGGATGTTTATTATGAGTTCACTGCCACTTAAAGGGTTGTGCAGGAATGTTTTCTTGCCTCTAATATAAGTAGTCTTTCACCCCTCAAATTCTGTTCAGAATTCTGAAGGCCATTTTCTTCTCCAAGGTGAATACATTTAGAAGGATAAACTTGATTATGAATAAGGTTGAGGGCAAAACTTGACCTCGGATTTTGATTTTGTTCAAATCCAGAACCCAGATGAGAACACTAGATTTTCTAGCATTCTGTCAAAAAGAACAGCACTGAGAAATACAAATTACTCAGGTGCATTTGAGAATTTCAAAGTGCAGTTAAGGAAGACAAGTTAGTTTTCAGGTCTGTAGGTTTAAACACAGACAATTTAAAGGAATGTTGATTAAACTGATCATCTTCTAAGGGAATATAATCTGGAGCTTCTCCAAAATGAAGACTCAGCTAGCTTGTCAGATTTTCTAGCAAGTATCTGTCTACAGACCAAGAAGTAAAGTTCTTTTTTCAGTTGACAATTTAGGCAAAGAGAATGCATTTGCAGCAAGAAAGGGTTGAGAGTCTTGTGCTTTGGTTGAACTGGAAATGGTCTTCTGTTCACAGCAGGCTTGGGCTGCAGCAGTTCCCATGTTATTAAAAACTATAATCACATCTGGTTGCATTGAAGATGTGCAAAGTATCAAAAAGTTTATGTCTCTAAACCTCATGCTGTAATTAAGTCTTGGCAGAATTTGGCACTTTAAAATCTTGGAATTAAAATTAATTGATAAATTTAAATAATTAAAAACATGTTAGGGAAATTTGAATTCAAAATAATTAATTAGGATTAACTCTGGCACTGTACAGATTGGGCAATAGGGATTATTATTCCATACTTATTTTCTGGAAATGGTCCGAATAGGGTTTGAATTTCCACAGCAAACTCCTAAATTAGGAATTATGTTCTCTGTGTTCATTCAAACTAAAATCACAGGTATATGCCTCATATTTTGTCTGGGTGTATTAAGCATTCAGGTTTCAGGCAATCATGTACATGAGAGCACTTGCAGTTCATTTCAGATGTGAAGGATAAAACATCAGCTCTTGGGCAACCAAAAGCTGTCTCAGGCAGGTATCCCTTCCAGGTTCACTGTATCA
Source organism: Pithys albifrons albifrons (assembly GCF_047495875.1). Classification (NCBI taxonomy): domain Eukaryota; kingdom Metazoa; phylum Chordata; class Aves; order Passeriformes; family Thamnophilidae; genus Pithys; species Pithys albifrons. The sequence continues at coordinate 120,642,749 of NC_092458.1, read as the reverse complement.
TGTTTCTATGTAAAAAGCAACATCCTTCCTGGAATGCTTCCCCTTAGGGGTAACAGCAAGAAAAAAAAATCAGGGAATTTGCCTGTAAGACAGTGGTATATCTTTGATTCATTGATTCTAAAAACAGTGGTGAAACATCCTCAAGAGTCTGATGGCTTAGGAACCTGAGTTCCAGCTTGCCAGTGCCTTTTCCATGCTAAACCCATAGAAAGTTGAAGTTTTTTACTTCTTGTTTCTTTTTCCTTTTTTTTTTTCTGTCCCCGGCAGTGAAATGCAGATTTAATGTTTTTCATTTGGTTGGGAAGAACAAAAATTAGTCCTCCTCTCGACAGGCTTATGTTCACCTACACTATACCAGCATGGAGTCAGTAAATGATGTTGGTATTAAAAACGGAATCCTTTTCTTTTCCTGTATTCGGATCATCTGTAGATTATATCCCTGCAGCTGCACCGAGCCCCCAAAAGTCCATAAAGCTGCACTTAGTATTTCCACATTTAGTCTGATTGCAGGGCATATTAAACACAAATATATTAAAAAGAAGGTTTCAAGAACAGGCCCAACACTCTTCTCTGTAATTTGGAAGTAACTGTATTCTTCTGTTATTCTAGTTTTACTTATACAACTTAAATTTATTTTAATCTGAGTATAAAGTCTATCTTAAAAGCTTCATTTATTTATGAGCTATGCTATAAAACAACTAGAAGTTACCCTGGAATGTCTTTAAACTTGTTGAAACTGCAAAACCCTATTCAAGCTGTCTCTTCTTTACTTCAGTCCATTCAAAACCCAGTGTCTAAGACTTCCAAATACTGACAGAAGTGTTTGTTAACTCCATAGAAAACATCCAAACCGTTCATGGAATTTATGCCTTGGGGAAGCATTTGTTTTTCTTGTTTGGTCAATTAAATGCTGCCTTTCTTAGAATAGGGTGTATTGTAACATCAGGCATGATAATAAACAGAAACACCAAAGAGTTGCTGCAAAAAGTTTGGGTTTATGTTCCAGTGATGCATTTGGAGAACTCAGGCACGCAGGGGAGGGGAAATGCAGACTGAGAAGCCTTCTGCAGAATTTTGCTTCAGATTATTCATACTGGAGAGCTCCAAGCAGATAAAAGCAGCTTTCCTATGAAGCCCATGACGCTCTAGTGGCAAGGAGCAGAAAAAAAAATTAGGCTACATGATTTTTTTTTAGTCTAAGTAAAGGAAATTTTAAACCCAAATACTATAAAGAAGTGATCACGGTGCCATCAAAAGTATTGGGGAAGCTTTCCTGCTGAAAAGGAATAGATGTAAAGAACATACAAATTCATGAGCTGGATGGGGACTTGGAACATGTTAATTCAACACAAACTGATAAATTTGACAGAACACAATGATTTCACCAACATATTTACAAAATACTTTTATTTATTTCAATACAATTAAGATGCATGGTGTTCACTTTATGTTTTATTTTTATGTTTGCAGTTTAGATTTATCTTTTTTGTAATGTTGTAATAGAAAGGTCAAAATTATATAAAGCTGCAGTGAAGCACTGTTGTAAGTCTGAAGGGAATAATTGGTTTTAAACTATTTCTATCTTACATTAAATCAAGGATTACAGATTTTGAAGCTTTGGACTTCCCCATGAGGTGGGTGTCAAGTGGGAAATCATCTCTGTGCTGAAAATACTTTAAACACAGGCCTAATTTCTTGTCCAGGAGCAGGAGAGTTTGAGCATACTACAGAATGGATCCATCTTAAGCTGCTGTGGGCACCTGCAGTGCAGCTGCCTGGGGGTCCTGTGGATGAGGAGAGGGCAGTTCACTTGGCTGAAACCTCTGTGATAGAGTGAGATAAACTGTACCTGGGAAATTCCCAGTAATTTTCTAAATTTCACACAAAAAAATAAAAAAGAAAAAGAAAAAATATCCATCCAGGAGGGAAACCTAGAAAGTAGTACATAATCTACTTACAAAATTTTGCAGACTTATAAGTGCAGATGGTGTGTTTCCTTTCGTTGGTACCATTTACAGATACTGCCTTCACAGACATATAAAGTTGATCCAGTGCTTGCTCTCTTTAAGAGGGCTGGTTATAGAAGTGCACTTAAAAAAACCTGTCCAGTTCCTTTGTCTTTATATGAATGGCTTTTAAGTGTGTCACCAATGATTTAAAAATAAAGTTTCATTATAACTTCCTGCTTTGATACTGTATCTACCTTTTGTCCTGAACTGATTCTGTTAAAGATGACACTGGAATGGAAGAATAGCCACATCTGTGCTCTCCCCACTGGATTGGTAAGCACATATAGGAACCCTGGACTGCAGTCCCCAGCAGGCTTGCAGCACACCATAAATAGGACATGTTAACTGTGATTCTCTCACAAAGTCCTTATTAGGCTAAACCAGCAGATTTTACTCTCCTTTCTCCAGGTTGCTGTGGGAGTGTAACTGATGCACTTCATTAGGGTTTGAAATTGTGTGAGTAATCCCATTGTTTCTGTAGTTCTGTGTAAAAGTGTGTATAATCACCCTGCTTCCTTATGATGGTATGAGTAACCTCTTTTTATGACAAGCTTTTTCCATATTCCCTGTTTTTTCACTCTTTAACTTGTGATTCTGCTTCTGTAGCTTTGGATTGATTTGGGTGAGGGAGGAGGCTGGGAGGTGGAAAAAAAGGATGGATACAAAGGGAGAACAACAGCACTTTTCCTTTCATCACCTGTAACCTCTATGGTTCAGTTTGACTGTGGGCTAGAGATCAGATGATAGGAGGAAATCACACAGACAAAATTCTTAAAGCTCAGACCACACTGCTGCAGACAGGGATGGCTCAGTGCTGTTGCAATGACAGTGTCTGGGATGTGCATGTCCCAGAGGAGCTCTGGTAAGAGACTTTTTGTCTTCCTTTGTGGGCAAGTTTGACGTGGCTGCGCTTTGGAGGCTAAGAGTGTGCCTGGGGATTGTGCAAGGGCTTTGCAGACCATGCCTCTGCCAGGGTGCCTGTGGGAGTGCAAGGGGAGGGAACGGAAAGCCCCATACCTGCTGGTCACTCCTGAAGGGAAGTGAGAAACTTTCCTCCAGCTGCTGCTCCCAAGTCTGGGGGAGCCATGAAAGGCAATGTGGACCACTGTCACGCAGCTTGATCTTCCCTTTAATGCTTCATGTCAGAGCCAGGGAGAAGGCAGGGTGGCAGGGATGTTTCTCAGAGCTCCCTCTAAATGCTCCTGCAGCACCACCCAGCTCGCAGGGTGCAACTGCTGAGCGAGGTCCAGGCTGACGTGGCAATGGAGGCGCCTTGTCCTGTTCCTAGAAGGTGGAAGCTGTAGCTTAGTGAGGGTATCACCATCCTAGGGGCCTTATCCATGTTGACTCTGCCAGTGGTACTCCTGCTGGTGAAGTCAAACTATTGAGATGGGAAAGCTGGGGCCAAGAAATCAAATTTAGGCAGTGTCTAGAGTTACTTTTAAAATGTCTTTGCTACCCAGATGAATCATAGTGTAGAAAGTTAACTTTTTAAAAAGGTATACAAATCCAGCCACCAGCTGAGCACTGTTGCTGTGTCCTGGCTAATTGTGATGTAAGTGATGATTGCCTGTCTGAGTCCTTTCCTTGTCCTCAGCTGCTGAACAAACCTGCTCTGTTCAGACAGCATCTTCTGTCATTCACTATACAGATGTTTTTCTTTTAAAGTTCTTCTGAGAACTCCATGAGGAAGGATCTGAAAACTAAAGACTTGGACTGGTTTTATGCACAAAGATAACGTCGCTATTTACTCATCTCAAGCAGTTACCTAAAAGCACTGAATGTGTAACTTGGCTTAGTTATTTCAGATGATATGTTTGTTTTCCTCCTGCTGCATATGCCCTGTTCTTGCTGCTACTCAGTATTCAGTAATGCCAGCACATCCAGCACTTTGTAGTGCTTTTCCCAGTGTGCTCCTCTGTTCATCTCCCTCAGTCAGATTGGGTTCTACAGTCACATGTATTTTGCAATATTCCTCTGCCACTCGTTTCCATCAGTACTGTCTCTGCTGCAGTGTTTTGCCGCAGGACATGGACAGCGTTGTTCAGAACATTTCCCAAATGTTCAATACGAAATTTTGTTTCTGCAGTTAAAGGTTTGTTGCACTTCCTGGGCATGAGGCAGTTCACAGTTTTTTGGGAGAGCAGGAGAAGCAGGTCTAAAGAAGAAAGGTTAAATATTAGCCACTGGATTGATGGACTGCTTTGCTTTACTTCCATCATAATATATATGGGCATAAACCAAAATTTTACATCTCACACTTTGACATTTCTGGGAAATATTAAATATAGACCAACTCAAAAACAACAGTAGCACATACCAGGAATCAGTCCCACAAAAACAACATTTCTTTACTTTGCTGCCACAAAACTCTAATCCCCATATTGTTAAAATATTTGCCTCTCTTCCTCCATACAAGCCTAGCCCACTTGATAGATAATCCCTGTCTTTTTAGAGTCTACTGTCTTTCTGGTAACATTTTGATTTGCAGGATGAAAGGGAAGAAAGGCTGACAGTGACTTTCCATTGCTACTTACCTTATAAAAAATTTCCTCAGATGCCATAGCAATGGGTATTTGGGCATATTTTCTTCTGCAGTAACCACCATAGACGGATCTTGATCCTCGTTACCCATACTCAGCATCAGCAACATATCAATGCTTAGTTGTCCTCAAATGATTGTTGTTGTCACTGGCTGGATAACAGAATAAATGGCAGGGAAGGCATACCCTGGGCAAGTATTGATTGCTGCTTCAAGATATTGCCAAAAATGAGATCCACACAAACTACACTATAACATTACAGTACAGGTTGGTGAGACACCGTGTTCTGAATTGTTTTCAACTTCATTGAGAACATTATTGATCTTCTGTATCCAAGGGGGCTTGGTTACCTAAGTGTTTTCATTACAGCTTCTGGCTCACCTACAAGCACACTAAACCAAGAATACTTTGTCTGGAGAGCTAAGTGGTCTCTGGTCTGCCTTGACCTTGAACTGAATCTGCCTTCTAAGAGACTTCCTCGGCCCTGTTGTCGTCAGCAGAGTACAGAGTTGTGTTGGAACATGAGGGAAATATTAGATCATGGAAATTAACTAAGTGGAAGGACTTAATCTGATTCCTTCATTCTTAGGTTGTTGTTTTTTTAAAGTCATAACAAATTAGAAGTACTATCTGGAGCAGGGGAAAGAGAAAACCAACTCACCCAAAACAAAACCCCAGGAAAAAAGCAGAAGTTCCAGGCTCATGATGCCTTTGCCTTATGTTCTGCTGTGTCCCTAGTGATGTGCCTTTAATATATACCATATATCTTTCAAAATTTACTCTCCAATGTCTAGCACAGAGTTGTGGGTTACTGATGTTAATGGGATGTGGTAGAAAACAGTTTTAAAATGTCTGGTAAAAAGGGTTGTACTGGATATGGTTATAGGCTGATGAGATGGTCCAGTAGTGGTGCTGATAGACTGTGATATTATATATCATAGGAGTGGGGCTGGTTGAAACAGCTGTAAAAAACAGAGCTTTTATTTTAATTGTTAGTGAGAGATGATACAAGGCATTTGCTGAAAACTGAATCTTGTAAACAAGTTGGTCATGTAACAGTTCTGAGAACCTGGCAGTGGCTGCAGCATTAGAGCATCCCTGAACCTGAGGACTGATTGGGGCAGTTTCCCAGCTGTCCTCAGACAGATGGAGGAGTGGATGGATGCCAGACTTCTCTGCGTTTTCTCTGCAGGTTTTATGTGACCCAGCAGAGCATTACTGAAACAGCAGGTCCTGTACCACTCATGTAGTAAAAGCTAATGGGTTTGTTGCTGAAATTTTTAGGTTTTCTGTGTGCAGTTGTAAGCATCCCATTTATCTAACAGCTGTGCTATTGTTGTTTATGACTGCTGACTTGAATGAGTTACCACGAGCTGTTCAGAAGGGGCTCTTTGTCGCCTGTTGCTGTTTTCATCTATGCTCTTGTGTCCCTCAAAAAGAGCTGGGCTTTAAAAAGGTGTGACTCAGCACAGTTTTGTCGTGTCATTTATTATTTTTTCTTGTGGAGAGCCTTGGGCATTACCTCAATATAATTATGAAACGTGGCCCTATTGTGGCTAGCCCAGTACACAAAGAAGCTGAAGGGTAGTCCTGTTATAAATTGAACAATGAGAAATACCAGCTAGAGACACTAAAATGAGTACAGAAAAACAAGATATTGTTGTAGCCATCAGCCTTAGGTTGGTCTGCAACTGCCTCAGCTGAAAACACAGAAATTCTGGCTTGTAAAAAGCTCCGTAAAAAAACAAACATAAACTTTGCACCATATTTGTGAGTTAAACAGAGGCAAAACTTGTGAAGCAGTTGAAAAAAAGGTGGCTGCCTAGTGATTGAAATGGGGTACTAGCAGACCTGGACTTCCACCTCATGATCCTTGCGGCTGAAGAACAGGTGTATTTCTCCAAAGGGTGGTTGTGCTCCAGTCCTGTCTTTCTCTGACATCACACTTCTGCAAACTACTTCATGGCAGGGCCTCAGACCACGTCTCAAAGGTGTCCCCTATCCTGGAGAGGTTTCCCAGAATCCAACCCTGCTCCTATGGGAAAGCGCATGACAGATCCCATTGAAATAAATGTTTCATAAATTTCCAGTCTCTTTGCTGCAGAACTTGAACTCAGATCAAGAGCTCCAGGTCCTCTGTTTTGGCTCCATGGGTGACTATCTTCAAGCAGCATGTTTTGAAAAATACTAAAAGCATGCCTCTGAGCACAGGAGTGTCTGAGTGTGTACCAAGGGTCCAGTCAGAGTTCATGTGAACTGTGTCTCCAGTCTCCCAGTGTTCACTGAATGTACACTACCTGGGGGTCTGGTTCCTCTCTCATTGTGTTGAAGTTATCCTCTAGGAAAAGCCTGATGAGTTGTTGTGGGTTGACCCTGACTGGATGTCAGGTGCCCACCAAAGCCACTCTATCACTCCCCTCCTCAGATAAACAGGGGAAAGAAAAATGTAACATAAGCCACATGGGTTGAGATAAGGACAGGGAGAGATCACTCACTGATAACTGTCACGGACAGAACAGACTTGATGTGGGGAAATTAGCTTAATTTATTACCAATCAAAGCAGAGTAACATAATGAGAAATAAAAAACAAATCTCAAAACCCCTTCCCCTCCCTGCCCTCCCTTCTTTCTGGGCTCCACTTTATTCCCTATTTCTTTACCTCCTGCCTCTTAGCGGTGCAAGGGGATGGGGAATGGGAGCTGTAGCCAGTTCATCATTCATCCTTCAGCTCCTTTCTCTTCAAGAGGAGGACTCCTCACACCCTTCTCCTGTTTCTTTATGGGGTCCCTCCCACAGGAGACAGTCCTCCGTGAACTTTTTCATTGTGAGTCTTTCCCATGGGCTGCAATTCCTCACCAACTGCTCCAGCATGGGTCCCTTCCATGAGGTGCAGTCCTTCAGGAACTGGTTGTTCCAGTGTGGGTCCCCTATAGGATCACATGTTATGCCAGCAAACCTGATCCAGCCTGGATTCCTCTCTCCATGGGTTCACAGGTCCTGTCAGAAGCCTGCTCCAGTGTGAGTTTCCCATGAGGTCACAGCCTCTTTCAGGCATCTGCTTACTTCAATATAGGATCCTCCATAGGCTGCAGATGGATCTCTTCTCTACTGTGAACCTCTACAGCTGCAGAAGCACAGCTGCCTCACCATGGTCTGAACCACAGGCTGCAATGTTATCTCTGGAGCACCTCCTCCTCCTTCTTCTTCACTGATCTCAGTGTTTGCAGAGCTGTTTCTCTCCCATCATTTCACCATGGTCTCTTCAGCTGCAATTGCTTTTGTGCAGCAGATTTTTCCCCTTCTTAAATATGTTATCCCAGAGGCACCGTTGCTGTTGGGCTTGGCCTTGGTCACTGTCTGATTCATCTTGGAGCCATCTGGCACTGCCTCTGTCACACATAGGGGAAACTTCTAGCAGCTTCTCAGAGAAGCCACAGCTCTAGCCCTCTCTCTACCAAAACCTTGCCACATAACCCAAATACATGCTAGGATCAAAGAATCACAGAATGGTTTGGATTGCCAGAGACCTTAGAAATCATCTTATCCAACTTCCTTAACATAGGCAGGGATATCTTCACCATCTCTATTCATAACATTTAAGTGTCTGATGCCTGCTGTGTGTCTGATAGGTCTTGTGTCTGCAAAATGCATTTGATTTTAGGGAAGCTTTGAAAGGACAGCAGTAATCCTGCTTGCATACTTTCATGAGGGCTCCATTAACACTGAAGCACCACCATGGTGGCTGAAGGGATATCTCATTGGATTCAGAAGATGGGTTGATGTGACCATCAGCAACTGGATGTTGTAGACATCATGGGAACCTTTTACAAGATCCTGCCATTCACTTTATGATTTATGACCTGATATAGAGATGGTGGAATTTGTTCTTTTTCTCTTTGCTTGGAAGAAAATATTTAAAGGTCTCAGTATTAATGTCAGCCAACAGGTTTCCATTAACTAACATAGTACTTGTGTCCACTCACTTTTGAAGTGTTTGGTTATCTCTCTGCAAGAAGGTGGCAGATATCCAGGAGTGATTATATTGTCCCTCTTGTCACTGTTTTCCGTTGCTGAACTCCAGCAAGGTAAAAGTTTTTGATGCTCAAGTAATCCCTGAGGACAAAAAAATTTTTTAAAAAGTATCAATTTGTGCCTTGCTGCAGATGTAAGGGTACTGACTTTCATTTTGTATTTTTGTAGCAATTCGTGTTTACATTTTGAGATTACTGAAATTTGAGGAGATATAGGAATTTGGAAAACAAAGCATAATGATTTATCAGTCTCTGTATTGAGACTTAGAGGAACATATTCCACAAATCAATACCACATAGTACAGAAAATATATAGGTAGAAGATGATATTTCAATAGGATTCAAAAAATTTGTATCCTTTCTTGGAATCAAAGAAAAGAAAATGGAAAAAAAAATAAAATGGCAACTCGCCTTCTATCTTGAATATTCCCTCTTCGCAGATCCTTGTTGAAAACCTGGACGTGAACAGGAAAGGTGTGATCAGGCAAAGTGGGCATCAAAGTGGTATTTTGATAATGCAGTTCACAATAAGAAATTAACAAATCAGTGTAGCATGATCCATGCAGTGGTCTACATATGGAAAACCTCTGAGTGAAACAGGTTGCTCATAGCAGGAGTTGAGCCATGGGAAAGAGCTCGGTAGGGTCCAGTAGGAGATGTGAAATGCTAAATCAAGTATTTTTCTTAGTCCTTTTCCAATTTAAGTTAGTCTTGTGGGGCACAGGCAAGAGGGGGTGTTGCCACCTGAGGGATGAATGGTCAGGACATGGCAGTAGGGTGGAAAGTCAAAGCCCACAGCCACCCCAAGTACCTCAGCCTCTCTCTGGGCACCAGCAGTTGCCATGACTAGCAGCTTCTTCTCTGCCTGCTTGCTCCTACTGATTCACTGTCCTGGAAGGTTTCTGAGCCCACCTACCCTTCTCAAGGGCCTCACCAGGCTCAACAGCCAACAAAGAAAAGTTGCAGCTGCATGGTCAGTAGGGGAAGGCAGGAGTGCCTTTTTCAAGCTGTAAGGCAAATTTTACCATTCATTGGCTGCGGGGCCACAGCTTGGACTTTGAATGCATTTGATCCAAACCCTACAATCTGAGTAGAGCTCTGAAGAAGAAGGGGCCTTGAAATGGGCGTCACAAAAATAACTGTGGTGGAAAGAACAGAAGATTGAAAAAGGACAGGGGAAAGGTCTGACTGGTTCATGTCATATTTCAAAAAACTCCTACCAAAATCTGTTTTCCGTAGAAGGCAATCAATCACATTTTTTACTCTCAGTATCTGGGGTGGGTGTTCTGTGTGAGAGAGAATTGTAGGGGATGCTCATGCCAGTGGCACCAGAAACTGCATAAAGCATGCCATAGTCCCATCAGCCATTCATAAGAAAGAGAAGTCATGTATTGGGGGTTTGGTTAGTAGGCAAAAGGAGGTATTCAAGGATCCATTTTTACATCTCTGTATAGCAGAACACCCTTTCACATTGACCTAAGAACACACAGAACTTCCAAGTAAACATTTATTTCCCCCTGTGATTATGGTTTTCTCAATTGCAGTTCTCCTTCCACCTTCCTTCAGGTATTCCAGGGACAAGATCTTGCTACTGCTGCTGCTGTTGCATGAAGTTGTTCATCTGAAGTCTTTGAGGCCATGCCAAGTGACTACAACTGAGTATCTGTCGGAATTGGTTTTTTTACTCTGATTAACATCCCAGACAAATTCTTCTCATCATAGTCCCTTACATATTTCTTGGAAGCTGAGAGCTGTCTGTGTGTGCGGGAAAGCAGAAAGTTGTCCACAATTGTCCTACTCCAGTATCTTGTAGATGATTGCCACAGTAGATGGCAATCTACTAGATGACTCCACCAAAAAAAAAACAAAAACAAAACAGCTTTCTGCTTTGTAACAGCAATGACTTTAAACAGAGCACTAGGACCAACTTTGTAATGAACCAACCTTACCAGTCCTTCAGAAAATCATGGAGCTCTTTTTTGCTTTCTTCTTACTCCCGTATAAAATGTCAAAGACAATTCTTGTTCTAGTGTTGGGGTCTGCCCAGCCTGGAAGCAGTGCTACAGGGAGATGAGGACGCTTTGCTGCCATGTGCCTTCAGCTCTGCTGGCTGGCCACAGGCACACACAGCAGTTTGGGAACATCTGGTTCAATGGGCCTGTGGTCCCCTTCCTCGCCTCCAGCCTCCACATTGGTTTGTGCCAATTCTGTCACTCTATTTTGGCTGTTTATGAGGGAGGCTTGATTATCCGACACATCATGCTTTTCCCAATCCTTCCCATTCCCTACTCTGTGCATCATTATTCTGGGTATAAGCTGATGCTCACAAACATACTTTCTGGAGCTGTATTTTACTTTATTCCTTCCATGTTCCAGCCGTAAAAGCTGTAGAAACAGACTATTCCTCTTCATCAGGATGAGTTCACACACTTGTTTGGGAATTGATTCAGTGATATGTAGGAGTTAATTCCCTGAAGTCTCATAATCAGGTATATGTACCAGCACACCAGTTCCTCATGAGCAATTTAGAGGTGACACAGAACTGCTCTATGCTACATTCAGCTGGGGATGTTGCAAAGTAAAGATGTAATTTAGCATCATCTTCTGAAGTGCCATTTGTTTTCGTTTTCCCCTTAAAATAGGAACAATAGTTTTGCTATCACCCAACAAAGTATGAGCTGGTGTCTGTCCTGCTGAGGACAGCTTGTGAACCACAGCTGGTCAGTGGTTACCAGGCCAAGTGAAGGTTGCAGCAGAGTCAGCCCCCTCTAGCCCGTAGGATCTCAAAGGCTGTTGTTACTTTTTATTTTCCAAGTAACAAGGTGAACCAAGCATGCGACAAAAATTGTATGTCACCTGTGCAGCCTCAGAATGAATATTTAAAATGGGGAAAAAAGAATGTAAGGAGATAATTCATGTGTGTGTGTTTAGAGGTGATTTTTAAGCCAAGAAATATGGTGTTTGGAAATAACTGTTTGATTCACATAGTATTCTAGAGCTGGAGATAGGATGTGTATTGTTGGTTCAAGGGAAGTCTAATTTTGGGAAGCCATTCTGAAAATAAAAATTGACATGATTAGCACAGGGTTTCTCTAACTGCCTACCCATGAGACTAAAGCTTTTTTTTTCCTTTTTGGCCATGCCTAAGTTTTCACGTTGAATGGCTGCTTTTGGGAACCTGACAATGCCAAGGGTATATGCTGGCTATCCTTTTCTCTCCAGGTCATACATCCGTGTATTGTGAAAACAGTAACATTTTAGAATTAGACTGATCACTGAAAGCAAATAATTCATGTTATGATAAAAAATAGTTTCCGGTAAATTAGCAAGTGGCATCTGTGTGTAGCCACCTGCAACTGGATCTTGTCTGTCTCAGTTGAGGACTTCTCTTTCAATTGATTCTGTCACTGAAATAGCTCAGACTCAGCTCCAGATACCTTAACTTTCTGTTTTCTGCTCATTTTAATGCTAGCTGATTCTCCTGGAATCCCTACACTTCTTATTAATTATACATTGAAAAGATAACAAAATAATATGAAGTACTGCCATGTCTGTGGACTCCAGCATATTGGATTTTCTTGCCTAGAGTGCCAAGCAAGATTAATTATTCTGATAGTAACAGGATTAATCCATTCATCACATGTGGTAAAAAATCACTCTTAACATTCGGACCAAATTATTCTTGGTCTTGAGAGGTGCAAATAGACCTGGCATTTAGAGGGCATTTGTGCCTTTAGAAAGCCCTATTCCCCTCTTACCTTCTCCTGCTCCTTGGGCCAGATTCTTGCTGCAGGGCTGGCTGTTGCCATGGGGGCAGGAAGCAGCCCTGTGGAGGGCTGTGTAGGTGCAAAAGTTTGGCAGAACCCTATAATGTTATGTGGATGGTATAATTACTGTGTAATTTAATAGAAGAAAAAAAAAGAAAAAAAAGGAAAGAAAAGAAAGGAAGTGATTTTGTTTTTCTCTGATCACCTTAGTTCCTGCTTTGCTATTGTGAGATTGCCAAGAACAGTTGCACGGCTTTCAAAAGCTAATTTGAGGTCAGACAGTGAGTCAAAATCGATTCTTGATTTTTGTCAAGTGTGAGCTGCAGCTGAAGTGTCTGATTTGGGAAGAGGTCAAGAAGCAGCCACACTGGCATGGTGCCCTCATGGGCTGCTCCAGCTGCCAACATCTTCTATACTGGCCTCCACGTTTTTGCACTTCCTCTGAGCTGATAAAACTCAGGGGCATGATCTTTTCAGCCTAAGTGCCTCATGTTCAAAAATTTTTTCAATTTTGGTATAGGGAAAGGGAAAGAAAGACCTCTGGAATGTGCCCTCATTAAAAGGAAGCTGGTAACTGGCTGCCTGCACAACTGGAGCCCGATTCAAGTCATGCATTTGCAACTGAAACACCTCAACTTTCCAGAAGTCTCTAAATGGACTGCTTTCAGTCGGAACAGTACACAGACATTATAAAACCTGCAATTACTTTTACTGTAGGGCCATAAAATATAGATCTGTTAAAGTCTGGGTGCTGAACACATGGACATCCTACAGTTCCGACCAGCACAGATGAAAGTCTATTATGGATGATGAAAACAAGGTACTAGAAAATCCATTAGAGCTATTTGTTCCCACTTGAAATGATAGTCCCTGTAACCACATTAAATCAAAGCATCTCTGGGACTTCATTATAAATTTCTTTTATCGATACCATACACTGATATAAATAACTGTGTAACAAAATCAGGTAGAAAAAATTTTATTGCATTGTATGATTTAGGGATCTGTGATCAATTATTTAGCATTTATATCAGAGATGCACTTAATGTTTTCATTGGAGTGGGATTGTGTACATATTGAGCAGATAGAAATTGCTGGCCCAGAGTGCTTTGACCATTTAAATTGGGTTAAGGACATAAGAGTGTAAAATGATAGAGCAAAAAGGATTAAACTCCTCTCTAGATGCCACTACACTCATATCCAGTAAGAGAATGAAAAGACATGTTTGCTTTTGAACTGTAGGAAAGAGTAAAAATGGAGACCAATAGAAACCTGTGGTCACTGTGCATAACAGCTCCTTCGCCATGCTCTTCAAAGCCCCTCCTTTTCTCATATGCCATCAGCAAACTGAAACAAGACTGGCTGCTGTCTCTTCTGGAAATAACAAGGTTGCTCAAGAACGATTTGCAAAGCAGAGAACAGAACAATTCTTTCTGAGGGCATGTAGGGATAGCACAAGGGATAACGGCTTTAAACTGAAACAGGGTAGATTTTCATTAGGTATACGGAAGGAATTCTTTACTGTGAGGGTTATGAGACACTGGAAAAGGCTGGCTGAAGTTGTGGACTCTCCATTCCTGGAAGTGTTCAAGGCCAGGTAGGAAAGGGCTTTGAGCAATCTGGTCCAGTGGAATGTGTCACTGCCCATGGCAGGGGGCTTGGAACAAGTTGATCTCTAAGGTTCCTTCTAACCCAAACCATTCTAGGATTCTGTGATTCTATGATTAAGATGGTGGTTGTACTTTAGACAAGAGTCTGGAGGGAAAATTAGCCTTATTCTTCCTGATTCATCAGGATATTTGTATTTGAGTTTGCAGGCTCTGAAAACTCAAAGCATAAAAAGGAGATATGATTTAAACATGCCAAAAAAGCTCAGGGAAAGTAAGGTGAACCCAAAACAATGAATTTCCTCCCCACACACAGAGCTCTGTTTGCAGTATGTAATTATCACAAGGTAGTCCTGTAATAGCTAGGCACAGTAGCATGAGTTGGGAATGTACCAAAGATCTTAGTTTGCAACTTCTTTGTTTTGTTGGTTTATAAAACCTCATCATACTTAAATAGTGGTATGCATCTTTGTGGAAAAAAAACCATCTTGAAATAAACTATAGTAAATCCATCAATTTCTAGTATGAATATATAATTTGCCTTTTACAAATCTAAGATTCATACAAGCCCAAATTGTAAGAACCATGACTTGTTGACATAGATGAGCAGATATGTCTATGTTCTAAGTCACTGCTTTCAAAATAATTTTAAACAATAAATCTGAAACTCAAACTTGTACAATGCTACATTGGCAGGGACTGCCTGTGTGGGTGCAGTTCAGATAATGAGGGCAGAGGCTCCAACTACCTAAAGGATGTGAAAATCCAGTTTTTACTCAAGGCAGCTTTGCAATCTCAGCATGTTTACTCAATGTTATCACCTCCATGCATTTGTCCTGTGAAACAGATGTGTCAGGGAAACATGTTCCTGTCCTGAAGGATGATAGTGCTATAAATGAAGACAGATTTCCAGTTTTCTTTCAGTATGCATGTAGGGGAGAATGGATTGATGTTCTGGTCTTCTGTAGACCTTGAATGGCAGAGAATTCTTGGTCTCCCACTAAGGCTAAAGCCTTGGAGGCCTTCCCCAGGGTCTGGGCAGCTGGAGTTGATGCCATTCCAGCATGTCTGCCAGTGCAGTAACAAAATCTCAGCACAAGCAGGAATACTTGTTCCCAGCCAGGTCATGTTAGTCATGTCGGCTGGTTGGTCCCAAGACAACTTGAGGCAACAGATCCTCAACCACTCTTTGGGTCTGAAAGTCTGGGTTTGGTGTATCATCCTCAGTTTTTAAAAGGAGGAAGAGAGTTGTCCTAAATAAACAGAGCCTCTGGGGCAGTTGCTATTAGTAATTTAATCTTCAACCTATCTAATCATGGAAAGGAGCTAAATATGGTGTGTCTACATTACTGGCATATATGCAGAAAGCAGGAGACTCTACAAGTGGGTGTTACAATATTATATCAGTATTGCTTCTTTTTCTCTTGAACTGCACTGTGGAATGGTACCAGAAATGTGGATTTATGAATTTGTACCAAAAAACTACATATTATATAAACACAAAGCCTGTTTGCTCCCACCAGCCTGTCACCATGTCCCCCTGAACAGCTCGACTGAATGCCAAATAGCAAAGCCAAAAGGCAGGAAAGCTTCCTGTCTTTTCAATAGTGGAATAATACAAACAATGCCCTTGTCTCCAGTATTTCTGACAAGAAAAGTTTTAAGATTTAGTTGCAGCTCCTGAAAACATTTGAATACATCAAAGCTGTACCTTTTATGTGTATATGTGTATCTGTGTACATATGTATCTGTATAAAAATATTTTAAAAAGTTAGAAGTCCCATTCAACTTCCATTCCTGCCAAGTGGAGTTCTTCCACTGGGTTTAATAGGAGAGTAAAATCAAGTCCCAGCTCAGTCTGATATTTGAGGAGGTGACATGTCCCAGAGACTTCAATTAGGCATGTCAGCAAAAGCTTTGCTGACTAAGGTCTTCCAGAGCCCAGCTGGTGTGGAGGGCAGCATCCAAGCTGGATGCTATAGGATGTTGACCTCTCTTGAGAACCCCATGCAGCAGCCAACCATCTGCAAAAACATGCAGAGTAATCATAATAATTCCCTTGGCAATCTCTTTCAGAGAGGAAAGGGAAAAGAAAAAGTAAAAAATAAAAAGGAAATTAATTTCAGTTAGCATTGAAATACTCCTGTGATTATTGCCTTCACATTTTTAGTTTGGGGCTATATATTAGAACATTTCTACTCTCAACACCAAATGTTGTAACAAGGTCCTCAGGGCTAAGACAAAAAGCAAACCTGTAATACTAGTTTTGTATTCTCCTGAGCTGGCAAAGGTAGATCTTGATCCTTAAGAGGAAATGTGTTTTAGGAATAGTTATCACTATTTATTAGATACCACAAATAGCCTTCATATCTAATTGTACGGATGGCCAACCTCCCTGAACCCATGAGTAATATACTAAAATCTTAATATGCTTGACAGAATTAATAAGAAGAGGAAGAGAAAAAATACTATGGATTGGAGGGATTTTGTTTTTTTTTTTTTTGTCTGATTGATTGGGGGTTTTTGGTTTGGTTTGGGTTTCTTTTTGATTTTTTGATTTTGTTGGGTTTCCTTGTCTGAAGCACTGATAGATCCAATACATGGATGTTGCTGTACGTGATGCTCTGAACTCATTCATTCCTCTGGAAGCACTGGCAATGACAAGTGTGGCTTTACTGAGTGTCTGCCTCTAGTTAATAACTGCAGCATTATCAGACCAAAATTGTTTTCTGTGGAAGGCCTGTTTAACACAGGAGAGGTTAGAAGGTGGTGGTGTTCCCATATGGAGATGAGCCTGTGAGAGTCCATGAAGCTGACTTTAAAATAAAGGCACACTTTAGTAGGTTCAGTTCTAAGGTACAGTGCATGTACAAATGGAGGAATAGAAAGTAAAAAGGGAATATTTTTCATATGTCACTAGAAATAACCCTTTGAATACTCTGTGAGCCCTCTAGTGGTGCTCTCCCTGCCCTGGAACCCTCCAGGAGGCAGCTGGAGCTGGGTAGTCCCTTAGCCCATTGTATTAGTACCAACACTGCTCTTCAGGGTTCAGCATGCGCATCTCCTTTTTTCAGATTACCTTTTAAACCACAGTGGTGAGAGTTTTGTTTCCACTTCCTATGAGAAAACATTCTTCAAAACCTAAGGGGGAACACTGTGAAACTTATTTCCCTCTTTAGTCCTCCCTGTGCAAATTTAGTTTGTCTGCAAGAGATGCCTGGTCCTTGGTGGGTGTCCTGGATCTCCCCAGCTCCACCCCTGCAGCTGCCACTACAATCTCATGGCATTATTCCAACCCATAGGTGCACAAGCTGTGCTTGTGCAGAGATGACCTTATAATGAGCCCCCGTGCTGCTGTCTCCATGGGGTGGAAGCTGTGCCTGCCTTGTGTGTGGTGCTGCTGCTGGCTGGCTCACCACTCCAGCCCCTGTGAGAGCTCTGCTCCCACAAGGGTGTGTGGCTCCCACATCCCAGGCAGCCATGGTGGGCAATTAAGACAACATGATGCCTACTGTGGTTGCTGCAGGTCTGGTTCTCAGCATGCCATGCTCTCTGGGGTTAAGCAGCATAGTAAGGATGCAGTGCTGCAAGCAAGAGTTTGCCAGAGAGGAATAATTTGGCTGGAAAAATCCTAAACTCATTTCTAAAAGAGCTCAGCTATGGGATTTCTGTGCAATGAAAAGCATCACTCTGCTTTTATTCTAAACACAGTTTGGAGTGCTCTTTTATTTTTTTAGAATTGACTCATAAAGACTACAGGAGGGCACCAATTAGTGAAATAAACCTCTAATCCTCAGTGCAGTGCCTGCTATAGGACTGCTGTTTAACAGCCTTCTTGCTAATCAATTCTCTTCAGTCGGCTAAATGCCATAGATGCTATGTAAATAAATGCAAGTTTAAGAGTGTTCTTCTGTGAGCGGTAAAAGCTCTGTTCCTTCTCCTCCACCATAAAATCAGCAGGCATGTTAACAGATATCTACTCCACCTTGTACAAATGACTTTCCTTGTTCGTTTGATTGCGGCAGCTTGGGAAAAAAACAGAAGCAGGGAATAGCAATAAACTGCCTGTTCTTCTTGGGCAACGTTTTAAACATCTGATACTTCTATAGCAACCAAGGCATAGAACAAAGATGCATATTTTAAAGTCAAAATAATGTCCACAGTTTGGGCTGTTATTTTACTTCTGTTATAAATTTTAAGTCAGACTGTCTTACTTCAGTTTTCTGGATAAAATGGCTGCTCCCCATCACCTTCTTCAGGCATAACGTTCATCCAGAGATGTTTTTCCTTACATGTTCAGATATTAGTGAAACATATAATAAGTGTAGTTAGAAATGAGGCAGTGTGCAAAATCCTATCAAGGACAAATGAAACCACCCTATCAAGGATGATGATAAAAGCCATATTGTCTTCAAAGGAACTAGAATTTCACCTCTAGTGTTTGCTGTGTCACAAAGCAACACCTTTTAGCTAACACTGTTTTTTTTTTTTAACTGAGTGGGGTCAAAGAAATCTGGACAATTGTGTGCGTTTGTCATTTCTTTTGTGTGCTGTCCTGAGGCAAGTGCAGTGATGCTCAGAAAGGGATAATCAAACAGTTAATATTTCCAATATTTCAACCCAGTCTCCTTCAACACAGACATCAGTGTGAGAAAATAAAGACAACGAGGAGATGAAATTACTTGTCCTGAATTTCTATCAGAACTTTAAATAAACCATGGGTCTTGTGTGCTCATGGCATTGAGCAGATATCTCAAACAAAGTAAATAAGATGATGCTGTGCACTGCAAGTTTCACTGAGCTGCTTACCTAACATTCTTGTCAATCTTCATACTTATGTTGAATAACAAATTTTGAATAAACAAAACATTTTGCTTGAGTTTCTAGCATTTAAGAATTTTCCAAAGCTCCAAAGTTCTGATATCTTCCCTGTGTATGGAAATGTATCCTTTCCTCTCTTTTATTTCAGTGCAGATTTCTTTAATAATTTCTTATAATGTTGTGATACATACCATTGACAACTTCAAACACTCACTCTTATTACAGATGAATGATCTTAATTATACAAATTCCTTCTGCATAGTGGGAATTTACTAATATAGCAATGTCTTATATATTAATAGTAACTAATTTCTGCATATGTTATTTATCAATATTTTAGCATGTAGGACAGGTGATGAGCTTTTCTCTGATTAAAGTGATGAGTCAATTGAGATAAACTATACTGACAGGCCACATGCACAATATGTATGATTGCTGAAACCTAAGAAGTTCATAAAGCAGAAAGAAACATGCCACATTTCTTGCTCTTTAAATGCTACCAGCTGTGGAGCTCATTTCTTCTGAAATGAGCACACAGACACACAAAATTTTCAGCATCTTTATTAAGTATGTTTATTAAGTCTAGAGAACTGAACCTATTGACATACTGCATATGTAAAACAATCCTGAAATCATTAGTTTAATTAATAGGCAATTAAATGAGTTCAAAATGTGTTTATAATGGCAAGATTGTTTAAGGAGGAATCTTCATTAATTCGGTAACAGCAAAAGGTGGTAGTTGACCCTGTAAATTCAGCCCTGTGCAAACTAGGGGACAAAGAACTGGTTATGCAAAAAATTAGAATGGAAAATAATTCAGTGAGTCCTGGAGACATTTTGTGATTGCAAAATATAACAATTTCTTCAGAGAATATTTGAGAAAGTTTATTTAACTTTATTTCAGTTTTATTTTTAGTATGAGAGGCTTGGAAATTTTACTTTTGGATTTCTTAAATTATCAAGACCCTATCCATTTATGAAAACTTTTGGGAGATTTCTCTCTACCTTGAATTAGATGAAAATATACATGTTTAGTATAAAATTGATTTAAAATATATAATGGATTTAAAATAATTTCCTGCCAAAGATCTGTGTTTGCTATTACTGGGGCTAGTGGTTTGTCATAATAAACCATACAAGCTGTCACAGGGAAAATGCAAGGTGAACATCATGACTATGTAGTAAGAACATAGATAATTTAAATACATATAGTCTTTTCTAGAAAAAAAAACCCCACATATTAAAAAACAAACAAACAAACAAATTATTTTCTTAACTATTTATCTTTAATTCAGTGGCATCAATAGCACAGAACCCTTATTGCCCCCACTTCATTTCTGCTGCCTTGGCTGTGCAGAGAGAATTGAGTGTAGAGTTCTGTGGAGTGAGGCGGTTGTGTCTGTGGTCCACAGATTCCTGAGCTACAGGTGACTTCTGTAGGGGCTACCAGGCTCAGCCCTGGGTCTCTGGTAGGTCCTGCCATCCTTCAGCCCTCTGATGGAAAGCTGAAGGTATCTGTGGTGAGACAAGTTGAACATCATCGCTATTACAGATTTTCGCAGAGCTTCTTTTGTCTCTAGATGATGTAATTAGGGAATCATCAAAATTGGAAGAGACTTCCACAATCATCTAGTCCAAACATCAACTCAGCACCACCAAAAACACCCCTAAACCACATCCCCATGATGTTTTTGTTCCTAATATCTAATCTGAATCTCCCCTGGTGCAACTTAAAGCCATTTCCTCTTATCCTTTCACTCAAGGCACAGCTGAATGACCAACTCCCACCTCACTACAATCTCTTTTCAGGTATTTGTAGATGTCTCTTGGCTCTTTCCATGATCACAACTGAGATAAAAGCAACCTCATCACTTGCCCAGAGAAGTATATTTCCCTCCACTAACCAGTAAGCCAATCCTGGTGGATTAACCTCTAGGGGCTAAAATTTGCCTCTGCAAACTTTGCCCCCTGTTAAGTCCCCTTCCACCCAAACTACTAGTGGTACAGAACTACTGGGGGTGCCTTCATACTAAAAGAAGCTCTACCAAGTCAGTGTCCACCTTCTACTGAAAAGAAAGGTCCTGCTCCCTCTCCCCTGCCCCTTTGTCCCAGCTTCAGGTACCCTTCTCCCTCCTCATATTGGCATTGGAAATTGTGTGGCCTTAGGGCAAGCCACCTCACTTGACAGGCTGACATATCTGGCAGTGAACTGTTCTTGTATTTGCATATTTATTTATATGCAGTGTTAGATTTCACTGGGTCAATTCTCTGAATTGATTTGCCCCAGGGCTATCTGATCCCAAGGGGAAGGGGGCAGGAGCGGGTGACAGAGGAAGGGAGCAGGAGTGGGTGACTGGGGAAGGAGAGAGGGTGAGGGGCAGGATCTTCTCCACTTTCTTTGCAGGACTCAGCGAGATGTGAAACCATAAACAGAAGATGAAGTCCAGTGCCAGCTCAATGTCCTGCCTGCTCCCATCATACACACTCCTGTCTTGTCCTTGCACCAGCTCCAGGAACTGGCTTTGCAGAATGCCTGGTGCTTCCTTGCGGTCCTTGTTTTCAGCTGCACTGACAGAAATGCATTTCACTGCTTGCTGTGTGGACAGGCAAGGGCCCACCCACCCTGGAGGGAGGGAGCAGGCAGGTCAGAAACATGGGACCACAGCAGACAGACAGGACACAGATGGCTAGAAATACTTTGGAAGAGGAAATCATGAGCTCTATATGTGAGATTGCATCCTTGAAATCCCCTCTGAAAGTTTTCACAATGTCCTTCTTCCCACATCACTCGGCACATCTTTCTCCTCTTAAGAAACAAACGTCTCCTTATGGCAGGAGCTGTGCATTGATTTCAAAGCACATGAAGGCAGCTGAAAACAAAACGTATGTGACAGCTATCAAGAAACTGCAGCTTTATCAGTGATGGCTGCCTGGATATCTAAAGAGTGCTGAAAAAAGTCTGACACACTGCAGTGGCAGTTGTCAAACCCTGACATGACGGGAGGTACCCTTTCTGTCCATACACACATCCCAGAAGCCAGAACTGTCTTGCTGCATCTGGCTTATAAAAGCCTACTTCTTGTGCTACATATATCAATTCAGTCTTGTTTCCTTCCCTATGATGTACAAATGTGAGCACTTGGGTTTAGCAAACCACAGCTGTGAGATACCTCTGACAGAGAATCTGCAAACCCAAATCCCTCAGTCTGATGAATATTCTCAAAACTAAGCACATTCAGGCTTCTGTACACTGCATATCACATGGGCTTTCACAAGATGTGAGGGACTGGCAAAATGGAATAGTGAGCTTAATTATGAAACAAAAAGAAAGTATGAGAGCCACTAGGCAGTAATAAGGGTTCCTAAAAAACCCAGAGATTAACTCTGTCTTCTTGAGATATGAAGGACTGGCTGTTACAGGTCTGGTTTATCACTGTCTTATACCAATTTTATGTTGTTATAAAAACAGGATGATAAAGTGTGCTGAACAGCCCTAAGTATGCATCTCTTCTGTTCTGTCACATACTTTCACAGTCATAAAACCAGCTACTAATTGAGAAAATCAAAGAAAAACCTACTAAAAATGAAATGGTAGAAATGTCAGATGTGGGGGAAGAGAATCATTATACACCTCGATCAATGCACTTTTACCGCAATGATCCAGCCTGAGGGACAACAAAAATTTATAGAAAATCTTATTTTTCAGCAAGATAAAGGCCTCTTGTAAAGCAGCATTAAAATGTCTTTGATAAGTAATTAAACAAGTCTGAAAGTTTCTTGAACACTGTAGAGTTAAACATACACCTTACATATTTGTCCATCTCCATCTTATCACATTATTTAATGCTTGCAGATCTTTGAAACCTGTTCTGTTATTGTTGAGCTTGTTCTGCAGTACTTTTTTGATTTAGGAAACACTTTGATTCACAGTGACTTACAGCATAATGTTCTATCCAAGAGAAACAAGTGTGTGACCCTCTCTATAACAGCAGCACATTGCAAAACCTAAATTGCTCACAGAGCATGTGCTCATGCCATGTGAATTCATATTTCTTCTTTAAAATGATACAGGTCTTTCTCAAATGCAAAAGGCATTAGGAAGTGCACTCAAAACCACTCTGAAGTTCAGGAAATGCCAAGGAACCTCATTTCTAAGCATCTTTATTTGCACAGAAATGTCAATATGCAGAATGACTGCTGGGCTGGAACAATACAGGAAAAGAACTTGGAGAAAGGGGACCAGTGTGGCTGGAATGAGCATATTATGAGGAAAATACACCTTGCTTGGTAGCTGGACTTTCAAATAATGGCTTTATTTAATTCCATCTATGCTTGGTTAATCTTATCTGTTTAAAATATTGCAAATGTATTCCTCATGAGGTTGCTTCAAAGAAGTATTTGGCTTGCACTAAGTCAGTAATAATCAGTGGCAGTGTTACAATAAATGTACATGAAGTTTATGAGAGACTACACAGTGGGGCATAAAGATACCTATTTGTAATTTCCAAGTTGTATGAGTTTTTTCCAGAAAAAATCCCAAACTTTTGAGACCTCTTTTTACCCAAGTAAATATCTGTATACACCTATTTCCTGTATCCAAAGGCAGACTTGTGTCATCTGTAATGTTTACTTTGATTAACTATAGATTGTTTGCCCTTTGATTGCTGCTAATGTTCTGTGGAACCATTTGTTTTTCTGCAGTGTTAATTATATTAAAGGACAAAGTATTGCCTTCTATTTAGGATAAATCAATTTTTAAAACATTTTTGTTTAGAATTAAAAAAAAAAATAAACAAAACAGATTTCCCAGCCTCTCATCTGTTCCCTGTAGAAGTGTGCATGAACATAGGCACCTGGGACATGGACCTTATTAAGGAATAAGAGAGAATATTTTTGTGAGGAGCATTCTGCTAAATTATTGGCTACAAATCACTTGTCCCTCAGGACACGCAGCACTTGTGTTTCTATTGGTAAAACCTGCAGGGAACCTGCTCTATGTTTACCTACTATTTATCCTGAAAAGTTTTAATAAAGATTTAATTGTGAAAGGGTTTCCAAGTAATGACTCATGGATGGTCAATGTATCCCAATCCAGGGAAAATAGAAGTTCTGCTGCATATTTCAGAATCTTTGGGATTAAGAAGGTGGTCAGTGGAATTTATGAAAAGTAGTGTAAATAAATGTATCAAGATGTGATCATTTGGAGGTTGTTTCTTATAACTGCTCTTTCCTCTCATTTTTGCCTTATTTATTGCTTCCCGTTGTGCAGCCATGACCATTTCCTTTTGCAAAAGCTGGGCAGACTGGAAGTTGGTGCAAAGACTCAGGTTGGGATGGGCTGGTCCCACCTCGATGCACTCAAAGGGTTTCAGACTTCTTGGAGAACCCTCCATAATATGCCTTCTAGAGAGAAAACAGAAAATGAAGGCTCAGGGTTTCCTTGTCCATATTAAGAGAGATGCTGTACCTGTTGCTGGTGGGGGCTTCATCACCCCGCAGTCCTTCTCAGGTGATGATCTTTCCTCCTTTGCTTTCTGTGGAGGAGTTTTTTGACAATAGACTTTTTTCCACCTGGAAAATGAAAGCAGCTTTGCTGTTCACCTTTCCCACTGGAGGTTTTCAATGGCCCCTGTGCTGCAGCAGTGCTGCAGAGCTTCAGGAGTCCACTGCTCTCACACCACAGAGACAGAGAACAGCATGTGAGCTTGAAGAGCCTTTTGAGAGACTCTTGATCCTGAACTTGGTTGCCTCTGTGCCTGTTGTGAGTGAAAGCAAAGGGCTGATCGGTCCTAACATAACTCACATTGCAGTAAAGGAAATTTAAATCCTAAGCATATTTTGCTTCGAGGCTATGCAGACATCTCCATTTGGTCACTGCTCTGGCTTTTTATTCCAGCCCTGTTGTAGGAATGTAAATTAGGACAAAATGGTTTCTGTTCCTAAGTAGATGCTTAAGTTATAGCCAGCAGATGTAAGTTTTAATTATCATTGAGGCAATTGCATACTATTTTTTCTTTTGTTTCAGGCAGTAATTATCTCATTTTACACCTTTCTGGTCACTGCTTGTTTTCATGGGCAGACTTCATGCAGTCCCTCACACTGAGTTAAAAAACCATCTGAAATTACTAGCACCACAATTAGACTGAAACTAGGAACAGCTCTACCTAGTAATTACAGATATGATGAGTAACTGTAATTTATGTCGGCTTTTTATCACCATGAGTTTTACAAAAAGCAAACAAACAAAAACAGGTCAACATCCTCATACTTCCTTTTTGCCAAACCTGTCCCTTCCCCTCCTGGTTTCTGTGAGCTGTGGCCACACTGGGAAAGCTGTGGGCTGAGCATGTCCGTCTGTCAGGTGTTGCTGCATCTCTCCAGAGTGTAACATGGGGATGAACCACACTGGAGCTCACCCACCTTCCCCCTCTCCTCCCTCTGAGTGTAGTGACAGCAGCTTGCAAAGGTGTAATAATGCAGCTGACAAAGTCAGAGGACCCAGTGGATAGGAACCACAACACTGAGTGTGTTGTGAAGCTACAAGGAGCCAACACAGTGATGTTTGGCCCTACATCCTCCTCCCAGGAATGTCTCCTGGGCAAAGGTCCATTGCAACCTCTCTTGTTATTCCTTATTTGTCAGTGGATTGTTATTAACCACTGATACAGTGGAGAGGTTCCTGCTTCCAGGAGCAAGGCTAGGAAAGCGGCAAGTGGAGCTCCCTAGGATCAGGCCCCTTGGAAGCTTAGGTAGGCTCTTCCCGCCCCCGGCTCGGTGACCACCCCGAACGGAATAGGTCCACACCAGCCAGGAGTCCACAAGGAAAAGCCAGTTTTAATGACGCGCGCTGACTTATAACGGGAGCACAGGAATTTCCAGAATTTGGGCAGGGAAGAGGGGCGGAGAGGGGGAGAAGTAACGCACTTCATTGGGTGCATGCAAACGAAGGGAAGGAGGGAGGGGAGGAACGGCAAAAGGACCAATGGGAGAATGAGGTTGACGGGAAAATTCTAGGGTTTTGTGGGAAGAGGAAACTTGGACAAGGAATGACTAAGGGAAAAATAACCAGGGTAGCCATATTAAGGGTATAACATTTAAACTGGGGAAGTGTCCATCCGAAAGCCCCCATGGTCCCGATTCAGTCACTGCATGTGCTCCCCGGGGTCTTGGACCTCCACATCTTTGTCTACCCAGCGTTTGTAATATATCTGCCACTTGGTGAATTCCTCATCAGTCTGGTATCCTCCGACACTTATTATTACTTTATTTTTTTTTCCAAAAGAAGTGTTCATATTTGGGGGAGTTTCAAGCTTGCCTTTTTAGAGGTAACTGTATAAAACCCCAGATGGTTCATATTTAAATCACTTACCATAAACCATGAGGTCTGGTGGTACACTCAGGCAGGTCCTAAGGTTTAGAGCCCTGGGACCATCTGGTAGAACACCCATATATTGTCACTCTGCCCTTTTAGTGATGAATCAGATATAAAAAAATCTCACTTTTACGATTTGTCTTTCAATGTGTTTTACATTAACATAGAAATAAATCCCAGAAAGTTAATAGATATATGAACATATTAATACCAATGTTGAATGACTAAGATAAGGGTGGTTTTCCTCCTCCCTTGCATTTTCATGGAATAAGAAACTGGTAATATGTCTGAAAAACCTTCTTTAAAATGTTGCTTCATAATCACTGACTAGAAAGAACAGAACATTTCCTGAAATACTGTGGTTGGCACAAGGTCGCAGTAGAGATGAAATGAAAGGATTGCACAATGTCCTAGTTGAGAAAGGTGAGTCTTTTGACCACTAAATTGTCTCTTTTGTAATTTTGAATATTTCTTCCAGAGGAACATGCTCAAGATTCCTGCACATATTTTATTGTGCATATATCTGTATTTATATACACACCCATATATATAGCAAGTGCAAAGATTTTGGTTGTTTCAGGTGCAACTGCAAAAGCAAAGTTACTTCAGAAAATTAACCAGTAGTAAAATATTGTAATTTTTCTTGGAAGGATAAGAAAATGTGAGTAGAGATTAGATTTAGAAAAACAAAAATTCATCTGTAAAAATGTGCTGAAACAGTAAGCAGTAACTATTGTTCTTTATCACAGTGTGGTGGAATAGTCACCACATGTACAGCAGTGTGTCAGGTGCCCTTGAACACCACTGAGTTCTGCATGCCAAGGGCTCTATACTTTTCTCAAAATTGCTAACTGAAATATATAGAAAGGTAAATTAAATAAAATAGAGGGAATATCAGAGTATCAGTTGTAAGAGAGCATTGGAAGCCCTAGAGCCACAAGGTGTTGTCTGGTTTATAGTGTATCCAAAGTTTATCTGGAAGCTGAAAGGGGCTGCAGCAAGACATCTAATACACCAAAGAGATAACAATGTAAATCAGGTTTTGTGGTAATTAAGGTATGTGTGGTGAAAACAGAGGCAGATGCATGTTTAGATTAGCAAGTTTTGCTAGATATGATAGGTGCTGAAACTTCAAGAATTGATTGCCAAATTCGTTGTTATTCTCATTCTGAGCAGATATTTGGAGTATGAGTAGAGTCATTAGCAGCACTTCTCTCAACATGTACCAGTGCAATGATTAGTAAAACATCTGAAAATGTGCTGTGCAGCCCTCTGTCCAACTGGCTGCCGACATGGCCCAATAATTTTGTCTTATGTTTTGTCTTTTACCTTCTGGTCTCCTAAAATTATATTTTTCCGCCTTTTTTTTTGCCTTGACCCATGATTTTGAAGACTAAAATGAAATTTATGACGCAGCCCTCATCTCTGGGTCAATCAGAATATTCACTTGCTAAGAGTTAATCACACATCAAAGAGGTATTTTGAATGGTCATTTTAACCCTGCAACACTCTGGCATACACCGAAGAAAACTGTATTGGCAAGGATCAGTGTTATTTACAATGTTCTCTTCCCAGCTTTGTATATGGCAAGAACTTATGCTTTTAATTTATCATAGTTCACTTTCTGAGTCTGGTGTTGTCATGTAAAGCCAAGCAGAGCAGATGTTGTTATGATGATGATTATTAGCATTATTATTGATGCTGTTTATAAATTAAAGCCTATTTAGGGGAGCAGTTGCATGTCTGCTTTAATCCTGTGGAGCTGAAAGGACCACTGAGCTCCCCGTGCTTGTTTAAAGTCTGTTTTAAATAGGGATGAACCTGAACATACGTTTAAGTGCTTCACTGAACTGGAGCCTGCAAGAAGTATGGAAAGTCTCATTTTCTTCATGGGACAAACCTTTCTTCATTCCAGCCAGACCATGCAGGCATAAATCACGCTGAGCAGCCGAAGAAATATCTCCCTGCATAAATTCACGGATTGCTCAAACTTAACACCTAATTACAGAGCTGTGAACCCAGATACAATGAAGGCGGTTTGAAAGACTGCCTGAAACATCATGGGTTGAGATGCCTTTGTCGGGAGCATTGTGCTGTGATGTGTAACGTGGGTAGATTCCTGTGGGATGTTGACAGTTTGTGGGAAATGCATGTAGGAGGAACTGGGTTATGAAGACCAGGGGGTTTAATATTTTTTTCTCTCTCATTGTACTGTATGTGGGCTTGGAGATTTTTGGGGGGTTTGGTTTGTTTTGTTCACCAAGGTGTGAGGAAGGAAGAGGTTCTGGCTTTGGACAAATCTGGCCACTACATGCAGCATGTTGTGAATCACTTGTTCCTGAAGGTTCCATACTACACTGGTCTTACCCTCCCAAAAAGATGCTGGTTGGCACTCCTGAGAGCTCTAGTTCTTTTTTTTTTTTTCTCATGGCATTGATATTGAGTGATAATCACTTGAAAAGCTATGGATTTATGTAATAAATTAATTAGCTTTGCAACATTTCCTCCACTCTCTGCCTGCCAGTCTGTCTCTGCTGGGACTTGCTCAGCTTTTTCCAAACAGTTACTAACAGCTCTCAGTATTATTATTTGCTTTTAAATAATTTGTCAGGAAAATACTTTTTTCCCTTCCACATCAGAAGTGGATTTTTATCTCTGCTTTTCTGGCCTTAAGCACAGGGTGGGCATGATTTGGGTCTGCACTGGTAGTGGTTTTCCACATACAAATTTATGGAGTTTGAATTTCACTGGCTTACAGCAGTGCAAGAAAAAAGGCACAAGCTTTGCCACTGTAAAAGGATGAATCTTACCTTCATGAACAACTTGTGACTAGTATCAACAGGGAATGAGATATCATATCCAGAGTATTAATGCTTTTAGTTATAGAAGAACAATTTTCTCATCACTCTCCCTCCCATACTTTTTCCTCTCCTGAATGTATGCTGTAATTTACATGTGATATCAGACAAGGATCTGTTTAAAATAAAGATGATGTATATACAACTTCTTGAAAAATATTTGTTGAACTTAATGAATTTGCATATTCTAATTTTTTAAGAGTGTTTAGTCCATTTTAGTCCTGCTAGAACAAAGAGTTCCACAAAATAATTTTGTATTTGTGTTGTGAGAAAAATTTCAGTCTTTTATCATTTCTTGTGGATTTTTATTGTGTTATGTTTCCACTTTTTGAATGAGAGAAAAATTGAATAGGAGCACAGGATATTTCATTTGTATTACAGTCATCATATTTCAGCTTCTAATATATTCCTTCTTATTTTGTCTTTAAATTAAATGGACCTAATCCTTTTTATCTTTTTGCATAGAAAATTCTTCATTCCTCTACTTATTTTAATTATTTTTTATCTGAATCCCTTCTGTTACCATGTTATCTCCTCTAAAAGCACTGACCAAAGCTGAACATGGTGTGCCAGTTGGCAGCGTATTATTCATTTGCCTATCACATTATACTGTTTGTAATGTTTTCCACCCTGTGTCTTATGCCTCATAATACATTGTTTGTCTTTTTTCCCCCCAGGTTACACTCTCTACAGAAGCTTTCCTGCAGAGTTGTCGTCAGGAGAGATCCGAACCTTTTCCAGAATGTCCCAGTTTATAAGTCACTGAAGTGTCTCTGACTTTCCAAACTCTTCTTGCTGATTGTCACCGCTTTTCCAGTATTTATTTAATGTAGTGGGCTGACATTCACCTGGTCTTGTAAGGGCTGTCACTATCTTTTTCCTCAATTTTAGCCGTTATTGTACTGTGCTCAATTTTTGGCCCCTCACTTACAAGAAAGATATTGAGGTGATGGAGCATGTCCAGAGAAGGACAATGGAGCTGGGAAAGGGTCTGAACCACAAGTCTGATGTGGAGCAGCTGAGGGAGCTGGGGGTGTTTAGCCTGGAAAAAAAGGAGGCTCAGAGGGGTCCTTATTGCTCTCTACAACCACTTGAAAGGAGGGTGTAACCACGTGGGAATTAGTTTCTTCTCCCAAGCAAAAAGTGATAGGAAACCAGAGGAAATGGTCTTAAGTTGCACCAGGGGAGGATGAGGCTGCATATTAAGAAAAAAATCTTCACAGTAAGGGTTTTCAAGCATTAGAACAGGCTACTCCAGGGAAGTGGTGGAGTCACCAATCCGGGAGGTGTTTGAAAGAAAAATAATTGGTCTTCTAAACCATAAATTACTATATGTTAAAGTTTAAATGTGACATGGACAAGGTTTAGTGGTGGACTTGGGAGTGCT
This sequence comes from Pithys albifrons albifrons, assembly GCF_047495875.1. NCBI lineage: Eukaryota > Metazoa > Chordata > Aves > Passeriformes > Thamnophilidae > Pithys > Pithys albifrons. The sequence continues at coordinate 120,612,353 of NC_092458.1, read as the reverse complement.
GTGTTAACAATGGAACTTGATGATCTTAGATGTGTTTTCCTTCTCAAATGACTCTATGACTCTGCATGTGTCTGTGTATGTGTTCTGCAGATGCTCCCACGAAAGCACATAGACCTTTCCTGGGTTCATTCCCATCAATGGCCCTGCCAGAAGACATGGGGACACCCTGACTCAGTTTCTGCCAGGCCATCTGGTTTGTTTGTTCTTACTCTTCATTTCATGCTTCTGTGTTGTGCTCCAGTTGTCAGTGCAGAGCTGTTACTGGAGCTCATGCAGGCACATCTGAGCTGCCTTTGAACTTGCCAGCTCAGGTGAAGTGGCAGCAGAAGGCAGTGTGGGAGGCTGCGGGCCCTCCTGGCTTGCACAGCCTCTGCTAGGTAGTAGTGATGATCTCCGTGCTGATACACCTACCTTCCTGAAGTGCAGGAACTACACTTGCAAAAAAAATGAGTCACAAAAACTCCTCAACCTTCTGCTGCATCTCTGAGTGCAAGTTGTTCATGGCCTCCATCCCTCAGCCATGAGTGTTTCTCCACAGGTGTTGAACAGCCTTTCCAGAAAAAAATCCCCAAACACATTATCAGAGGCTTTTGGATAGTTCTAGTGCACAATATCTACTGAGATAACTCCAGTGATTTCCAGATTCTTTTAGATCTCCATCTAGCAAAACATAATCAGTTGCTTAATATTAAGCTACTGCCAGTGGGATTTTTCCTATGCTCAAATGCAAATGGATGCTTCTATGTTGGACTCAGTGATGTTTCTCTGTTTAAGTACATGGCTGAAGAAATAAGCTATTTTATGTGATGCAGTCTTTGCACATGAATTTCTAAAAAGCTCCTTTCTGTAGCATGCAGAGCAGGTGTAGGTTCTGTGGCTCCGTGCTACAGAGGCTACTTACTGACAGCTGGAATTGTTGGCTGCACTGCCTTTATAAACTCAGGCCAAAAGAGCATTCAGATTAAGCAATAATTTAAGCAATATTAAGAGGAATGGGGAGAGCACATGGCCAGTTAGTCACCAGAGGTACATACGTATGCAGAAAGTAAATCCCCAACCTGTTATAGTAATGCACTTAGTTACTGGAAATGCAATACGAGCTTACTTTCATGAGCAAGGATGAAAGAACTTGCTTAACCTTTGTACAGCATTTTCCACCCACACACAAAAGTGACATCAGATGCTTCGTATAGGTAAAAAACAAGTCAGCATTTGGGAGACTCCTGAACAAGAGACAGAGATAACCCTTTAACTCCAAATCTGCACATTTAGCTTGCTACACATTTATGGGAAGTCACATGAAACTTCTCACTGCTTATTTCTGGACCTTAATGACTCCGACGCAGAAAGAAAACCTTTCAGCCCTTTCCTTAGAGCACTGGGCATAAAGCACTTACTGGAAGATATTTTACGTTCGTGCATACCATATAAAGTAAGGCTTTTGCATTTGAATTGGGGAATATTTTACTTTCTGGTACACTGCATATGGAATCATTGGCACTAAAGAGGGATTTTCACAAGGTCAGTCATTAGCTGACCTTTGAGTGAGAGTGTGAAAGCCTTGGAATGGGAGTTTAAAAGAGTGTCATTGAGATAGCTGAGCAAGACACGGGCTGGAAGCATCTAGCTCTGTGCAACACCTGGATGGATTTCTATCCACTCCAGTGTCACTTAAATAATTTCTGAAGGATTTATGAAGTTCAAAGTTTCCAACCATTGCAGAGCAACTCCATGCTAACATTTTGTGTCACTTTTGGAACAGGTTGGGGCTTAGTTTCCTGTGCATCCCAGCATGCAGCAAGAAAGGATTTGTCTTTAATTGAAATTTTGAACATATATGAATATTCTAGTTCCTCTTTCCTTCTTCCTGTTCGCTTTCGGCCCCCCCAAAATGTTTGATAATAAACTTTGAAGTCCTGGGAGAATTAACATGTGTTTGTGAAGGGAGAAGGTGGGGGTGGCGGAGGTGGTGGAAGGAGCTCAGTTTGTCAACACAACAGCCAGGAAGCAAGTTATTTATAAGGCTTGTGGTGGAGAGGGGGCCAGCCCACGTGTTTTTAAAAAAGATCTTAACTAATCTCGTGGTACAGCTAATTCTGTTATTTGTAAATACATTTCCCTTACAGTCTTGATGGACAGAGGGAGACCTAAAAGAGGATCATGGTAGGGGGCATGGCAAGTCTCTCTCAGCACCTCTATGCCCAGGTGCTGCCCCATGCAGATGTTCAACTTTCTCTGGACTTAAGTGATGCTCCTGTAAAGGGCTTTGCCATCCCCAGGAAATGTTAGAATGGAGGTACGCAGGAACTGATGCTTTCTTAGAATTCAAAAATGCTATGTTTAAATCATGTGTCTGACAATGTTCAGCCTAAATTTTGATGAGCTCTTAAACCACAGAATGTATCATTTCCAGCTGGGTTTCATGACTCTAGCAAAGAGGAAGTTGACTGAGAGGCATATGGTCATGAGACTATACTTGGATGGACTGACATCAAAAGAAGTGAATTTTGGACACACTAAGATTTTTAAATTCATTGAATAAGTACAGTCACATTTAGATTTATTTTCTTTTTCTGTGTAGAGCATATAGTGAGCTGTTTTGTGGATTCAACAGCACTCAAGTTCCGTGACGCATGCATGACAAGGACTTGACACTGCTCCTGCATTCCTCCGGTCCAACAGCCATGTGAAGGGTGTATCATCCTCAGCTAAAAAAGGTCAAAAAAATAGCTTTATCTCAGGAAAGATAGTCTGCAATTTAATGCTTAGGCATGCAAACTCTAATCACATGCGTGTGCATTTGTATGTATATGGAAATATATATATGCATGGATACAAATATATATAGATATATGTATAAACACCAGTATTGAATTATTAAATAGTTGTATTTTAATTTCATTTTCTTACAGTAAAAAATCCAAGCCACACAACTCCATCTTCTTTTTTTAACCTTAAAGGGCAGTAAAATTATAAATGTATGACATAACAGATTAAATCTGGGGAGATATGTATTTGTACTTCAGTTTTATACTTGGAAAAGTAGATATAAAAGAAAAAAGATACATTTTTAATAATAATCAATAAGAATCCATGCTGAGGTCTACCTTGTTAAAGAAAAGGCAAGAAAAGAGAAATTCCAATAGGTATTGCTGTAGAAACCTCCCTGAGTTATGTCCATTTACTGGTTAGAAAACTAAAATCACTGAAGGGCATGCCCTGCCCTTCGTCCTCTGGGCTTCATCCCACTGGGATTCTGCAGAGCTCTGGCAGCACAGCAGTCACAGCTCCAGCTGGGGACACGCCAGCACCCCGTGCAGAAACTTCACAGGTAGCATGGAGTGAAATTTCTGGGTGAAATTCTGGCCCTATTGACGTTGGCAGGTGTTTTGCAACTGTCTGGAAGGGAGATGGAATTTAATCCTCTTTGTCCAGAAGACAAGCTGGGAACCAAAATTAATATGCAGGTACAAAACTTCAGTTTTATATTTTTCAGTATCAGGGAACCTGCTCTTGGCCTGAAAGATAACAGGCTAAAACAGAAAGGAAGTAAAAGAACAAAAACCAGTGGCTATTTCACTGACTTCCTGGTGTTCCAGAGAGGTAGAAAATTAGGATCAATTATAATTTAGATGTACCTTACTGGCAAGATTTATCAAACCTTTCCCACACCTGGGACTAAGAGAGTGTATTTGTATTTACTTTCATTAAAATAAAAAATGATATCTAAGAGCAAACTTGAAAAGCTATATTTTGAAAAGAAGTTTTAAAAGAAACAAATGTTTGAAAAGGATATTTTAGAAGACAAACACTTTGGTATTTTAAAATGTGTGACACTCTGTGCTCTTCCAGTTCTGCATACAATGAGAGAAATTGCTGCACTCACAGCATCACCATGAAGTGTGTTAGTTCACAGCCAGCAGAACATGATCCTGGTAGGACACTAAAACAAGCACTTGCAGTTTCTATCCAGTATGTGAAATCTTACAAATAGGGAAAGATTAAATGGAATTTCTATTAAAAAAATATATTAAAATATATATTCCAGCAAACAATTCTGTTTCACTTCTCAGGCTAATTAGAAAAGAAACATATTTAGGGATGCATAGAGAAATTGTACTTCTATTTTAGCAATGACAATGGACTGTAAAACCTTCCATTTCAGCCTTCAACTTTATTTTTAGTATGACATTTATATTCCTAGATAGAGAAAATCTATCAGTAAAAGCTGTCCTGGCCCTACAAAATACAAAAATTGTCTCTAGTAATTTGCAAAGATGTCTGAGGCCATCATTCCTCATGAGACATTTTGCTGACTGTAACATAGTGCTGCTATTCCCAGAGGATCATAAATATTGTTTTCTTTGGTGTTTGAGGCTTCTTGGCTTTAATACTCTCCCACATGTATATCAGTATAATCTCTATCCTATGTCCTTGTGTTACCTAAAATAAGTGAAAGCAAGCAACATCTGAGTCTCCTAACTATGATTTCTGGCTGGATATTTTTGCCAGGAATACATTCAGGCAGTCAGATCCCAGTACCGGTGCTCCAGTTCAGTTGTAATAACACAGTTTTGTGCTTTCAGTATTGGAATGCAGTTTCTTGGGATTTTAACTGTATTTTGAACCGTGATCAACAACTGATAAATTGATCTCATCTGCAGATACTATCAGTCTAACATGTTATAATAACTATGACTAATTATTTAAATTGAGTGCAAACAATCCTAATAAGACTTTTTTTCTGTAAATTTATTTTTAAATGATATATAATTATCTTAAATTGTAAAAATGTTTAAACTGGAAAGCAAACTAATTGAGACAAATATCTCCAAATCATGATCTCTTCTCTAGGGGAAGAAATGCTATAGTAAGACTGGCAGTGGATGAAACTATAAGATTTGTAGAACTTATTTATGCAGAAAATCTGTAGTATCTCTAACAGCACATTAGTCAATCCATTTCATGCTAGTATGTTCTTTGTAGTCTGAGTACGAATCCAAATCAGAAAACTGTGCTTCCTGTGTTTCAAAACGGTTTGGCTTCAGAATTCTGTTTCTCTATGCATTTTATGGACTTTGAGTAACGCTGTTTCAAAAATTCCATCTAGAGCAGTTCCAGCTGCAGTGATCCATACGTGAAGCTGCATGCTGACATTGATCAGGCTGTGTTGCAAGTGTTGTGAAACTGCAGTATTTGTTTTGAAAAGGCACAGATCCTGAAGCTTGAAAGTCTCAGCCACTTTTTTGGATTAACAAATTATTTCTAGTAGTAAAGCACCAACTTTTTTTTTTTTTTTTTTGTACAAAACATGGACTTGACTTAGTGGAAAATTATAGACTCATTTTTTTTATTTTTCTCATTTAGATATTCATAGGGTATTTAATCATGAAAAAAAAGAGTTTTTCATTGTCAACCCACCTAACTGTGGTGCTGCCCAGCTGCCCTGCAGAACTCTTTCACATCTCCCATGTGCCAGGCAACAGCAAATGAGCCCATGGGGCACCTCTTCCTGCTCAGATGACCAACTGGGTAACAGTTAATCCTGACATTTTAAACAGAACTGACAATTCAACAATGGTTGCTACAGCTGTGAGAGAGTTCATTATGCCAAGGGACTGCATCTACAATGAACAATGGAAGTGAATCTGGGAAGGATTTGAATAAAAAGGAGCTAAGCTCTTTGGAGGGACAACGTGGAAGATCAAATGGAGTCAGGAGCGTGAAGGCTGCCTTTGTGTAAATATGAATATATGAAAAGAGATTGTGGATGGAACTGAATTTCACCAGGGAGGTGAACTCCCCGTGCACAGTCACTAAGTGGGCTAAGCTTCCCTATTAGACTTGGATTTTGCCAAAGTGAGAACAGCTCGAGGGAGTTCCAGGCAGAGCTGTGATACAGAGAAGCAGCTCATGAGGCCAAATAAACCAGCCAATGCAATGAAGAGAGTATTGGACACCTAGAGAGAGCATGTCATTTTTTTTTTTTTTTCATTTAATGGATCCTAGAAGGCAAACTCTTTGGTCAAGATAATCTGATAAAGTAGATTTCAACCATGCTGTATTGGCATCCTCAGAAAGTCCTTGCCTAGATGGTGATTGATTATTGGTATTAAAGAAAGATGGGCACACAGTAATAGTCTGCAGGACACCGGCTAAAAACCATAATTTCAACCTATATAAAAATAAATGTTAGGTCATTGGGTGAGCTGTGCAGCACCCTGGTGTTGCATGACCCAGCCTAAGGAGAAATGTATGCAAACAAACTTGCACGTAGAGTCCTTAGAAGGCAAAGAGCACATAAAACCACATCAAGGCCTCTGCGAGCTACTTCTAAAATGTTAACAAGCAGGTTACTTAAAGAGCAGTGCCAATGATAAGAGAGACAGAGATGGAGAATGTAATTGGCTAAAAATAATTTTACTGCCAGAATGCTCTTTTGAACTGCTTACTGTAGCTTCACAGCAAGTTATTTGCAATTTCAGGCTGTGTTTAGCAAACTTTCGTTTGAAACAAACAAACAAAAAAAGAGCAGCTATAATTCTGTATACCTTCCAAAATAGTACTAACTGACAGGAGGAAAATATGACTTGGCCAGTAGTGTTACCAGCTTTTGCTCTTTTGAAAAACTTAGAACAAATGAAAAAAAGGAGTGTGTGAAAAGTGTCTGATGAGTTACTGAAGGGGGTAAGAAGTGAATGGATTGTGGTAGTCATTGTTTTTAAATTGTATTAATAATTTCCTTTCAAGATTGACTTGTGTGTTGGTGATCGCCCTCCCGAGCTAAAAGGAAGAAGGAGAGCCAGTCCCACCTGCAGCCTGCCAGCTCCCATCCTGGTTGTTGAGATAAGAGGGTTGTAGTCCCAGGTGAGACACTGAAGATGAAGCTCTTGGAGGCATCACAGTGGCCTGACTTCAAAACAGGCAGTAAGAGGAAGCACCTCACTGTGCCAGAGCTGTACTCACAACAGACACCTCCCAAAGTTCCCAGACCTCCCCAGGCTGAAACAGCCCCCCAGGTGTTGGCAGGGACGTGCTCCTGGTGCATGGCCTTTCCGTGCATCATTATCCCTGGAATTGTTTCACCCCTCTGGCAGAAGGGTTGCTCTCCCAAAGCAGGAAGATGGAATCATAGAATGGTTTGAGTTGGAAGGGAACTCAAAGATCACCAAGTTCCAACCTCCCTGCCATGACCAGGGGTCAGTAGGTCATGGTGCTCTGTGGCACCTGAGAAATAATCTCACAATTCATTTTCTCACAAATAATCTGAGGTAGAGTTTTGGATCAGCCAGGACTATTCTTTAATTAGGCACAGTAGTATTGTTTGAAAAACCTGGCAATGAATTGGCCATGGCTGATATTAAGAGAAGATGGAGTATCATGAGACAGGCACTCACATATGGCTTTTCTTCATTGTTCTCTATGCAATCCAGTGCCTTCAGAGAATAGCTGTGCTGTTTGTTTATTATTGTTATTAGCTTTTATTAAATTCAATGAAACCTACCTCCAAGTCCCTCTGTTTTTCAGTTTCTCATTTGACAGCATTATTTGCACTGAGGAAAATTTCACTGTATTGTAGAAATTACTATAAAGTAAATTAATACAGGGTAAATTATTAAAATTTCTTGTATAATATTTTAATAAATAATGACCAAATGTTGAAAACATATTAAATGCAGATAATTTTGCAGCTGACTGAGGGCATAACAAACAATTTTAACAGCTATGAAATGTTTACATTTGTGGTATTACAGGAATATTGAGAATTTTTTTAATGCAAACTAAGTAATACTTTTACACAGTTTTGAGGTGAAGATCTGTACCAGTTTAGCAAATGACTGACACTGCACCTACCTACCATGGTAGCTAAAATGTTTTCTTTTTATAAATGTAAAAAGGTCTGTAGAGCTGAATGATATTTGTTTGCTGTGAAGTTGATGTTTCAATTATCATCATGAGCCTTCAGCCTGAACACCCCACTGAGATGGATGGAATCAGCTTGGAAGCACACAGAGCCTCTGCTTCAGGCTATCTGAAGAGCTGGACATAACTCCCTGTGCTGGACTCCTGCTCAGCTAATGTCTGGCAGGTTTTTTCAATCACCAAGTAGGCTGGAAATAATGGTTTGGTCTCCAGTACAGTCCCACTTTTTCCCCGTTGCAGACCAATTTCATGTGCTGAGAGCAGTGATGACTGCTGGTATTCACTGCATTTCTTCAAATGAGATCCATGTTCCCCTGTTGTCAACTTCTTCCCCACCCTCACAAGAAATTTTCTCCTCTGTGCCTCTCCTGTACCCTCTATTCCCAAATCTTTGCTTCCATGTCTTGTTGCACATCTGCCACACCTGAGTCCTGTGAGAAGGTCAGTTGCTGGCTCTGATACAGAACCTGCCTCATCTGCTGAGTGGAGCAAGGGTGTGACAGACACACAGCTAAGAATTTTTGTCTCCTGTAGTGTTCTTACCTGGGTCCTGCAGGACAGTCCATGGCTCACAATGTGGCCCTAAGACACCACCATTCCCCTGTTCCATGGTATGGTGTGATAAATGTCCATGGTCATGTCCTTTTGTCTAGCAAAGGTACTCGTGATACAGGTGACACTGAAGGTGGGGGAAGATCACCAACTGAGAAAGGAGAAGGTGGCACATTAAAAGCAGAGTTGGCAGTTTTGTAAAGCTGACATCAGCAATGCAAATGTCCAGATGTATTACTCAATACATCTCAAAGGTTTCATCAGGAGAAGGCAAGAAACACTGGTTTCAAGAATGGAAACTTTAGAGAAGTTCTGTCCTGCATGGTGAGTCTGAAAAGCAGATTTTCAGTCTGAAAAGCAGATTTTTGTAGGGGACCTGACATTTGTGCATCATATCTAAAGGTACTCCTTGGCTCACATGAAGTCCAAGTGCCCTTTCCTGTAATGAAGGAGTTGTTCCCACCAGAGTCAGGGGGTGGATGAATGCACTGAAATCTGCCTGAGCCTGCAGGCAGACCTGTGCAGGGTGCTCAGTGGGGCCACATCCAGGATGCCTGACACTTTTCTTCTTTCTCTGTAGCTTTTTATTTTTGTCTTTCCCCTTCTGCAGGGTGGGATGAGAATAGGCTGCCTGGACTTTGGATGCATTTTAACAGTACTGGACTTGGCTATTTGAGAGATTTTGCCACACCGTCATTGCAGCCAGCTGTCTGTTCTGCAAGACAAGTAACCCAGACCATCTCTATTGAAGATATGCCCAGCATGCACCTCCTGGGTTCCACATAACCTCCTTGCTCCAACCCAAAATTGACTATGGATGAACAGTGTGACTCCACACTGTGCTTCCAACACCTGCATGATCCCAGCCCCTGATTCCACAGAAGGGACAATTGATTGCAGCTCAGAATTTCACTGCAAGCATTGCACTGGGAGGCCTGCCAGTGTGAAGTATCAAATTAAAAGTGACAATAAAGTGGGGGTTTTTTTCTTGCTTTACCTTACAAGCATTTTTCCCATTTTTCAGTCTGGCAAAACTGATGCAGAGACAGTTCAGGTGACTTATATAATGTCACTCATCCAGTGAGTATCAGTGAAAATATAGACTAAGTTGTCTGAATCCCTTTATAAGCAGCTTTTGTCTCATATTTTAGCCTGACTTAGCATCATCTCACATCTCAAGGACTTCTAAGTGTATACTGTCTTCAACAATGCATGACAGTGACTGCATGACACTTGCCAGAGTCCTGAAAACTTAATACAGAAATCCAGTAGTGATTCTGATATGCTTTTATCTGATGTGCTCATCAAGTCAAACCTCACCTTAGTATGCAGTCATATAACAATGTCAAATCTATTCCCATTGTTACTCTGTTGGCTTTAATGGAGCAGCACCAGAAAGGAGATTTGGCTATGAAATATTAAAGTTTCAGAAACAGGATTTTCAGCTCATGTGCAGCTGTTTTCCACAGTGGCAAGAGTACAGTATTCAGCCAGTGAATGAAAGAGGAACACCAACAGTTCGAGTGTAATACTGAAGAAAGTAGGGGTTTTTCAGTTGCTCTCTTGATGTGTTGAAGGAGAGTGAACTGGTTCTGTTTAAAATATGGGCAAGCACATTTGATGAGTAATTAAGTAGCATATAAAATGACTCAATAAAAGAACCAGGATATTTTTAGCGTTGCTGGAAATCATGCTTTTAGACCAGAACTCACACTATATCCAGGTGGCAGGACTTTTTTGGTTTTGCTTTTTTTCAAAAATTTGAATCTAACTCAGGTTTATCAGAACATGGCAGAAAAAATCCTGTCCACAGCAGTTTTCCCTGTGGTAGACGTCATAATGGCAGAAATTTCACAAGGACAACTGGCACCAGAAGATTTCCACCTTTCAGTTGGTTTGGGGCCAAAATAGTAATTGATTTTTCACTTTCTGCTGGAGATTGTAAACAGTTAATGTCTTTTTTTTCCTATTTTTTTTTCACTACTATGATATTAATTAGCTACAATGAAACTATTTCTGATCAATTTTTAATTTCTTCATCTTATCATTAAATGTAGTCATGTCTATATTTTGCACATTCAGTCATATTTGAACTCAGATAAGGTATCCTTAGTGAAATATTAAATGAATGTCAAAGATGAACAGAAGATTTTTTTGTGTACTGAGTAGTAAAATCTAAACAAATTGGTAAATGAGTAGTCAATTCCTTTATTTAAATACCTATACAAAATAAGGTCAATAAAAATATATCTGACAGTGAATATGTCCAGTGGGAACATTTCCTTGTGCTTTCCTTTATAGTGGCTAAACATTAAGTCAAGCCTTTAACTTGAATTTTATATATTAAAGCAATAATAATCGAGGCACAGGGTATTTCCTGGGAATTAATGACTGACTGGGAGAGTTGATGGGCCAACATGAAGCTGAGGACCATTAACTCAGCTAGTCATTAATTTCCCTGAAAATCCCCTGTGCTGAAGTTGTTAGGACTTTTTTATAATCTTATCTGTTAGTGTAAATATAAACATTTTCCCTCCTGTCCCAACAATTTCTAAAAAGAATCCATAGTGTGGATCTACCGGCAGCAATGTCCAGATGTCCCTTCCAATCTTAACCACTCTGTGACTCTGGAAAAGCCAAGAGTTTTGACCAAAGAAAAGTTTATTTCTATGGACTCCTAGAGAAGTCCATATTAGTAAATGCCCAATTTCCAACATTTTCTGAAGGTTCTGCATGGCAAAAAACCTCATGAAATCAGATCCTAATCTATCACATTGAGTATGAAACCAAAAAGGGTTGTTCTGATAATTTATTTTGATGATATTATGTCCCTATATATGTATATATCTTATCAGGTCATCTTTGTGCATCATTAGTTGTTATTAATAAAGTTCATTGCAGTAATATCTCAGGGCCCATGGAGAATGACACCCTTTTGTGTCAAGGGAACAGAACAGACCTCTAGACATTCCTATGGCATTCACAATCTTTTTCTACACTGTTTGAAACAATAAATAGGTAATCCATAGCAACTCTAAGGAACAGAAATGGTGATGGCATTGTCTGGCTTTCAGGTTTTGCCCTTGATGGTATTGATTTAACCTCTGTGAAAATTAATCTCAGGAGAGGAACAGAGCCTGAAGATTTTACTTTTAAGACTTGCAGTTTTAAAAAGCAATCGCAAGTTCTTGCTTTTCCTGGTTTTTTTTTTTTTGGGGGGGGGGGGGGGTGTGGTTATTTTCAGGGTTTTTTTGGTTGTGTTTTGTTTGGAGCAATTTTGTAGGTGTTTTTGTTTTTCAATGGGGTTTTTTGGATGCAGATTAATTTTCTTATTTGATGAAGTGATTATTAGCTAGTGCCTTCTAACTTGGCCAACCTGTTTCCAGGGGTCACCCATTCATCTCATAACTGGCAAAAAAAGGTTCCATCTCATACTGTAACTTTTTTAGAAATCAACCATTTCTAAGAACAAATGAAAACTCAGCATGTGAAAGTGTTGAAAAGGATGTTGAACCACATGTAAGGAATTATATTCATCCTGCTATTTTTGTTCACCTGTGAAGTAATTAGGACATGTAAGTCCACGATTAAATGTAGGTGATAAAGTAAATTCAACCCTGTATTAGACCTAGTGATGAAATTACTCACTTCACATAAGAAATAACCTCTATATTAACACACTTCAGATACAACCCTTCAGCAGAGAGAATTAAAGAAAAAAGTTCATAATTAGGAAAGGGACACTCTTAAATCTGAAGCCTAACTTCCATTTGGATAATATTTCTACGTAATTTTCCATAGCTCTGCTGATTGTCATCATGGATGCAGCTCTCACAAGCAAGAAAGGTAATGGAATGGAACCCTGACTTGGCCTGACCAGAAGCAAAATAGGAGATAGCACCTCTCCTTTTGCCCTCGCCTGACTGTAAATGAGATAAAGGAATTCTAGAGAGGATCCTAAAGCAAAAGCACTTCATTCAGCAGGCTCTGGGGAAACTGTGATCCAAGTTACAAACTGAACTTTGTGGCTGGTGCTTCCCTCTTGAGCAGGCTACATTAAAATCAAAACCCCAGCAAATGAGGGTAGAATTGATAGAGGGCAAAAGACAAGTCAGATATATACTCTGTTACCTCTCACAATGGCAAATTACGTAGTGTGAAACTACAGAAAGCTGTATCAGTGCCTTTTTTCTTTGGCAAAACACCATATTTTTGACAAAACTCTTTCCACTAACCGAAACAATTGCCGGTGAGAAGCCTGTATTTTATCATTTGAAGTGCCACCCCAGCTGTAAGAGTTGTATTAGACTGTTCTGGCTCAATGTTTGATATTTATTATCATCATTTATGACCGTCAGATACTCATATCTTGTAAGGGTCTGTTGGATAAGTGCTTGGTGCTCACACAACAAGTGATACCACTGCCCCAGAGTTAACTCACTTTCACAACCTGTGAGTTCAGAAAATCTGAACAATCACAGAAAAATCTGGGAGTTTATTTGTAGCAAACTGGCCTATAATTTTTTGACACTTGTATAAAATTCGTGATTTCTCTAGTGTTTGCTCTCCAAGATGTTCTACAATTCTTCCTTAGGCAGTTAATTGCTTGATTATCCTATTCACTGCTGTTATAAAACACTCACTTTCTAAGTATATCTATTGCATGGATAGCTGGAGACAGAGATAAATTTTAGGAAAATATTCTAAAGAGATGCAAACTACTGGAAGATGAGTAGCCCACATGCTGCAGTGTTATGAGCTGCAACGACTGCAGAGAACAGAAAGAAGGGCTCTGTCACTTTTCCTCCTGAGGAGCTGTGGAGTTGGTAAAGAAGTGTAACCAGGCAGAAAGAGATGTTCACAGAGATTTGCAGTGACTCATTGGCGTGGCAGCCATTTGGTTAACCAATTAAGACATGAGATTGATTTACACAGCAGATTTTAGGAAGGCATGTCAATTTTATTATCACTGCTTTTAATAACTAGATCTGGTCCAGGGAAATGGTTGCATTAGAAAACAGATTAATAAGTGACTTCAACTGTTGATGTGGACAAAAATAGATATTTTTCCAAGGTAGTTATGTGGTCGTGGACATCTAATTTGTAGACCCATATTAGCTACAATCAGTTTTAAAGTAGATTAAAAAAAAACAATGATTTCCCAGTTTGTTGGAACTGAGCTTTTCAATTCTAGATGAAAACTGTAGTTTTTTTGGAAACCTGTGTGTGAATTCATGTAAACTGCATTGTTTTTTTGGCTTTCTCCTTAAGAGAGTTTCTGAAAATCCATGTATTTTTCTGTGGAAAAAAAAATTAAAATAAAACAAAAAAAGGACTTGAAATCTACTGAAATGCACTTGAAAAAGAGCATGGTAAGGGCGTGAAGACTATTCTAAGAAATAAGATTTATTCTACTACCTTTGTTTAGTTTACAAGCAGCACAGATCATGAACCTGTTACACAGACTGCAAAGGAAATATTTTAAAGCACAGTCGATGAAGTAGAAGTGTTTTACTGATTGTGTTTCCATGGGACTGACACTCTAGCCTTACTTTGCTCGAGCTGGATGGTTGCTAGCATGATCATATTCATTGAGAAAAGACCAGAAATAGTTGGTAATGAAGGAACTGATATGAAGCAAATTTTCTTATTCTTCACCTGACAATTGAAGAGTTTGTATCTCTGAAAGTTCGGAAAGATTGTAACTCCATCAGATTGGAACGGCTTATTTCACTAAAGCCTAGGGCCTTCATATTTTGTCCAGGTTTTTTTAACATTCTATGACTGAACTTAACTCTCTGATACTCTTTTCCAAAGAAGGAGAAAAAGACTTTTGGTAATCCTATTAATAGAAGGATGATAATTTAACCTAGGAGGAAAGATATAACGTGAGGGATTGGCTGTTGTTACAGGCAACTGTTACTCATTCCCTGGGATTTCAGATAAAGCAGATTCTTCGAGGGAGAACTTGTTGCAGGGGAGCTGATCAGCTGCTCCCTCCTGGGTTTTCTAGCCAGGTGGAGACACAGCTTTTGTAGTGTCATTTGCTTAAATGTAACATGCAGGATTATAACGTTTGCTTTCCCTTAAAGAGGTCTGGCCACACTTCTGCCACTATCACCATGAACACTTCCTTCCCACTGCTGCATCATTTCCTTTGCTCTTCTGAATCCCATGTCAGGGGATCTTAATCTCCTAATGTCTTCTCCAATTCTGCACTTATCTGGAGTAAATTGCAGTGCTAACTGACCAATGAATGTCTCTAAGCAGATGTTAATATCAAATTAATAGTTATAGCTAGAAGAGCATTGTTAGTCTTGGCTGCCATAGCTCTGCCCATTTCTCTTTTGTCTATTTCTCTTTTGCCTATGATGTCCATTTGGGAATGTTGTAGCACTCTGACAGAGTTTGAAGATATTAAAGTACCCTCATTACACTGTATTGATGTTCACTTTACATAAAACATTGAGGCAAGAGGATTCTCTGAAGTTAGGGTAACTTTGCAGCTGCTTGCCACTGTCTTGCAATGCATAGTTCATAAGGGCTGTTTAACACAGATTTCTCATTAGCTCAATATTCTTGCATGTTAAATGTTTTGTAGGACACTTTTTCCAGATGGGCAATAAATGAAATTATTTTTCTATAAGAAAATAGTTTCCTCATAAATACAATTATTAAATTGTTTTAACTTCTTACTAATACTCAGAAATATCATGTGCTATCCTAACTCTGCCTTTGATCGTGCATGTTCATCCGTGAACATCAGAGTCCACACTGTTATTCTTCCTCAACCAGTTGTTGGCTTTATTATGCCAAATTCTGGTTTCTGTAGAATAGACTGAAGTAATTCTTTTGATTATAAATGGATCAAAATTTGCTTTGCCACCCCACTGACTCTTTGAAGGGATTTTGCATAGAGAAAAGAAACCATAATTTTCCCAGAAGCAGTTTCCACAAACTACCTTGGCACACAGTGAAAGATCTCTGTGCCCACCATTCAGATTTCCCAAGGCAATAAACAGGAACATGGTTCAGGCTGGACAGTGGAAAAGCCACATTTAAGGTGATGACCTGCATGTTCTCAGAGCTGTAACTACACTTGGGTAGGAACTGAAATGAGGAGCTGGAGCAGAAAAATGCAGGAATAGAAGAACTTTTACCTGATCTGGTCTCAAATGGACAAGGTAGGACATAGTGTGGTAGATTAGACCTGCAGACATATGATGGTCTTTAATAAGTTCTAGTGGAAGGAAAGCAAGAGATGATTTACCATGACATAAAGTAAATGGATGGTGCATTGAGGTATATCAGTAGGAGTACTGAGTCACAGCTCATCATCTGGAAAACTGGAAATTTTCAGTACAACCCAGTAGTTGCTGCATATATATTCTTGCAGCAAGGGGACAGTGACAAGTTATGCTTTTAGGTGCATATTATAAGACAAGTGGGCTTTATCTTCTGGATGCTTCCATCCTATAAGTTTTCCTGTCAGATTTGGGAGAACAATATTTTACTAGGCTTTCAGTTTGCCTCTGAATCATTGTTACAATGGAATTTATTCTTCCAAACCTGAATTGCTGAAATAAAAAAGGCAGAACTGTTTGGGAGGTGGGTGGGAAAGAGGAGGGGAGGGGAAAGAAAGAGTCTGTGCATGACAGATCTAATCTTCTGCATCTCACACTCTCAAGGCAAATATGATAGTGTCTGATTAATAGTCATTGTGAAGTAACTAAATGCTGGTTGGAAAATCAGAATGAAGAGAGCATTTCTACTGGGATGGGCTAGACTTAATAGCAGCATTGTGTAAGACCTGAAAGGAGCCATGACTTTTTGTGAAGGGAACGGGCTGTGCAGTGGACATGCTTCAGTGAAAAAGGCAAGAACTTTCTGCTAGAATTTAATACATTTTTAATAGTTATAGGAAAGACACCTGAAGACAAACTACATTTGGGGAGAGTTTAGTGAAAAATGAATTCTTCCAGTCTAGACTGCAGGCAGGTCAGTGGTTTCTCTTGCTGATGTAGTGTATGAAGAAACATAGTCAGGCAACCCAGTCCTTGAAGTCACTGGCAGAAATTACTGTAGGCAACTATGGAATTTCAGTGTGATATTTACTGGATTTTTACTGATATTTAACTCTTCATATCTGCTAGTTACATTTACTCAAAATTTAGTTGAGAGAATAAAACTGGAAAAAACCTAACATTTTTAAATATATCTCATGTACTATAAGCTGAAAGAGAAAGAGGATAAACATTCAGTCTAGGGATAAAATATTCTTTATAACTTATCAGCTGTAAAGGCTTTCCTCTATGTTTAAATAATGCCTTTATAAGCAGAGTTACGGCACACATATTTTCAGTGTTCATATTGTCTCCTGAATTATTGCACCAGTGTGCCACTAGGTTGTTAGGCTTTGAAGTGAAAACCAGAACCATTTTCTTGGTTGGAGTACAGTTAAAAAGCTTTTTCTAAATGTCTGTACCAATTTTTATCCTCATCTCTTTGGGTTCATTTATATTTCTTTTTTTTTTTGTAAGCTTTGTTTGATTTTGGTATTTTTGCATAACAAATAGCTGCAGATGTGCTTATGTATAATTGGTGTTTATTAACTTTGTGAAATTAAATTGTTCAAACTTCTTTCAGCTAAGTACCTCTCTGTTGCTATTAAAAAACCTGTGTTACACTTGATACTTTTAAGATTTCTGGCTTACTACTCATTAAATATTCAGGTAGTCTGGTGTCTCTCTTATGAGATGTAAGAAGAGGAACTGAAAATAGCCTTAATTCTGCAGAAGACTAAACAAAGATAAGCCATTTTATTTTTGTAGCTTACATTTTAATATGACTAGACTACAGCATGGTATCATAGTTTACAACATGACTTCTGGCTTACCTTGAAAACGTTGGGTCCCAAAACCACAGAATTTAAAAAAAAAAAAACATTTGAGAAAGGTAAAGATTGTCTTTAATGAAGTGGGATCTATTGCTGTGAAAAAAATGAATGTAATATATTTTTATTATACAAATTTGAAACTGGTATCAATCAGTTGGTGTGACGCTGCATCAATGCACTCAACTCCTCCCAAACCTCTTTTAACACAGTTAGACTACTGGATTGTGCCAATGCACGCTTTTAATGTCAATATCACTCATTTGAACAAAGAGATACAAATCCGATAATTTCAACATATGTTTTCAAGATGTAAATACATCAGGCAAAAGAGAGAGAACGAGAGAAGTGTTCATAAGGGATGGGTTGTTCTTCCATCAATGCGAGAGCTCAGACAGCTTGTACACAACCTCAAGTTTAACTACAGTTTTAGTTACAATGTAGACATTTTCTTACACTTTTATGTATTTACCTGATGCTTTTCTCAATTTTTTTTACGCTTTGCAAACCAAATTCTTAAGAGCCAACCGCCTCCAGCTAGGACTTCTCTCACCGCCAGCTGTCAGAGACCCATCAACAACTGGGCTTCCAGCACGTTCCTGAGCATGTAAATTATTTGTAGCGGCCAAGACTCCTCGTTCGCTTGGGCGTCAGAGCAGGGAAGGCACTCGGAGCTCCTCAAGCGCCTGGCAGCCTCCTCCCCGCCGGAGGGGCGGCGAACATCGCTGCGAGCACAGGTGGGACACAGCCGCGGTGCAGCAGCGCGGCCGCGGGGGCACGGCCACCGCCCGCCTTCCCCCGCCGAGCCTGAACCCAACCCCGCGCCCGCGGGCGGTGCTGCGAGAGCCGCAGAGCCCCGCGCCGCCCGAGGCCGCTGCGGTGAGCGGGGCCGGAGCGTGGGCGGCGCGGGGGCGGGCGGCGCGGGGGGCCCGGGCGCGGACAGGTGGGCTGGCGAGAGGTGCGGCGGCGGTGGGGGCGGGCCGGTCGTGGGCAGGCGGCTCTGGCGCGGATGCCGAGCGGCGCTGCCCCCCGCACAGCGCCGGCGGCGGCGGGAGCCCCGGCCCCGCCATAAAAAGGGAAGGGGCAGCGGGAGGTGCGCGTTGCGGGTCCGCTCGGGCGCCGTGCCTGGAAGGAAGGATGGATGGATGGATGGGTGGACGGACGGACGGATGGATGGAGGGAGGAAAAACCGGGGAAGGAGCGGGAGGCTGTGCCGAGCGATGAGCCGCCTCCCATCGCTCCCGCCCGCCTTCCCGCAGGAATCCCGGGCGGGAGGGCGGCGCGGTGGCACCCGGGACATGCGGCTCCCCTTGGCTGCGCGGCGGCGGGAGGAAGGAAGGGAGGGAGCGGGAGAGCCGCTCTGGCGAGGAGAAGCCGCCGCCTCATCCTGCGGCACCGGCCCGGCGAGCGCAGGTGGGTGAGGTGGGTGGGTGGGCAGCGCGGGTGCGGAGGTGACCCACGGCCGCTGGCACCGTCCCGGTGGGAGACACCGTGGGGTTGGGGGGTTTAGTGGAGCGGTGGGTGTGAGTGTGAGAGGCTTCGTGCGGCTGCGGTGCGGGGTGCCGAGGGGCGGCTGCCGTGGGAAGCGGCGCTGGGTGCCCGTGGACAGCGGCAGCGGGGCGGTGCCCGGAGCACCTGAGCAGGGCTGGGATGGTGGCGGGGGCTCGGGGGGCTCCTATGGGTGCCTTCCCGTCCCCAGGTGGCCGGTGGTGGCAGCGTGGTAAAGCGAGAGGTTAACCTGGATATGCGTGCTTCAAGACGCGGGCAGCCTCGCCGGCCCTCGAGAATTTCTATTTATTTGCAATATTTTAATTTTTTGTTGTTGTTAAGATCAACTTGTTCTTGGGAAATCGCGTTTGATTTCGGTTTCCGTTCCAGTCTGAGATTTCTGGTCGAGGCTACGATTGCCGTAGGGGAGTACAGTGCTGCGTGTGCCCGTGGCCACCCGTGCGCTCGCCTTGGCGAGCGGACATGAGTTTGTTCCTGCCCGCAAATGACATAAGAGCGTTTTTCCAAAGGGACACGTAGTGGGAGCATTCGGTGTCCTGCTTCCAGGGATGGTGTGCGCAATTCTTAAAGAAGAAAGGAGAAGCCATGTGCGTGCAAAAGCCCGTTTTCCCCCCAGAGCTTGTGCTCCGAAACTTCGCTATCCGGTGAAACCTCTGTTCTGAACACCAGGAAGCTTTGGCTTTTCTAGGAAGGCTTGAATTTTTTATTTTCTCATATTTTCAGGAAAGGATTAGCTCGAGGGCTCTGGGTGCTGTGTTCTTAGGTCTTATTTTGATGTAAATGGTTAATTTGTCAGAATCTGTGGCATAATGCTGAAAGTGTAGTAAGCCCGGAATAAATCGAGTGGCTTTCATTGTATGAAAAAGTTCATCACTTCTAGTTCTATGAGATATCTCCCAAATACTAGAGATTTTTTAAATTGTGTACATTTCTTTGTAACCTACAGAAGGTAATTAAGCTAAGCATGGAAATTGTTTCTGTAAACCTTTGCTATTTTTTGATCTAGAACACCAAATCAGGGCTTTTGTATTTACCAAGTAACTAAAAGTGCAGATATTTTCACTTTGTCATTTCAGAAGTCACCTTGCTCTGTCAAGGTTAAGATCCGTCCACTAAGCAACAAGGATAACATAAAAATCTCTAAAGCCTGTACCTGTCTTTGAGAGTCTTAAATGCCCTCTTGCTTTAATCTTGAGTTGGGATTGTTTGTTTGGTTGTTTTTTTACTTTCTTTCTCAAACGCATTAAAGAGAAAAATATAAATAACACAGTTTGAGTAACTTGCGCACCTCATACAAAGCTGGATGCTTTAGAATGTTTGAAGAGAAAAACAAGTGAGCTGAAACATTGTGCTAATAGGATTTGCAGCATAAAATATGGCTAATTTCTCTTATATGACTACAGGTGGCAGTGTAGAAGCCAAGAACAAAAATTGGCAGAAACTGTATTCTGTGTGCAAGAATATGAAGAGTGTACTCATGACTAAGCACAGGAACCTGGAAAACCACAGGTATGTGAAGTGATTCATACAACAGCCTATGGTGCTCCCACTATTTACTGTGCTTTGATATCCTGACTCAATGGGTATTTTTGGACCAATTATCACTTAAAGTATTCCCAGTAAGAGCCTAATCAAAATGTCATGGAAAAATCTATATTTGATTACTAAAAGGAGCAGAAATACTTTGAAGGCAGTATGCAAGGAGAGGTGGGATTTGCTTTTTTTCATGTTTTAGTGTAACTATAAAGAATTGGAGCACTAAATTCTATGGAGTTTGGTTTTTTGTTTGCTTGTTTGTTTTCTCTTTTAAATAAATAGATTTCATACTGATAAACTTAGAAGCAGTCACAGGCCTGAATATCCTTGAAAAGCAGAAACTTCAAATGCAATAGAAAGATTTGCATGTCTGGATGTTTTGGATGTCTTGCCAGTACTGTTTTTCAATGAGCACTGAAGAATTGAAAGCATGAGGAGAATTGTAAAATTAAGATGTTTCAAATAACTATCCTATGGTGATTTGTATTTCTTTTTTAAGGGTTAAATCTTGCAAAATTAAAAAAAATAGAAGAAAAAGAAAAAAGGCAACAGTCTTCTCAATTAAAAAAAGATAAGCAGTATGTAATTAGAACTCATGATTAGTTCTCATATTTCAAAGCAAAGGGAAATATTAGATTACCTTAACAATTATTTGGTCATTAATTAGCAACATTAGAGTAAGGCAAAGCTTTTTGTCTATGTCTACATTGGTGTGCACAACCTGCAGAAGTTAGTCTGTGGGTCTGGATTCTAGAATTCCTAGGAAGCCATAGAGGGTGAGAAAAACTCAAAGCTGGAGCTTGAGGATTTTTTAGAACTGATGAGTGGGAAGTTATCCTGGTAAGAAACGTCAAAGTGGAATTAACGCTGTGATCATGAATATATTTATACTCTCACATTTGGCTGTTCCTATTCTAGTCTAAGAGGGCTTTTTGTCTAAACCTAAATTGCTCCTGAGAGATGTGGTTATATTGCAAATGCCCAGAGATGATCAAGTCACCTTGTGTCAGCTACCCTGCAGTAACTGGCCTTGTGTACAGTTTTAGCTAATCCCAGTTGCAAATTGCAGAGGGAATGATTTATTTTGCTTTTAGTATGGGCTAAGACTGTACATCCCATAGGTATAACTAACCAGCTGTGACCAATAAACTGTTTTTATAGTAGTTTGGCATCTTGAGATTATGGAATCCAAATATACATTTTTAATTATCTCTACCCAGTGCTTAAAAAAGCAACCAGGATTCCATAGTTCAGGTGTAGTTTTGTGGGCACTCAAGCCCTGAAACTGTAAGCTCTCTGTAGTGACCTGTATTCTTCTTGGATAATAGGAAGGCCCTGATCTCTGATGGGGATTTTTGGGTGTCACCATCATGTTTTCAGAATTCTGTGTGCCTTGGATAGAATAACCTGAAAAGATTTTGCAATTCTTAGGTAAAAAAAGGTGGCTAAATGGTCTTCAGGCTGTTGTGCAGCAACAAGGTCTTCTAAGCACCTTTGCCTGGCTGTCAAGTTTTTCTTGTCACCTGTTACTTCTGAGTGGCAGAATTTCCATATAGACCAGTAGTTCTTTTCTTATTATGTTATTGAACAACAGGATTTAGTATCCCTTAAAAATTTATATAAATATCCCTGACAAACTCTGTTGAACTGTTTATGTAGTACAGATCAGCATATGCTTATGGATTTGTTGAACATTGTTAAGTTCATTAGCTTGTGCTAATACAGTTAGAACAGAAAATGAAAATGTCATTTGTCATTGGTTCAAAATTTTAATGGGGTCTTCCAGAACATCAAGTGTTCAAAATATTAAATAAAAAAAATTGTAACTGCGCAGTGTGATGCTCAAAAGTTCAATTCACAGACACTTCTCTGTGCTAATTATGAAGTATTGACATAAATGAATGAAACTACTTCTTAAAGCGCCTTTTCGCTGTATAGCAGTTATGTGTTCACAAGATGATTCATAACATTCAGCAATTTGTGATGAATTTCCCTGCCATTACAGGAGATTACCAAGTATCTAATGTATTTGCACTACACTGCGTTACTTTAAATTAGATTTGATGGTGGAAAGGGAACTAGAACCACTTTTTATCAACTGAAAAATCAGGCCTGTTTTATTAATCAGTTAGTATTGAATTTTTCTTTACTATGTAGTACAATTTATCCTTTACAATAAAATGCAAATGTTTAATAATCTTGCCTATAAATACAGTAGTGACAGTGTGTGTGAAGGGGAAACACTCAAGGCTTCTTTTGCATCAAAAGTTGTGTACATCCTAATGAATAAAATATAGCAGACTTGATGTAACTGAAAGTAGAATTCATAGTAAGAAATCTAAATTTGGAATCTAATAGTGTGAGGTCCCATTTTGAATCAGTAAGTTTTGGTTATATAGAATCCTCTTTGATTTGGTGAAGGATGTATTTGTAAGTACAGCTTAACAGTGCAACAGAGGGTGTGTCTTGGAAAACTGTTTTGACCTCCCATTTTGAACTAAAAGTTGTGGCTGGTTGTGTTCTGTTCCCTTAAGAAAACAGTGTTTAAGGGCTTGCACAATCAGTCATTTCATGCTATCATAAAGTGGCTGTAATCTGTTAGATTATAAAGCATGATTGCCTGGCAGTTGTGGGAATTGTCTGTTAATGATACCAGGGTGTTACACAAGAAAAATTAAACTTTCTCACTGCTTTGCACTTGTATAGGATTGTCTTGAAAATGGTTGGTGGGAACCTGAAGAATGTATTAGGCCAGTGGATTAAAGATGCTGAATGGAAGGCAGAGGAATTATTAAATTTTCACTAAATAAATACTTTAAGCTGTCACAGGCACCAACCAGTCCAGTATTAAAGACCGATATTTGGAAAATCACTAGAATGGTTATAGATTTTTAGAAAACCACTAGAAAACCTAGAAAACTATAAAGAGTATGAGGATAGTCTGAATTACAGTCTCTGGAGGGGGAGACACAAAGTGAAGATTCCAGATGGAATATACTGACAGTAAGCCTAAAATACAGGGAGTGTGTCTGAGGCCATTTAGCTTAGGCACTTTGGCTTCTCAGGCCAGAAGGTTGATATCAGATCTCTAGTTAGAAAAGAGTAGCATTTGCTTACACTCGACAGTATTAATGCAGCTGTTAAACCAAAGGAATAGTTATGACATTGCAAGATGCTCACCGTAGATTAACACAACTGAACTCTTGTGAAGGTCCCAACACGTAAAGTGTAAGTGTAAGAAAATTATTCTTAATTAGCAAATGTGTAAAATAAACCCCAAGGTAGGTATTCCCACTGCTGGTTCTAGGGAGGATCCCACTGGGCTTCCATGAGAAGTAAGTTCTAATGTAGGAGGACATCAAACCAGTAAAGCAGAAATTACACTGAAATTACATTCTGTAGATGAAACCTTGTTCTCAGGTGATGGGCAAGTATCCTTTTGCTCTAGGAATGCCATTGCATTATGTTGTTTCTAGATGATAGAGGAACATCTTCTGACATGGTGGAGATGCTAACTGGAGTGTAACTATCTGGAATTATAGTGCTGAAAAGGATCATACAGTAACCTTACAACTGCATGCTAAGGTGGCTTAGAAGAAAAAGAATCTAAACTATCTTTTAGTGCTGGTGATGTAAAGGCTTCCAAAATAGTTATGGAAGCAATATCTGAGTTTCTGGATAGAAGGTTAAGAATAAGGACCCATGCAGGATCAGTCTGCAGTGTAATTCCAGTACCCTGCATGAGGACAGGCATAAAGGGCACACATGTCAAGATGACATGGTCTCTTGGGTTGAAGCACGTCAGACAGAAGTTGATGAAGGTCATGTAGAAACCAGTGCAGAACTGCCTGAAAAATTAAGTCCTATTTAGACAAGAGCACAGAAGAATGAACAGTCAGATTAAAACAGAACAGTTTTTATGTAAATGTTAGAAGACTGGAAGCTAAAGTGGAGGGACTGAATGCTTCGTTCCAGTGACTTACAGACACTATAGCTCTATCACAGAGAAAGTAGTAGCAGGACACTGATTAGGGTTTCTATGGAGAGCTTGGTAAGAGGAATAATCAAGAGTAAAAGTCTTGAAGCTGTTGTGGAGAGAATCAGAACAAATGCATATACCTAAAAAATGGTTCTTTGACTCTTTAAAAGTTTTAAAGAATAATTAGTGTGTTTGAGCAGGATGCAAGGAGCAGAAAAATATTTTCCAAAAACATGTCCAAAAATTAAAAAAAAAGGAAAAATGCAAATGAAATATAAATTATGCACTAAAACAAGTTAAAGCATGATCCATGATTTGTAAAAGGCAGGGAAACTTGTCATAAGTACTCATTCAATAGTATAAGAAATGGGAAGGCTATTGGTCCCACAGATAAATAAAATCCAAAAGAGCTCAAGGAAGATTTCACCTGTACCTGAAAGTGTATGGGATACTCATGTTCGTGGTGGCAGTGAAGTTGATGCAAGATTTTAAAAAGGCTTCCAGAAAGCCCCCAGGAAAGAGTATGACTGGCATTGATACCAGCCAATTTTCTGGTAAATACAGTGAAGAAGAAAGCTAAAGCATTCATGGACAATTTGGTATACCAGGAAAGAGTCAGAACAGTCTCACAGGTCTGGTAGAGTTCTTTGAAGACACTGTTGAGGTTGTGAGTAACTGATCTCACTGATGCAGTGCACTTGGGTTTCAGAGTCTTGTGAGAGCTACTCACCAAAGGTGGTGAGCAAAATGAAACTGCTCTGACATAAGAGGAAATTTTTCTCTTGGACTGATAGTTGGCTAAAAGATGAATAAATGACCTGTTTTCACAGAGGAGATGGACGTCACTAGTAGAGTTGCTCATGAATCTGTGCTAAGTTTAACACCAGTTGGTGTATGCACTGGTTATCTGGAAGAGAATGCAGAATGATTCTAAGTTAATGAGAGCAGCATAAATGAAGGCTAATTATGAAGAACCAAAGAGGGATCTTGTGATGTTTAGTAACTGGGAATGAAGCTTACTGCTGATATTAAGAACTCATGCATGTGGGGGAGAACAATCCTGCTATTATTGAGCCTGTGAACTATTAACACTGAAGGAAGCAGTGTTGTGGAGAGTTTATCATGGTAAATCCAAGTATTGATCAAGTGTTTAAGACTGGCAGAAAAAAAAAAAAAATTAGGGAAGAATGACTCTCAGAACAGAAATCTGCTATGCCATTCTATAAACTGCCTGTGGTTTTGTCTTGACCTCTGGGTGCAGTTTTGGTCCCTGTATTTAAAGAAGGGCAAGGTAAAAAGAGAGATAACAGAACTAGGAATGAGTGGCAGTGATGATAAAGAACAATTAAATGGACTGAGAATCTTCAACCTTGCTAAAGATGAAAATGATAAAAGTCTATATAGTAGTATAATGAAAAAAATGAACAGGGAATGCTCATTAAGTGTCTCTTGTAGTACAAGACCCAGAGGGGATCAAGTAAAATCATCAAGTGACAGATTCAGAGCAAGTAAAAGGTTGTATGTTTTTCATAGTGCATAGTCTAACTGTGAGCTACTGTACATACTGAAGGAATATCTGGGTGTGCATGTCCAGTGCAAAAGCATCAACTCTTGTTTAGGACACAAAGCCCAGTCCCTGGAGGCTACAGGAGGATCCTGAAATGCATCTCTGCAAGTTTTTCCTGTCCTAAGGCTCTTCCCCAGACCTCTGCTCTCTTAGTCTTTGCTAAAGACACAACAGGGGGATAGATATTTGTCTGGTTTGAAACGTGCCTATTAGTATGTAAAATGAAGAGAAATTGCAGTCCCCTAAAGAAAATGCTGACCATATTCCACTCCAGATGCATAACAGATACTGGTGAAGAAAAAATGTTGAGAGGGACAGGTTTTTTTTTTATTCTCTTGGGCCTAATAACTTCTCAAAGGGAAAAAAGTTCAGTTTTCTCTGACGACTGTACCAGTTTTTATTATACTATGTTTTTGTGCTATTCTTTAGCTGATTCTTTGGGTGATGATTGGCCAAAGATTGAACTCAATGATCTTGGAGGTCTTTCCAGCCTTCATGATTCTGCAGTTCTATGATATGTGAAGTTTGTGCTTGTAGAAGGGAGTTAAGGCTCTTTGTTCTGAGGTGTCAATATTCAGCTTGATTTCTGTCCTTGCTCAAAGTAAGTTGGGCAGTTGTTATCCCTTGCAGTTTACTTTCAGGAAGACTAAATTAAAAACCTACATGCAAAACTAAACTGGAGAAGTTGGGGACAGGCTTACTCATATGATGAAATGCTTGCCTGTATAATAACATGAAAAATACATTACTGAGTCATGAATGTGGAAGATGCAATCTCTTTTCCTATAAATATGGTGAGATTACGCTTAGGTTCATTCCTTGTCCAAGTGTACAAGGACTAAAGCTATATGAGACTTGAATAAGGACTTGGAGAAAATAGGTTGTTAAGAATAAAGGATGACTTGACTGTTAGACATGAAAATGACATTTAAATATTAAAATCATGTAGAAGTTATGAAACAAGGATTATGTAGTCCTCTGATCCAGTAACAAATGAAATGAAAGAAGAGTCTCCCAGTGAAAATCTTATGAGCTTGTGTGAACACAACCAACTCTGAGATACAGAATCAGGGCAAACACAGAGCTGCACCCTATAAGGAGTTACAGGAATGGAGGTGGCACTGTACACAAAGGTTAACTAACCCAGGAAAATGATCTCTTTGGGTTCCTGTGGTTGGTACAATAAATCAGCTTCCCCAGGGGCGTGATAAGGAGCATCCCAACCTGGTGTCAGCTCTGAAATCCCCTCTAGAAGAGGTTTTCTCTGTCCACTCTGGCTACAGAGTGACAAAGGAGAGTGGCCTCCCTAAGTCAAAACTGGCTTTTGAATATACCCATTCTATATGTTACTTTCAGATCAGATTTTTTTAGAGGTTTTAGTAGGTCACTGTTTTTCCCCAGTGGGACTAAGGTAAAATACATAGGAAGACAATACTAGCTAAACCCATTCGTAAAGGCTTCATGAAGAAGTGCTGGTTTCATACTACTCAAAGTTCAGATTGTCCCACAACGTTTTCTATAGTTGCCTGACAAAGCTAGGAGCTATATTAAAAACATGAGATTAAAATGCTTTCTATTAAAGAAAAAAAAATAAAATCAAAGATTTTTCTGAAATAAAAGTAAGAATCGTGCAAAAAGAGATTGTATGGAGTTTTTTAAATTACAAAAGTTAGGCATTAGAGCCCATTTGAAATAAGAGGTTAATTATGTACCCCACCAAACACTCCCCAGGACAATTTTCTCTCATGAATGGAAGAAGAACAAGTCCTGTCATTAGCTCAGTTATTTTGATGATTTCCTAGATTGCTCTTCAGCTTTCCTATTTGTTCAACAATAGCAAAAGAGAATTCTAAGAGTAATTTCTTTCTTTTCATTTTCTCAAATGGAATGTTACACCCAAGGAAAAGAAAAGTGAAGGAAAAAACTTATTTTTCTCTTTATTTTGTAATTAATACAGTGAGGTAGTGAAGGAGACCACTGGCAGTTTGACATTAAAGGAGATTTGGGTCAGCACAGATTTGACTTTTCTGTAAAAGTCAAACTAAGGTTTGACTTTTCTGTAAGAGTAATTTGTTACCAGGTACTATGAAACTTAACCTCACTAGTGACATACTTGGAGGGTAGACTTCTACATCTATTATAAACCATACTTTAAACCAAGCACATGGCCTTATCTAAGAGGATGCACCAGCCATAGCATACTTCTCAAGCAGTATTTATTCCAATGTTGTCTCAGGAAGTAGACACTGCTGCATATTTTTTTAATTGAATGAAATCAGTTCTTCAGAAAACATTCTGCTTATACTTTTCTAATGCAAAATCCTCTGAGAAAACAGGTTGGTACTTCAGTGTTGTGAAGCTCCTACATAGGCACATTTCCCCCCCTTTGTAACATCAACTGGAGTTAGTGTATTTTTCCTTTTGCTTTGGGGAGGGTGGCAGGCTCTGTAGTTATTCTCTAATGCCTTACAAATAGTTGATTGTACTTGTTAGTTTTTATCTGTATGATTTTTAGTGTTCCTGATGATTGAAGTGGTTGTGCACTCTACAATGAAAATAATAATAATCCTGAAGTCAAAATGAAAGTCACATGCTGTCCTTGACTCAGATTATATGAAGCCTGTGTTGCTCACAAAGAAAGTTGTAAATTCTTATGAAACATTTGATAAAATGGGAGCCAGAGCCCCAAGCAAACCAGAAAACTGCTTATCAGGTCTCTGTTGAGCCCAGCACTGAGGGACAGACGCACTTCTGACATCACCTCCTACAGCCTTGCATCCTGCTGGTTCCTGAGAATGCACAGAAATTGCAAGTCCTGTAATTTCAGAGACTGAAACTGTTGCCAGTTTGCTTTTTCTCCTTTTAGATATGCTTTCTTTTCTAGTTTTGTTTTTCTGTCATTTTTTTCTTTACTTCTCAGCAGTTTTACCTTTAATCATCAAATCACACCCAATTACACAAATTTTATAGTTGGTTTTTTACTGTAATTTTCATTTATCTTTGTGTTTCCTGAAATGTGTAAATATTTGTTTTCCTAGTTCCTTTATGTCATGCACAAATAATTTCTAATTGGAATGAATATTTAACAGCATATTGAATACGTCATATTATTAAACTATTAAATATACAGAGATGTAACAATTTATCTCCATTGACCAAAATTGAGTAATTTTATCAAGTTTAAAGACATTTTTATTTGGACTGGGCTACTCCAAGTGTTGATGTGCTGTGTCAGTTTTCTGAGGGCAAATGCCTTGTGAGGGTTATTCAGTTTAACATATTTTACCTCACCAGAGAAACACTTATATGATCTATTACAGAGACCAAGCCAAATGGCTACTTCTTTAACGATGTGATCTCAAATGCTTGCCAGTGTTGGCATTTGCCTGTTAAATTTGGGATCTCTAAAGGTGTAAGCCTTGGTCAACTGTGGTGAAGATATTTTTGAACATGGAGGTTCTGTCGAATGGCTCGTGATTTCTAAGAGTGTAGCATAAGTAGCTCAAACTCTGTTGTATGCTTGATTTAGGGTAAAGTGCCAACACAGTGGTTGGAAAAACCCCAAGACCGAGACACAAGAATCTCCTGATTTCACTGAGTTAGTGCCATTCCACTTGCTCTCGCTTTCTGAGGTCCAGCTCTTTGCAGTGAGTGAAAGGCAAACCTGCTCACTCTTGCAGAGCTGCTAAACTGAGGGTAAAGTTGGCATCTTTGGGGATATGGGACTGGACTGGCTGTGCTGCACTAACAGAACTGTCTTGTCAGGGATGGACCTGAGCTACTCACCCATCCCTCCCTTCAGACCCACTGGAAAGAGTCTCACTCATCTGCTGAAAGAATGAGTGCAGGTGCTTGACCTTGGGAAGTGATTCCAGGTTCTAGATGACAGATGGAGCAGGCTAAGGCAGGATTTAAGATCAGTGTCTGCACTTGGTTAGGCCTGGGTTGTTTCCAGCTGGGCAGTCTGGTTTGTCCTTCAGAGACCCAGTTATTCCATATGCCTAGAAAAGGAGCCCACCCATCTACACCAGAGTTCTGGCTTTGCTTTGGGGGCCAATCTGCTCTATCAGATCCGAGCAGTGGTGCACATACTGAAGCCTTTTATTTCATCCAGAGTTTGGTCCAGTGTCAGCAATGTGGAATTTCAAGGAGCTGCTCTATCCAGACATGGTAGCTGTTCCTCATTCTTCATCAGACTTATGTTTCTTAACTTTCAACTCCAAAAGAAAAGGATGCTTAGGGGGGAACCTTATTGTTGTCTACAACTACCTGAAGGATAAGTAGTCAGGTAGGGGTCTATCTATTTTCCCAAGTAACAAGCTCCAGGGCAAGAGGAAATGGCACGAAGTTGCACCAGGGGAGGTTTAGATTGGATATTAGGGGGACTGAAAATCATGTAAAATCTGATCAGACATTGGAACAGGTTTCCTGGGAAGTGGAGTCATCATCCCTGAGGATATTTAAAAGATGTGTAGACATGGCACTTGGGAACATGATTTAGTGGTGAACTTGTCAGTCTTAGGTTAACATTGGACTTGATGACCTTAAAGGTATTTTCCACCCTAAGTGATTCTGATTCTAGAATTTCTTGTGAAATATCTTGTAAGTCTTTTGTTTTATGAAGTCTGAAAAGAAACAGAATGCCCCCCTCCCCTCCCCATAGACAGACATAGAAAATTTCTTCCTAAAAAAGAATTGCTTTGCATTTGTGGGGCTGGGACATGGAGGAGAGTGGTAGTAGTGCTTGTAATGAGTTTTGAAACCTTCAGAAGGTAGGAGTCATTCCAAGAAGTCTGATATAGGTCCTTTGATTCAGCAAAACTTAAAAAGCTCATAAGAATTTGAAGCCAGATGGATTACTTACTAAAATTTATGATTTATGACTGGTTCAACAATTACTTTGAGTTTTATTTCATTTTAATGATTCACCTTTGAAAATCAGCAGAAA
This sequence comes from Pithys albifrons albifrons, assembly GCF_047495875.1. Classification (NCBI taxonomy): domain Eukaryota; kingdom Metazoa; phylum Chordata; class Aves; order Passeriformes; family Thamnophilidae; genus Pithys; species Pithys albifrons. The sequence goes on along the minus strand of NC_092458.1, from coordinate 120,581,446 downwards.
GTTTTGTTCCACAGAAATTTCCTTTTGTCTTCTCATTAATGAAAAAATGTCTTGGAACACAGCACGAAGGTGATCAAACATGTAGATGATATAAAGCTGGGAAAATGGAAAATCCATAGGTAGCAAGAATTAAATCAAACTTAGTTGCAAGGCTTTGGGGGAGTGGTATGCTGTTAAGAATGAAGTTTTAGAAAGAAAAGTATGTAGCTGTACATTAAGTACCTTGGAGAGCAGTGGCACTCAGGTAAGGGTTTTGTATCTAGCAGTGGAGGCCAAGTTGTTCAGTGGGAAAGAATGTGTACCTAAATTTTGTGTCCATCAAGTCCTTTGTAGTCAGAGGTTATGACAAATTTATCAAAATATTTAGGGAATAAAAAAACAAAACAAAAATTAGATCAGGCAAAAGACATAATGTCTGAATAACTAAAGAGATATTAAAAAGTCCATTTAGCAATCATTTTGTCAAATGTGTTGTTTCACATGTTCCACTTTTGCATCTGAATTTCAACTGCTACCTGCTAGATAAGGGTATTTTTCCTATTATTCTTCAGTAATCATGCTCTGTCAAAATATGCCCATCCCATTGTCCCCATTTGTGCTAGGGAATATTTTATTGAGAAGATTCGGTGGATCTTCAACCCTCAACTTTGCTATTTTTTGCAGAAGTGTATCAGAACTGATAAAAGGTTTTGTGTTTTAGACCAAACATTTCTGAAATAGCAGAGGATTTTGCTTGAGTGTCAGTTGTGTGTTTTCTTGGTTACGTGAGGAAAGAAATTTTGCTGTCTTGCTATTAAAATTCATAGATGTTTTTGTTGCCTGCTCTTTTACTTTTTCCATCTCCAGCATGTTTTAGTCTAACATCCTAATGAAGAAGCTTCTCTTTTCTTATTCTACAAGCTGATTGCAGTTACTATTTAGTCACCTACGTTTCCCGCCAGCTCTGCTGATAAAGACATGTGGCCTGCATGGCACCTTGAAAATCTAGCACGTTTTCCCTCTTCCAAGGCAGCCACTGTGATTTTTTTCTTTTTTACACTAAATATTAATCTCAAGCTGGTTTTACTGAAATGTTCGTTATTATCACCCTTTTCCTCCCACTCTGATGAGTTCACTTTATGCTCCCACTTTGTCAGGCAAGACTTTCCTGTCCTCTTTTGGGCACCATTGTTTTCTGCCAGAGTATTAGTTGGAGGGCATTAGTTTTGATGACTTTGGGGCATTCCTAAAGGCTGGTTTTAGTCTAATGGGATCACTGACTGTGTTTCCTCCCTGGCTAATGGAAAGTGACTGGGGTTTCCAGGGCAATTCTGCGTTTCCAAGTCAGACTTTTTCTCTGAATTGCCCTCCAGAGAAAGCCGCTGGCTCCTGTAGCTGCAACAAGTCTTGATTTGATGGTCACTGGTGAAGAGCTGGATCTCCCTTTCTGTGGGAGCTCAGTGTATTGGGAAAGGAGAAATAAGACAAATGATTCACAGTAGCACCTTTTCGTTCGGTTACACAGCCTGGGTGTTTATGTTGACTTAGTGGGTATACTGGATACAAAATGTACACTACAAGTGTTTCAGTGCTTGAGTTGTTTCCATTTTTAGTGACTGTTGAAAGAAAAGAATCCAGACAGAGCTGGGATTTTCTCAGGGTGTCTTTTTGCAAATACTTTATGGCTGGTATCATTGGCTTTATATTATATAATTAATTTTCATCATATTTCTAAAAAGTCTGTCCTGTTTTGCCATGTAGAAAACTCTATTTTTATCCTACCTGAATTGAAGAGATTTTTGAAGCTGGTATGCAGTTAAAATACTATGTGGTGATGTTACAAAGTCATCACTAATGAATTAATGTCCACTCAAGAACTTCAGTTCTTGTAGTATGCCCCTGTCTTTGTTCTTCTTCTGGAAAAACCTGAGACTTCTATGGAGAAGTTACCTTTGAGACCTTACTCCTTATCCCTTTGTGTGGTTGCATGAGGTCTGATTCCAGGCTGTATTAAATTAGTCTTTTTTGCTACTAAGGATATACATGATGCTTCACAATGTCTGGATTTTGGGACTTTTAGAAATAAATGCCATCTCTGCTCTCAAGTAGCTTTCTCTAGAACAAGAAAGGCACTAGACAACAGATGAAGCCTTTGCTGTTCACTCTCTTGCTTTCTCTTAGTTGTCTTTGACATCATATTCATTATCAATCTCATTCAAAAAGTTTGCCTTAAATCTATAAATTTGTGCATTTTAAAGCTAAATTCACATTTGTAGTATTTCTGTTACTTGCATCTCATGTAATTCAAGTAAATCCTGACTGATTGATTAATTTAATCACATTTCTCGGTTTTTAACATGAGTGGGTTTGATATTTGCACTTCTTGGTCTTACTGTTATTTTACCTACTTTCCCCCATCATATTTCTACATGTATTTTCATTTTCTTTTTTTAATGCTTTCATTTTCTGCTGGGAGGGGGTTGACGGTGGCAGAACTATGTGAAGATGTGCTGAGAACCACAGCCTTGTGAGGCACAGAATTAAATTGTTTATTTGATGTTAATTATTTGCTTAATGCTGTACATAAAATCTGAGTTTGGAAGAAGAAGGTGGGGAATTCCTTTAAAAAGTGATACAAAAGCAGGGAAGAAAGTTAGCAGACAGTGATTAATTACTTTATTGCAAAAGGGGAGCTTTTTATTTCTCCTCTTGGTTTGAAATGAGTTGCCATGTGTCGAGAAGGTAGAGACTGGCAGAAGACTTTCCTGTCTTACTAAGTTGTGACATCAGGAAATAACTAAATTTACCCCGGGGAGTTTACCTAAGTAACCACAACCTTTTACTAATATGTTCACTTTGTCCTCACATACAAATTTTGAAATAATGCCAGTACTTGGTGTGTCACTGATGGGAAGTAAAAGGCAGTATTTTGGTCATAATTGGTAGGAGGTGAGACTGACATTCACATGAATTTTCCCCAATTAGAGAATGAGCAGCAAATATTTCATAGAAATTAAATTACTTCTTAAAATTTATGTCATGCTAACCTGGCATTTGGAAATGCTTGTGCTTAATGCTTAGTCTTTCAAAGTGGTTTCATTTAAATAGGAAACTCATTTTTTTTTAAATGTTTAATTTTTTTTTTTTTTAGATTTCAATCTTCGGCTTTAGCACAGCTCTCAGAATCTTGTTTTCATAGCCAGAAAGATCCTCATGTTGTCTTTTAAAACCTTCTGCATGCCAAAGGACACAGCAGTGTGCTCAGCAATGATTCTGCTTTTTTCAGTATCATGCAAAAAAAATTTAAAGGGGTGCCACAGAATTTATCACTTAGGCTGGTACTCTGTTCAAACCAAATATCCTCACTGATAATTTATACAGACTTAAACTCTTAAGTCTCACTTGAAGACACTTTGAATTTATCACTTAAATCACCTGGGCCTTTTTCTCTTTCTTCTCCACTTTATTTAGCACCTTCTGCATACAGTTCCAATGTCTGTGCATTCCAGTTTTGATCTCACCATACAAAGAAAAAGCAAGATTGGCAAACTTATTTCTGTTACGTGTCTGGGGATTTCCCTAATCCTCCTTTTCCATACTCAAGGCACGCATAAAGTGATTTCTTCAGTGATCTAACATCTCCATGAGAACACCTGCTGTCCAGGTTATGGTCCCAGGTTTCAAATGTGCACCAGATTTATGTCTTCTCAGTGAAATATGGCCTTGCCTTTACATTAGTTTGCCTTCACTGTGGGTTATTTGTGTCTGCAGCTGGGATTTTGGGGAAATACCAGGCCTAACTGGAGATAAGTCTGCTTATATGGGATATCTGAGTCTTGTAACGCTCCTTTAGACCTGATTTTACTGTACGTGTTTTAAGAGTAAGAAAACAGTCCTAAACCGTATCTTCTCTAACTCCTTGAATTTTTTAATTATTTAAATGAGTCATGTACATGTATGCTTGCTTATCATTATGCTTTGCAATTAAGTCAAACTGTACTTTCCTCTTATGTAGGGAAAAACTAGAAAAATTTTACTCTTCTTTTTTTTTTCTTCTCTACAAACTCTAATACCTCTTGGGAACTCCCCTGTTCCCAGCTTGCCTTTCTGTAATCTGTTTCTGTCTTTTTGTTAGGTTAGATTTTTATTTCTTTTCCTAAACTAGAGGACACCCATAAAGGCTGTTGCTGCTTTCTTCTGTGATCCTGACCACTTGCAGTTACACTTTTGGAGTGTGGGTACAGGCTGATGGTCTGCAAGGACAGGTTTATCTGGAGACTGTGGAGGGATGAGAGCTGCAGAGCTTGGTATTCAGGCCCTGTTTTGCCTCATGGCTTGCATTGGGAGGGGAAAGAGTTAAAATGGCTGTTTGACATTTCATGCCTTCTGTTCCTATCTGATACATAAGCTGTGTTTTGGGATGCTGTCTGTGTCTCTGTGGTGTCAAGCGCCTTGTACTAAAACAGGGTTATGTTCTGTATTTATAGAACCACATTCTGGACCCTTTCAAAACCTGCTCAAAGCTGCTTACAAGTAAAATAACTCTTATAAAGTTCTAGTTTACTGAAATGATTTTGGAAATATAATGTCATCTTATATTAAAGCAGGACTTTATCTCTTCCATGAGTCCTTTACCTTCTAGTTGATCTTGGCAGACCTTTCGAACCCATGTTCTGGTGGTTTGTAACTGAACACAGGCAGACTAAACTGGGCCTTCCAAGGCTCCTTCTCTCATATAAGTAATCTAGTATGGCTTCCTCTGACTCTGTGTCATGAGTGATGGCAAGTGTAGGTAAATGGGTCCTGGAGACTCTTAACTGTGCAATGTCCTTGAAGTCCTCACAGAGCTGTCTCAGATATTTGGTAGAAGACCAAGTGGCATTTCTTTCCTGACAATGTGAGATGAAATGTTGACTTTTCCATGGATAAAGTTGGAACTATTAATCTTTTTTGGACAACTGACAAGTCAGGATCGTCAGAGAGCTGTTCAGCTTCCTTCACATATGCATTTTCTGTCCACTTAACCCCCTTTTATCAGCCTCTTATATGTTGCAGGCACTAAGTATTCCTGATGTGTGGTGGTTCCCTGTAACAAGATGTGCTACCAGCACTGTGGAGTTTCAGCCTAAAGACTTTTTTCATACAAAAACATATTCTAAATTCGTCTCCAATATAAACTAGACCTGGGCTGCTCACCTGCTGAAGTCTATATGTGGCTATTCATGGCAGACTGTGGACTTGGAGACAGCACCTTATTACCTGCTACTGCTTTCCCTGAAGCCCCTCTGTTGCCAGTCCATGTATTGCTCCTCAGAAAACACTATGTGTTGTCACTACCAACATAACTTAGTTTGTGTGAGTCCCTTCCTTACCTATGCATGAGTTGTTGCTGGGGATAACTATAAGTGATGTGAACTATCCAAGCCGTAATGCCCATTCCTGGCCATTGACTTCCCATCCCAGAGGCCAGGTCAGGATACAAACTGTGTTGTGTATCAAATGTCCAAAAGTCTAATGCTTCAGGGGATCATCCAGGCAAATGAACAGGCTGTGTGTGCTCATGGGACTTTGTGGTACTATGATGTGCAGAGCCCTCGTGTGCAAAGGAAGGGTGATGCTGTTGGAGGTCTCACGAGATGTACATGGGGCTGAGGAAGGAGGTATAAAATCATGGGTTCTGGCATCTCTTTGTGTGTGGAGCCTGGAGAGGCTGGAGTTTCTGAAGTTTTTCCCTTTGCTCCTGAGCTTGTCGACTTTGTTTGGTGGCCATGAACACTGGTCCTTGAGGGAATGTTAGGAACTGGAGAATCAAGTTATGGTGAGGAAACTGGGACTGCTTTGTCTGTCCTCCTGAGTTGCTAACCCTAGCAAGCCTTTTTTTTTTTTTTTTTTTTTTTTTTTGTTTGTTTTTTGTTTGGGACAATTCAGAACCCCCACATAAGCTGTATTTGTGCTTTCTTTCCACCCTTTGGAGAAAGGGAGTAGAGTTGCAAAGCCAGAAACTGATCTTGTCATAGGGAGCTGGGGAGGGACAAAGACATGCACAGCAGAGGTCCATCATGCAGGACATGTTCAGCAGAGATGACCCAGAGTGAGACTAATCAAGGCACAAGGTAATCTACTATGGCTGGGGACCACAGCAGTATTGACATGGTGTGGTGGGTCTTCGTCTTACTGTATAGTTTATCTGTATGTGTGCAGAAGGGCAGATCACAGGCAAAAGAAAAGGAGAATTTGCCTTTCTCAGCAGTTGAAGGATGTGTAGGTTGCTCAGCTATAGATAAATGCAATTTCTAGAGGAAAAGTCAGTAGAAAAGGATGATAACAAACAATAGTGCAAGAGTACACGGTCAACTCCTACAGTGCTAAATTGACTTTAAAATGAAAGATATGCACTCTGAGTTGTGTTACTTTGAGTTTTGGGAATTAGGAGTGCAAGCATACTAGAACTCAAAACTAAAAATGGAGTGTGGGTATGAAAGGTCCAACATGCTTATGACTATTCATCTACTGACAACTGAGGCCTCTGAAAGCAAAAAACCAGCTGCAGAGAGTTGAATGGGTTGCTTCAGGTAAAATTCAATAGAATACACTTAAAAATAGTGAACATGTTGATCTTTTATTTGGCAAAATGAAGAGCTTGTTTTGCAGAGAAGTTTTTCATTTCATGGCGGGTGCAGAGGAATCACACTATTGTAAACGTCATGAAAAATAGAGAAACAATGTAGATCTGTACTGTTATTCCCAATTGGTTTTTCTTTTTTGTGTTCCCTGGTACATGCTAAAAATATTTTCAATATCTTAACATCTGCATTGTTATGAAATATAGCTTGTCTTTGTTTTGTTTTCAGCTGTGTCATTCTTGCATTACATTTTGTTCCATTCGCTCTCTTCAGCTGGGATGTGAAGTCATTTTCTTTTGTCAGTTTTAGGCCTAATTGCCCTGACTCCAGAACTGCACTGTGCACCACTTGGAAGAAGTTGTTTCTTTTGTTCTGCCTCAAAAAACCCCTGGCCTGTGTGTTGGGGAATATGGAGTTATTTGATTGTGAAATTGTCTTCTGATTGGGAGAGAGGGGCAGAAAACAGGATAAAGGCACCTAAGCTTTTTTAAGGGTAGAAGAAAAGAAGTTGAAGAAGGATTGATATTTTGCATGCTACTGTGTATTATCACATCTTCTCTTAAATGAACCATTGTATTCCACTGATTTTAACCACAGAATGTGATGCATGGATAAGGTAGACTTTCTTATGCTTGTTTATACCTCTGGCAAACTCCTAAGCTCCATGGAGCAGAGGACGATGGAAAATGAAGGTGGGCTGCAGTTTTGATTCACATGTCAAGTGCAAGCAGCAAAACACAGAAGAAATAGGGCTCGACTTTGCTGTGAACACAGGAAAGGGAAGCATTGTCAGACTGGTAATGAGGACAAGGTGGCAATAGGTGAGGGACAAGCATGGGGATCTTGGTGGTGGCTGCTTCCCAAAATACTGCCTGAAACAAAAGACTTCTGGGTTCCTCTTTCTCTTCTAGCACTGCAAAAGATGATACTCAAATACTGGTTTTGGCTTCTTGATTGAATCAAGAAATAGAACTGAGCCTTAATACTCTTAATCTGTCTCTCAGGTATACAACTGTCAATAGGTTGCCACAAAAAAAAAGGAATTTGTTTACCTGGTTTGATTACTTTTTTTCCTTCCTTAAAGCTGAGGAAACTTTGCACATACACAATGCACTTTAAGGTGGCAAAGTCATATCAGCAGAACTGGAAAGTACTGAAATCAAGGTTGCATATGTTACTTTAATTCTGTTTTCTTGGATGTATATGCTAGTGCAAAGTCTAATAAATGGTAAGTATTGTGGTTTGGTGTTTTGTTTTGTTTTTCTGGAAGAAACACACCTGTGATGAAAAAAGGGTGTTTAAAGGATGAATCAAGGATATGTATTAATGCAGTATTCACAGAGATGGTTCACTGAGATGGTTTGTTAACACAAAGTTGTAAAAGATGCTTGTCTGTACTAGGCAGCCTTCTCTTCCCAATGGTTCCTGCCACGATGTGCGACTCCCCTCCTTTGGGCAGCAGCACTTGTGGCCACAGCAGCCTCTGGGACATAACATATACTTAGTGCCTTCCCTTAGAAAATCCTTGGAGGCAGAGGGTTCCCTGTTTTGTACCCTTGCAGTGAGCCAGCAGCGTGGCAGCTGTTCCTGGCTCCATACAGGTTTCCCATGTACTCCAAAGGAGGTGGTGGGCTCAGTGGGGAGCCTTCATTTAGCATTTTGAAGTAGCCAGAATCCCACTAATGGTCCATGTGCTGTACTTTGAGTACATCTCATCTCCTAATTGCTCCTTGTCACAAGAGCAGGAAAGTGGGATTGACAAGGCATTGGACAAGACAGAGACAGGTCTCATGGTTAAGACATTGGGTGGTATGAGAGAGCTGATTTCTGGCACTGCTGCCTGTACCACAGAGTTCCTGCCTAGAGGCTGTCATTTTGTGGCCAGCTGCTCAAGTGCTGGTACGTGTCTTGTTTTCTGGATTTCCAAATCAACTCCAGGTCATTCAAAGCCAGTTTTAGATGATTTGCTCTGAGGAATTCAATAAGAGGCACAACCACTATTAAGGAGTAATAGGGAGTAAGACTTAACTATTGAATAGATTACTTGAGATTGGAAGAATCAGACAGCCTGAGGTCTGGGAATGGTCTAGCATTTGACTTTTTAAATTTTCAATTCCAGGTCAAATATAGCTGTCTGAGATTCAGTTCCTCCCTCCCACCCCCCCAATTTTATATTCCCCAGAGAGCAGTGCACTTAAATAGAAGTGATTGAAACAAAAAAGGCAATAGATGTGTCAGTTAATCTATAGCTCTTTTCTATATTAAGTTAGTTTTAAATAGCATTAAAGGCTCCGTTTAGTGAAGCACTTAGTAAGGCATGTAACGGCATATTTGAATGGAGGCCAGCACTGATAAAGTTGGATACTGTGTGATAATACATTCTAATAGGAACGTTGCATCCACAATGGTTAATGTGTATGGCCCAAACAGGGCTGTGCCTTCCTTCTGCTAAGATTCAGGGTTGCAAGTTTCAAAGCTGATTTATTTGTGGGTTTGGTTCACACTTTCAAGTAGGAATTGGATAAAAAGGATATTTTTTTGGTTTTGAAGTGGTGGATTTCTAATTAAAGAATATCCTTTATTTTCCAAAAGTACCTGATATCTGTCACAGACCTCGTTCTCACCTTGATTCCTTTAGTACTTCTTTATTTTTCCAATGGTTATTGGAACATTTGCTGTCCCTGTATGAGTTCCAGTTACAGCGGGTTTTCTGAAAGGATTCTGAGACATCAGAAAAATGGAAAGGAAATTCATTCTTTAAGTAGACTAGCATTAAAACAAGATTCATTCTTAATTTATGGAGAAGCATGCAAATTATATCTGAGTGGTTGCTGTAATGAGGCCTTTTAAAATTAAAGTAAGACACTATTTGCTACTTAAAACAAACAAACAAACCCACCAAGAATATTACAGATAAGACTTTCACAGCTTTCAAAAGGTAGACCTCTGGACAGTTATCCTTTTAAAAGAAGGGATAAACATTTAAGGTCTTCAAAACACATGAAACAAGAATGAGAGAGAAACTTCTCACAAGGAATAAAAAATGTAATTAAGGACCTATGTATAGAAGAGGCACAAGATGTACCTAAAATATTAAGCAAATTTGTAAAGCCTCGCTAAAGTCATGTCAACCTGAACTACCCTAAACAGAAACAAAATTAAAAGATACATTGTTTTAACCTGACATTTCAATGGAAAAGTATTGACTTCATTTTGTATTTAATTCCTGCAGAAGTTCTTGAAATTATTTCTCGTGGCTGGGGCAAGAGCACCTTGCCAAATGTTGTTATTTAAAAATATTTTAAATACTTAATAATCTTATGGGAAATAATACATTTTTAAAAATACGTTTTGCGTAGCCTCATAGATTGAGTTATAATTCCAAATTTAAAATTAATCTCAATGACTCCATTTCCTTTAAGTCTCTGTAAGTCAAATAAAGAGTCAGAAAATGCCACACTTATCTAAATGAGGATGGTGACTTCTAGATAATAGTGTCTTTAAGAGTTGATAGAACTACCAGAGTGTGTAAATTCAAAGCAAAAGAGGTTTTATAGCAAAGAAGAATGCGTTTGATTATTTTAGAGTGAAATGTAATTGCATTTGTTGTTATGAGACCAATGAAGTGGATACATTCAGAAAATCCCTGATTGGAGGGAATGTCATTTCCCATTGTACCCTCATAAAATTAAATGAAGCGAGTAATATTTGGTTTTCATGATGCATTTGATCAACATGTTAAAAAACATTATTTGAGTTAGAATTTAGTAAAACTACTGCCACCTCCATTTTTGGAAAAAGAAAATGTTGTATCCTTTTTTTTCCTTATTTATGATCCTCATTTGAAAGATTCTGTCTGGAGATCCTCACACAAATTGAGCATAACAGCTGATGAAGTACAAAGTAGTGTTTTACTGTACAGTGATAGGGCACTCTGCTCAGCTGGTTTTAACAGTCTAAATTTTGAGATGCTCTGGTGACAAAATTACTTTTTATTTTCTGTATTTCTGTTAATCTTTTAGTGAACATAACTAAATCATAGGAAACATTAACTTTTCATCTTTTTCTTTAAAAAGAATGCCTAGATGAGACACATTTATGAGCAATCCTCTTAAAATTTACTTAGGCTAAGTACCAGAATAACAAAATATAAATTTCTTTTGTCTTCTTCTGTAGATGTTATAGTAAAATTAAATAAATACCTTTATCTCCTTTCTATTTCTTGATCTAGACTCCTGTTTTCTTTTCTGTATGCATAAAAATCTAACTCCATTTTAGAAAAAGACCCAAAGCATAACAAACCATCAGGCAACAATGGTGTATAGATTTTTTTCTCATCAGGAATGTGTTCCTATATTTTTATATTGAACTGTCTGGCCAGTCTATATTCCTGTAGCCTTTCACTCCAGCTGTCTCATAGTTTTAGAGGAGTTGCTTGTGTATGGATATCTGATGTGTCCATTAATTAGACTATAAATAAGAACAAAATTTAAAATAATAAGGTAATAAGTATTTTTTCCTCTCCTTCCTGGAATTATTGTCTATAAATGTTATTTTACACCATTGATTTCTTTTGTAGTATTTTAGACTCAAAAAGATGCTAGATAGCTGATACTGACTTAGTGAGTAATCTTTTTGTTTATTTGTTTTTATTTTGTTTTGCTAACTCTCACAAATGTATTATGTAATTTTAATTTTTGTCTGATTTATATCCCTTATTTTTAATGTGTGTAACTATACATAAAAATATGGGATATGTATATATATAAAAAATATGGGACATACAAATATAAATATAAGTGAGTGTGTGTGTGTACATACATATATATACACACACAAGCACACATATATTTCATACCTATCCAACTTCCTATGGTTGTTTCTGCTGTTGTGACTGAGACAAAATGTTTTTTTCTTAAATGGTGATGCCACTCTCAGTAAGGGATTTGTAAGTAGCTGTCCTGTGTATCTAATTCCTCTTCTGGTATTCCCCTGACAGAGAACGTATGAAGGGAATATCACTGGGTGATTCATATGGAAAATTGATGAGTGGGGGTAAAATTTTGACACACAAGTAAATGACAAAAGCCCTGTTGACTCCAACAGTGGGATGAGAGGATGCACAGTAATACACCAGCGTATTAAACCACTTTTGCTCGCAAATGTACTTTATGCTGCTTCACCCTGATTCACTGATTCTATCTTACCACTCAGCTTACGAAAACTAACTCAAGTCATAGCAGAATTCAGCTAAATCTGAAAATATTCTAGTGCTTTTGTTCCCAGTATTATGCAGCAACTTCAAATACTATTAAAAAGATGCTGAAAAAAACCAACCTTGCTTAGTTTTAACTTGGTTTTTTGGCATTTTGTTCTGTTCTGTGCTTTTACTTCTACAGAGGAAAAAATTATTTCTCTTCACTTATAGTTCAACAGTAAATAGGGATAACAAGAGCATTGATAGTCAACTCAGATTTGAGAAGCTTAATGGCATTATATAAGCAGGAAAATAATATAAGGAATTTGGAGTCATTTCAGTTGGACTTGCTGTGCTTCTGATAACATACTTCTGCAAATACCTACACATATAAATCACTAGTGTGGCTTACTTGTGTAGTGTTAAAAATCTATGCACAGGACTAAGCTCAGCCCTCTGTACTGTGACTTCTGTAGGCTGAGCACTTAGATCTCAAATTTAAAGCATATATCTGGGGCCTTGCAGAATTGGTGTTGCATTTGTGAACCTGAAGCCCAGCTGGTGGAGTGTAGATGGCATAGCTGGTGTTCCTCTACGTGACTTCAGTTAAAAATGGGGTGGATTTGAATCATGAACTTAATGTTTTGTTGTGAGTTCAGTGAAAAACAGTGAGACGTCACAAAGCTGCTTATTGCTTTTTGTCCAAGGATGTATTGATGCATTGCTCTGCAGAAAATAAAACTAGAAGAGAGCATCTAAAATAAAAACACTTTGTATTTGTGGTATTTTAAATACCAAATACAGTAGTGTTGGAATTTTAAATACTCAATTTATTAAGAACATAGGCATTAACCTTGTTCTGAAAATGTAAAGCCACACACACAGTAGTTTACAGCTATGCCAATTTTGCCAAGAGTTTCCAAGAAGAAGTTGACAGTTTGAACTGAGGATTGCTGTGGTTGCTATGTGCAAAAGCCTAGAACAAACCAGCGGGAAATAATACCAGGGTGGGAAAGTATTGCTATGGTTACAGAGTATTTTCTTTAAAGGAGAGGTGGATAACCCAGCAAGAATCAGTGAAACTTAGGTAATAATGTATTATACAAAAGGAAAAAAGACTGAAAGATAATAACTGTCTTCTGATCTTAATGACATTTTGTTAGTTTCCAGCAAAGAGGGATTTAATTAAAGAATATTTTGTGAAAGCTTTGTTAGAAAAGTATCCTTAGCTTTTATTTTTTATAAATGGAATGCCAGCACAATATCTTGCATATTTTGGCTTGGCCTCTTTTGTTTTTTAAAACAAAAAAGATATTTTGTTTGGTCAAGTAGATTAAGAGTTCTTTTAAAAATAATAAAAGTACAATTACACACAAACAATTTGGTTCCTATAAACTTTTAAGACAGGCTTTCAGAGCATTAAAAACTGTAAAATAGCTGCATTTTACAAATATGTATATAACATAAAATTAATACAAAATACAATAAAAAATGTAATAAATAAACAAAGCCTGCTTTAAGTCATGCTGTGAATCTGAACTTGAAAATTAATCTAGGAATCATCCTTTTTTGCTTGTAGACATCCTCCAGGACTTAGTTGTGATCACCTCTGTAGGTTTGACCCTGCAAATCAGGCACTAGATCACTGTACAGCTCAGAGTTGTGTCTAGGTGGTGTGGGCTGGACCATGCCCTCCTCATCCTGACCCACCAGCTGTTCACAAGTGCTCTTCTGGGAAAGGTGGGGATGGGGACTGTGCTGGTTTGACCTGGGTTGGATGACAGGTACCCACCAGAGCTGGTCTCACTCCCCTTGTCAGCAGGACAGTGGAGAGAAATTATAATGGAAGGCTCATGAATATCATAAGCATAGGGAGAAATCACTCTCCAGTCACTGCCTTGAGCAGACTGGTGGGAGGGACGGGACAGAGCTGTGCTCTGTGACCAGGAAAAGGGAAACTGTGAGAAGTGGACTTTTTGTTTCCCATGGCTCCTGTACTGTGTTTATCCATCACTCCAACATCCATGCCTTGGAATGCTCTGCTGTTCAGCTGTGCTTTGAGGCATCCATAGCAGTTCACTGAAGTGTGGTTGATGGAACCAGATGCAGCTCCTGAGCTGCATAACTATACTGAAGGTCCACACCTGACCCTGGATAATGTATAAGCTTCATTCCTTGTTGGTGCTGGAGGGCATGGAGAATTGCTGGGCAGTAAAGGACAGAAAGAGACATAAAGGGACAATTACTCTGTTCACAAGAACCTGCTCTTCTTTAGAGCATGACTCCACCACACCACATCAATTGTTCATCTCATCTCTGCCTTGGGCAAATTTTGTTGAAGGTAAGGAGGAGGAGGAGAAGGAATTAAATTGAAGTATATTCAGCTATTTGTGACTGTTTTCTGTTGTTTTAGCGCTGTTTTGCCTGTGTTATAAGACAAGGATTTGAAACTTGGGGTGAGGCATCTTCCTTTTACTTTGCTCTTGACAAGTATATTTAAAATTGAAAATAACCTTCTGTAGCTAATAGTGCAGACCCTGGCTATTGCAACTGAGATGAAAGACCCTCTTTAACCTAATCTTGTAGCTTTTCTGGTAAAGTCCTGACTTTTATGCAGTGGACACGTGCTGGTTTAAAGGTAAACTGGTGGGAGAAATGAACCCAGCTCAAGAGAGATTACAAGTCAGAGTTACAGTTTACTGAAAAGATTACAACAAATACAATGATACAAAAAAGTTGTTTTTAATCCACAAAACCCAGACGTATGACCCAGCACCCTGGGGCACGAGCAGAATGGTGTTCATTAGCCCCTGTGCTGAGCCCCATGTGGTCCTCCTGAGTCCAAAGTAAAAGGAAAGGAAAACTTGTTGGTGAAGATGATGGTCACAGTCTGGTAGAGAGTGGCAGTTGCAGTCCTGCTGAGGTTCTGGTCCTCCTCTGGATCCCATGAGTGGTACCCCAAGTCCCAAACCCCAAATTTATATGTGCTCAGGCTCAGATGGGAATGGCCAATACCTTCCTCAGGGACAGAAGTTCCACAATGGGTGATTTATTTTGTGAGTCATGGGGTATTTTTGAAATCTTTGATGGCCCATTAGCAGGCGTGACCCCTCAGGCTGTGTGTGAAGGTGCTAATGCCTCCTCAGAGAGGAGTTATCACTCCTCTCTGGTGTGGAAACAAACACTCCCATGTCTCCCAAGGTTTTCTAATACCCAGGTTGCAACCTGAGGTGTCAAGTGTGCCCTGGGAAACTGCTGCCAATGATCCATTATTCACAGTTCAAGAGAAATCACACAAAGGATGAGAATACACAGTTTTGGTTACACTCACACAGTGATAAACTGGTCCTGGCTGTTGTAACTAGGACAACACATATGATGGCCTGTGGAATATAGAGCGGGAAAAGAACGGCCCTCATGGGACTGAGTATACTGGGGGTGTACTTCATCCATATTAAAACTGAGACAAGGGTCCTGAGCAGAGAAGTCCAGAGCAAAGATCCAAGATGTGAAAGCAGCAAAGGAAATGACATCAACTGTGAAGATGAGGAATAACTCTTTTGTTGGGGAAAATAGGGAATTTAAGAAAGAAGTCTCAAGAGCAGAACTGGGATATGAAAACAGAGTTAACTAGAGGCTAAACAAAATGAGCAACTGAAGGGCATGGAGGAGCATGATAGTGATGATGGACAGGGCTTGGAAGCTTAGGAGTGGATGAAGAACAACTCTTGCAAGAAAAAAAAAAAGAGTGTAAAAGCAGAAGACATCAAGGCTGAGGAAGTGGGTCAAATGCCACTCAGGTGCACTGCTCCCTGCAGTGAAGAGCCAAAGATTTCTGAGCATAGCCTACCATCTTTTCCTAGAAGTCTTTTGTAGCTGACCCATGGTCAAAATGATGGCTTACAAGGAAGAGATCATCCTACTGCTGTAATTATTCCCTCCATTAGCACAAATGATAGACACTGCAGGGTGGATCCAAGTGTTCCACACTGTGCCACTTGCCTCTGAGTATTTGTTCTACATTTTTTCCCTATTTAAAAGTATAGTGAATAAAAATACATTGAAAAATAAGGTAGTAAAATAATAAGGATAGGTGCTAAAAATTTTCCAGGGTTGAAACTAATTTTGCCATTGCTATCTTAGCTCACTGTAGTTCTGATTATACAGCCATGTTAGAGGATCTAATTGCATGTTCACATAATATTTATTCCACAGGACTTCCTTCTTCCACTCACTAGTTCAGGTGGATTTGCATGGGGATGCATCAAATTTGACAGTTATTGACTCTGAGAGATGTGCTGTGAATGAGAGAGGTTTTCAAAGAAGAAATGACTTAAGGGAAGGACAGCTGAGTGGTGCCTGGAGACTCTGTTCTTGCTTCTGTCACAGAGATATGTGAGACAGAGCCAAGTCCCTCACCACTGTTTGAAAACTGTTTTCCCTATTCCTTTATGCCATTTTTGGAGCACCTGACTGCTTGATTTTTGGCACTGCTGAGCAGTCTTCTCTTTCAGTGAAGTCAGTGATAGCTACATTTTGAAGGTCTCTGACTCCTATTTAGAGAAGATTTCTGCAGAGGCCATTTCCCTTAGCCAAGATGTATTGGAGAGTCTTGCTGTGGGGATGGATGAAGTGGTTTTGCAGTTTACAGGTCAGCCTGTTAAGGTGACCTGGCACCATTACTCATTTTCTTTGCTGTAAGCTTAAATTGGATAACCACAGTCATCCAAGTCTTACTCTCTTTACACATCAAGATGTGAAATTAAGATAGTTCTTGTCCCTTTATTTTATAGGGAGGTGGTGCTTATAAATATTATGGAAGTCATTTTTCCAGTATACATCCAGTGGTGATAAGTCCATAAAGAAATTTGCTCCCAAGGCTGGAGTTAAATATGATATGGCAAGAAGGTCGTTGGCCATGGGATGAATGGTGGAGTGAATTGAAATATCAATTTGCTCATGGAGCAAACAGCTTGTGAACTTGTGCACTGAATGGGATGGACCCATTCAAGAAAAAAAAAGGAAAAAATCTTGGGTTTTGAACAATAAATGAGGACTGTTATCATGATGTGTTCACAGCTAAAGCAAGATGGACTTAAAGTTGCACAAGGGTCCTTTAGTTTTGCCCCATCTGCCTTTTGAGTGCTTAGCTTCTCATTGTTCAAGATGCCTTTCATGCATCACACATTTTTAAAAGTACTAATGCTTTACAGACGTGTATGCCTTATTACCTCATTAGTTATTCCATAAAAACATTAAGTAACTAGGAATACTAATTCAGCAATAAAGTTCTCCTAATGTAAGTAGCTAAAAAGAATTCTAAAGAGCTGGTCATTTTGCAAGCCCACATGTACCTCCATCTGGCTAATAACCTGAAAGACAGATTTAAAAAGTAATTGAGATAATCTCTTTTAAAATGATGGGTTTCAGTCCTATGGTTTAGGTGTTATGTTTAGATGTTATATTTAAAGACTTACATAAGCAAATTTTGCATTCCTTGGGACTTGAAAATTCCTTTCTTTTCTCTGTCCTGTTCTTCCTCTACATCCTTGCTTGAAAACTGGCTTTCATTAAGTTTGCCAAGGTCCCCTCCTTTCCTCTCCCCAAAAGGAGTTTTTAAGGGTATCCATTCACACCACAATCACAAAATGAATATTGTATATTAAACAGAAGATGATAATATCAAGAGCCTGAAACTGAAGCATTCCCTGAAAATCCTGCAATAGAAATAAGAGTAATCATTGGTATGTGTCTCTTGATTGGCCTTGTTGGTCTCTCTAAGGGAGCAAAATACATGCCAATATACTTATACTTACACTGATGCTAGTTCCTGAAGGGTCAGTTCAGAGCTACAATAACCCTGCACCTTTCTGAGCCAAGTGATTGAGTTTGTATTTTCCTTAGACATGTTGGCCTGGAGATGCTTTTCAAAAGTTCATTGATGACAAAGAAGAAATATTTGAAGAAACCTTTTTTTTTTTGTTTGTTTGTTGTTTTTTTTTCTTAACTAGAAAGATCATGGGCCTGTAAATATTTCAGAGCATAAAACTGGATTTGAGAATATGGAGGGCACTGGAAAAGATGCGAGGAAAATCCTGGCCCTGGCAATGTAATTATTTTTGTGAGACAGAGTGTATGGAAATCCTTTGAGAGTATGAGGCACGGGTTCAGGATCTTGTTATGTTTTGGCTGATTTTTCTTATGCTGCCAGTATCTGAAGGGCTCTCAGTGAACTTTCTGATTTAAGAAAAGGTAGTAGATCTAGTTTGTTTCCCCTTTTATACTGTGGTAAGATGGTCTAGAATTGCCTCCATTCCCTGTTGAATGACAAGGAGTTTCTACTTTATGGCTCCTGCTTTGGGACAGACAACTTATACAGTTGTGTGAATAAAGAGATTTAGGACCTTGGAAATACATCTTGCCCATCTTATTTAAATATGGATGTGAAAAAGAGTCACATTGTAGTTCAGAGTTCTTAAGGTGGATTTTAGTTGCCTATGCATCATTATCTAGTGCTCCTTGAGGTGTTACAATGTGTCCTAGGGCTTTGCATGGGATGTGCAGGTCTAGGGCAGACCCTGATCCCTTTGGAGAACTGGCAGCAGAAGGTCAGGTGAGACAGAGCACCAGAGACCTGGACTGGAGGAACTGAATTGCACCCATAAAATCTGAAGTGAATTTGAGGTTACTGGCTTTTGCACCAGAGAAGCTGTTTGGTAACTAGCTAGCCCACTTGGCAGTAGATTGTCTGATAGTGGGACCCAAGAGAACATTTTGTACTCTCCTTAGCTTCCTATGACAGTTTGACACTTCAGAGGCTGCAGTGAGATACTACTGGTTCATCAGTCAAACTCAGAGCTCTCTCACTGTGTCTGTTCTATTTGAAAGCACCATGAGAACATTCTACAGATACCTGAAAAACTTTACTACTTTTAATTATGCAAATGTTCCATGTATATTTTTCCTCTAAGTTCTCTATTCTAAGCCCACTCTCTCAAAATGCTGAAAAGCTGTGCATGAGGCAGAAAATGTTAAGGTAACAGAAATGAACAGTCACTAATATCTTACCTTTTCTACTCCAGGGAATAACTGATATATTTTGGGAGAGAAAGGGAGTAATGAAGCTGAGGGATTCCTTGTCAAGGAGGGAAGAAAGCAAAATCTCTTTCTTAAAGTCCAGCTTGTAGTTGAAAGTAAGAAATAATGGTATTAATGAAAGCAGTGTGCACCTTACTCCAAGTATACAACTTTTCATAATGTCTTGACAGACCTGTGCACCTGAAAGACCTACATGGGCAAGCACAAAGTCCTGCACCTGGGGAGGAACAACCCCATACACCAGTACATCCTGGGGGCTGGAAAGCAGCTCTCCAGAAAAGGCTCAGGAGTCCTGGAGAACATAAGCCAGCCATGTGCCCTTTCTTGAAGAAGGCTAATTGTATCCTGGGCTGCCCTAGTAGGAGTGCTGTCAGCAGGTGAAGGTGATCCTTCGCCTCTACTCAGCCCTAGTGAGGCCACAGCTGGAGTGATGGGTTCAGTTTTGGACTGCCCTGTAAAAGAGAGGCATGGAGCTCCTGGAGAGAGTTGAGTGAAGGGCCACAAATATGATAAAGGGACTGGACCATCTCTCCTATGAGCAAAGGCTGAGAATGCTGGGACTGTTCTGCTTGGGGAAGACAAAGCTCTGAGGGGGTATCATCAATGTGTTCAATTACCTGAAAAGATGCTGCAAAGATGATGGAGCCAGGCACTTTTCATTGATGCCCAGTGACAGGAGCAGAGACATTGAACACAAACTGGAACAGAGGAGGCTCCATCTGAACATTAAGAATTACTTCTTCAGTGTGAGGATGACTGAGCACTGGCATAGGTTGCCCAGAGATGTTGTGGAGCTCTGCCCTTGGAGGTGTTCAAAAGCTGTCAGGAGCTGTTCCTGGGGAATGGTCTGCAGGTGGGCCTGCTTGGATATGAGAGGTTGGACTACACAACCTTCAGCCTGCTCTTCCAACCTCAGCTATTCTGTGACCTTGCAGTTGTGGTGAGATACCTCCTCTATGGTATTTCTATCACAATAAAGAAGGTGGAAATGATCATTCTGCTGTCCTTCACCACTGTTGCATTTAGCTCTGTTTATTTAGCCTCCAAAAGGTCTTCTAAAAATTATTTTTGATTTACAACAGTAATTTATATTAATGGCTAAAATTATTATTTTTTATTTTAAAAACCATAGTTAAGTTTTACTTTTCCCTTGAAGTGCTGAAAGGTCTATGAACAGTTCCTGTTTCTGTGCTGCATTGCAGTCTGCATGACTCTGGTGCTTGCTGATACCAGTAAACAACAGCTACTGTGGCAGAACACCACTGCTCTATGGAACATACTCATTGGAGGCAAAGCAAATATTAAAACTTTCTCAACATATCCAAGTTCTTAGGTAGAGATTTATGTATGTTGTACAACCAGACTTTTGGCACAGTGTGATCAGATGAATTACTGTTGGATAGTTGGATGGATCTTTTCCTTCCTATGTCTTTAAATTTTTGATTGTTACCTTACCATTACTTTGAAATGTATTTTTATATAATTCCATTCTTTCTTGCTTGTTGCCATAATACAGTTTTGAGGCAGTTGTGCAAATTGAACGCTGTGTGAATCTGATTGTTACTACTGTCCTAAAGTGTCCCCTCTTCCCATCCAGCTTTCCTGGCTTGTCTAAGTAACAAAATGTTCATTGAATTCCTTGTATTTTTAAAGTTTGCTTTGCTTATGGACATGAAGACTTTTCATTTTCTTTACTGTTTGGTGGTTTTGTTTGTTTGCTTGTTTGGTTGTTTTTTAGTTAACCTACCTTCAATTAAAAATAGTGCTAACCTTCCTCTTCTGGCATTGCTTTCTCTGAAATGATTTATTTGATGCTATTTGTTCTCTGGAACTCTTGTGTTTAGGTAGTGACTCAGTAGTCTGGATGCCCTAGTGGAGGTTGCTAGTTTGGTGGACAGAGTTATACTGGCTCACATCAACACAGAGTTTCTCCTGTAATGTTGACTCAAGAAAAATATTTTTCAAGAAGATAAACTTAAAGTGTTCTTAACATTTCTTCTTTCTTTAACTGCTTTTTTTGGGTGCAATTTTAAAAGAGTGAACCTCTTCCATCTTTGGAAGAGTTATCATAAGTACTTTGTGGTTTTTCCTCCTCTTTCTTCCTGCCACAAGTTATCAAACCATTAATGGTCATTTGTACTGAAATAGTCTATTAGTTACAATAAACCTGCTTGCAGTGAGC
Organism: Pithys albifrons albifrons; assembly: GCF_047495875.1. Taxonomy (NCBI): domain Eukaryota; kingdom Metazoa; phylum Chordata; class Aves; order Passeriformes; family Thamnophilidae; genus Pithys; species Pithys albifrons. Next base: position 120,560,367 of record NC_092458.1, on the reverse strand, counting down.
TGGGCTATATTAATTATATCTAACAACCAATTGTGGGTTCTTTTATATTTGTTTTGTAGTTCAATTCTCCTCACAGTTCCTCGGGGGCTGCAGACTAAAAATATTTTCAACTGTACAGATTGTTCTAGTTGTTAAAGAGCATTTCCTTATTCCTGTAAGGACTTGCTGTGGGAGCAACTCCGAGTTGACTGAAGGGCAAATTTTTGGCAGAACGAAAGTCATCCATCTAATACCAGATCAAGAGAGCATTTTCAAATAGGTACTACTGGAATAATAAAAAAAAATATATATAAACCCAAGCAAATTCTTTTGAGAATTAGAAATTTGAAAGTCAGAATCACAAAAAGTGGCTACCAAGGCTCTGCAAAGAAGCTGGCTGATTTAAAAATAAAAGGGTCAGGACCATCAGTCAAAGTGACCAGTACCACTGCCTGCTCCTGCAAGGTTACACCTAGTGTTTTATTCCCATCCATAATGTTCTACCTTGGGCATGGTTTTGTATCTCAGTATTACTAGGCTTGCTACCACATAACTGGTGAACTTGTTGCAATTAGAGTCTTGGAATAAGAATCATCTTTGAGTTTATCCTGGTCATGCAAGAGAGTAGGACATCTATAAGTGACCTGTGTAAGTAAAGCTACTTAACAAGGCTTTTGCTCAACTGTCTCTCGGACAAAGTGTTTTAGAGATACAATTTCTTGAACTTCAAGAACCAGATGTTAATTCAAATGAAGCTTATTTATGTAAGTGTACCAATTTTTGATGTATTGAAATTTTTGAAAGTGTACATTACAAATAAATCTCTTTCTAGGAACAGTATGTGTGTCCTGCAGTAGTGAAACATAAGCAGATGGACTTTACTATTCTAGGCCATATTTCTTTAAATATGTTGTTCAAAACTTAAGTTTGTAAACTATTCTGGTGTGATGCTGGGTTAATTGTTCTCATAATTTCTCTGTCCCTGCAAAAAATGCCTGTGCACCACCATTCACTATATTAAGTTAAAACTCACAAGAATGTTGAACCTTGTGATGCTTGTTAGTACAAAGCAAGTAAATTGCTCTTTTTATTTGGCATAGGACTGGTAACCAGGGGATGAAGCTCTATTCTTGCCTCAGTCTTCAAGCTCCCCTACATGACCTGGAGAAAATAATTTAGTCTTCTGGAGGCCTTATTTTCTGTACCTATAAACAGGAGAAAAGTTCTATAAGTACTCTGTTATGAGGATTTTTAATTCCTGAATGTTGTCTTGCTGCCTTGAGGTCCTGAAAAGGAAGCCACCAGGTAAAGGACTATTTGCCTTTGTTTTTGCATTTGTCAATGTTCTTCCTTTTCAGGATTTGAAAGCACAACTTGAAAAGCCTCCTGAAGTTTGAAGTCTTGTTTCCTTAATATATCCATCATCAAATATAATTTTTAATTTTTTTTTTCTTTTTCCTCTCTCTGGCTCATGTTTTAGCTTTTGTTTCTTACTCCTCAGGAAAGTCTCCTACAAACTGGTCCATGTGTTTCTGTTAATTACTACTTGATGCCATTTTAGAAAAATGAGGAATAATTAAGCAGTTAGAGGAACTGGGCAGTAAAAGGGGTAGCTTTAGGACAATTCATGAAATAGTCGGTGCCTTTTAATGGTAGGGTACTTCCTCTGCTCATGAATTATTCATTTTAATGCTTTTGTTATAATGGCGACAGTGTTCAGTCTCCGAGGCAGTTCTGGACAGCCTTCCTCTGCTGAAATACTGCACAGCAGCAGCTACCATTTGTTTTATAAACTAATGCATCTAAGTCAATAACACTGAGTAAATATATTTTCAAAATTAAAAAAAAAATGAGAGAAGAGGACGAATAATAACATTATAACTAAGAGGATCTGGTTTTGCTGAAGGGTTCAGTTTGTTTACTTTCCTGGGAACTATTTAGGGATGTAAATTAAAATAAATACTTTTAGAGATTATTGTGTTTAGTATTTGATGCAAATTATATCTATAATGAAAACAGACATTAGTGCCTCTGCTGTATATAGCATTGTGCAATGAAAGCCAGCTTAAAAACACTCACTGTACATAAACACATCAAGTTTTTCTTAAAACTAACGTTTAAAGGTCTCTTTGAAAAAGTTTAAGATGAAACATAACATAACCACATAATCCACACAGAAAATGTATCTGAGTCATGTGCGTACAGAAATAAAAGTTTCTTTGTGGTATCTAGTATCAGTCTTTCGCTAAAGCATGGACTTTCCTAAGGAGAAATTCCAGTGCCGGCGGTTAAGGGTTCTCCCCCGTCTTCCCCCCGCATCTCCCTGCACTTTTCTGGCTCTGACTTAAGCCCCTGAGTCTTGTCGGGGTGCGTAAGGGACGGTCCCCGGGCAGAGGGGGAATTCGGGGCCGGGGACTCCGCGGTGCTGGTTTCAGTGGACAGAAGGATGTGCTCCAGCACAGCGCACTCTTTCTCTCTGATAAGCTGTTACACGTACTCCTAAAACGCCTTCAGGCAATAGATAAGTGTGTGGGGGGGGGGCGGAAGCAGTGAGCAGATAGATGAGCGATTAGGTCACTTGGATTAGGAACGGAGGGTTTTTTCAGTCTTTTCTCACTTCTTGCTGTTCAGATTCTCTGCTATATGGAGCGTTGAAACTGCGTAAGTAGAGGAAACAAAACTCCATAGATGGATGTAGCTGCAGGACTATAAGGGGCAGTGAAGAAGAGAGAAGTTTGAATTGAAAGTATATGTGGTTTTGGGGAATCTGAATCATGCAGTATTACTTTCACTTTTTCTAGGCTTGTATTTCCTATGAACAAACCATCGGGGAGATAGAAGTTCTGATTTAGATAATGTCTTGCAGTCTTTGGAATAACACATTCTGCTGGAGGGGGAGTCCTTTCGGCAAAGGTCGCGCTCCGTGAGCAGAGAGCTTTCCCTGCTGCCCACACTCACATTGTTCCTGCTGGGCTTGTCAACTTTGGGCCTTTTCCTGAGAATTTTTCATATATTTAGGTGGCTACCCCATGCAAAATGGAAGCACCGATAGGAACCCCTCCTTTCCTTTTTCCTGTAGCTCTGCTCAGACCATTCTCTGTTAGCATGGTAGTGGTACAAAGTGTGTGGTCTTTCAGCTCTGACTAATGCATTTTGTGCTGTGTGACTGAAAATGCCTCGTAGTCTGCCAGGGCTGACTGAGGGTTGTGGAATGTGGTGCCTTTTTCTCTTTTTCTCTCTGATTTCTATTTTAATTATTTTTCTCCCCCCCCCCCCCCCCCCCCCCCCCCCCCTTTTTTCTTCTTCCTTTTTTTTTCTTTTATTTTTTTTTTGTTTCAGTGGAAGTGTGTAGGCAGTTCGTTGAGAAACCTCGAGATGCAGGGGAAATGCTTGTACGTTGTGGAATGCAGCTTCCCCTGGGAGACCCCAGCCGGGCGGGCAGTGAATGAGCAAAGTTGAAGAATGAGAAAGGGAGGAGGTCGGAGGCAGGGACAGATAGGAAAGAGTGAGAGAGGAGGAAGGAAGGAGGTGGAAACAGAGGGGCCCGTTTCCCTTTTTCTGAAGCAATGACAGCTGGTTCTGTCCTGCCTCACATGACAAAGTGCTGTGGAGAGGAGTATTTAAGCTGGAAACCAGTGAGCAAGGGTGGTCAGCTGATTTGATTTTAATTTTTTTCCAGGCTTTAGTCAGGTGATCCCTGATGAGTGGCCAGCCCACCAAGAAGGGACTTCAACATACAGGTAAGAGAGAAGCTGCGTACTCTTTATTGCAACTGGGGGGTTCCAAAGGAGAAGATAAACAGCCTAACATTGTTTAAATAATTAAAAAAAATAAATTCCTGACTTGCTTGGGTGTGTAACACTGCGATTGTTTCTTTCAATGCTGCTACTTCTGCTAGTCAGTCTTGTTCTCGTATTCTTTTTTTTTAATGTGTCTTTAATTAGAATATTTATTGCCAAAAAAAAAAAATAGACCAATTGTGTGGTGTTAAATACAATCCTGGGTATTGCATGAATGTTGCATTTTGTTACTCTTTGAATAAAATAACTTTCCATAATGCAAGTGTGTCAAACTCATATTTAGAGGGGAATTCCCAAATACTTAAACTATGAGTCATAAAAAGTTAAAGGACCAGTACAACAGTTCAGGATAAAAACTCCATTCAGCCTTGGGTAGCTACTTTTGTATGTGTTGGTAGTGAAATATGTCTTAAAAAAAACCCACAAGGATATGCAAAGCTGAAGTAGTTAAAACTCTGCTGACCATGACCCAGAACACAGGTAGCAGAGGTGAAACAGATGACTGGGGAGGAGGATTGTGCAGCGCTCTCAGTTTCATGCATCTTTTCTTTCATTGTTTCCATTTAAGAACCTGGTGAAAGAGTCTTCTTACATGCTGAGGGTGCTTCAAAGGGCTCTGATTCCATAATTCCTGTTATATAATGTCTTAGAAAGAAAACAAAACAGAAATCCAATAATAAGTACACTTATTATAAATAAAGTACAGAATAAAAATACCTGGTGAGTGTGACAGATAAAAGTGGGGTTAGTTGTTTTTATGCCTGGCAGTTGTGCCACACTCCCTCCTCTTTAAACATAACTATGCAAATTGTTCTTCCTTAGTGTAGTTTTTCTTTACTGAAAGATCTCAGATACTCTTTGAAATTTTGAATGACTCCTGATAAAAGACACGTTCAGAGGCAGATAATTGTTCCCAGCTTCCACCTGTAGCTCTAAAAATCTCCTCATGGTCTAGAGCTCAGAAGACTTTATTTTGAAAAGCTACCATACAAATATTCATGTTTTACTGGTAACATTATTATTGTCAAATATTTTGCAGTATTTAAATAAAAACTATTTGAAACATACTTTTTTCCTATCATTATAGGCACTGTTTCATAAGATCCTGGTGCTATACACAAGAGGAATAAAGACACATGACCTTCCAATTATTTTTAATTTTGTGATGTCTCTCTTTTCTCATTGTTAAAATGTCTCTATTTGTGACAGGCTGGCTGTGGGATGTTGGTATTGTCTTATAGCAATAACTGGTGCTTAGACGCTCGGATGTCCTGAGATTTAGTCTGGGGGAAGACTCTGGAATGGGGTAGTGGGATAGGTGAGGACTGTTTCTGTTGAATTCAGTGGACCTTTATCATGCACAAGCCTGAGGTAACACCTAGGTTCTTGTGACGGACTTGGTGGATAATTCCAAGAAGCATGGGAAGCATCAAAGATGTTGCTGGTGTTAACAGTGTATTTACAGCAAGGGATAAGAGCTGTGGAGTTGGCTTTTGTACTTGATCATGGTGCAGAGAGTGTCCTTAAGTTTCTAATACTCCTTGGCAATAGTTCTCTATTAAAGGATTTTAAGACATGTTTTTCCCTTTTGATGGGATAGGAGGAGAGGTTTCATGAGGTAAGGAAAGTTTAGTGATATGAAACAGTGACTCTGGTTTCAGAAATTGCCCTGAAGTGACTGGTCTACTTGCCATGAGGGGCAGTGATGCTCTTGGTGCCCAGTGCTCCCCTTCCCAATGAGAACTGGAAATTGCAATTGCACAGGGTTGGAGCTCTGGAGAAATTAGGCAATAGCTCTGAAAGTACCCCAAGTTCCTGTAAGCCATCCCACACTGGCTTCATCTTAAACAGTGTGATCTTTTATGAATGGATGCAAATCTTCTTAAGTTTCTTGCAGTTGTCCTTAGGGGAATTCCTGGCAGGTGGGCTTGTCCGGGCTGCACGCAGCAGAAACGCTGCCAGTGCACGTGCAGGATCCAGGCAGTTCATGTCCTCACATATGGGTGTTGCTGTGGAGAGAGGGGACATGTGAAACTGGAATGGGTAAATATAAAACTCTCAGAGTACTTATTTATTTTTCTAATTTTTTTTCATCCATTTTTTGTTGCCATTTTTGTTTGGGTTTTTTTTCTTTAGTTTATGGTCTTTAACTTATTTCTTGCCTAGCGGCTTTAGACTCCTGGCAAGGTAGCCTGTCTAGTTCAAATATATCACAGAGATAGGAAATATTTTAATTTCAGGTGTATTTCTGCTTTTTCATTTGTGTTTTTAAGATATTTGCTTCTGAAGAGAAGGTTTGTTTGAAATATTTTCTGTGCAGTTCCTAGATTTCCACTTGTCGATATAAGAATAACTCTTTCAAGTAATGTCTGACTTTTGATCACTTTAGGTCATGTTTATTTAACCCCAGCATTGCCTAATGACAGTGATTGCCTTGAAGCTCAATAGGAAAAAATAAATAACTTGCCCTGCAAATGAGAAACTGATTCTGTCTATATGGCATTATAAAGGATAACATCTGCAGCATTTAATTTTCCTTAGGGTAGTGGAAGAAGAATTAAGAGTTCAACAGCTGTACTTAGTAAAATTGCAAGATCATGAACTCTTAACACCTTTGAATACAGAGATGCTTACTTGCATAAATAAAATCCGTTTAAGAATGTCAAGAAAAATCTCAAGAAAGACTAGTTGAATCACATTAATTTAATGGAATATTTCTTATAATTGTGTTACTACACATTTTCTCACAGGTTGTTTCTATTAACTTTGAAAGGTGATGACCATAGGATTTTTTTTCTTTGTAGTACTTGATAGAGGGTAGATCCTCCTGTTACTCATTTAGTAAGATCTCTATATATGTATTGTGGAGCTTAACACCAAAATGGTCATTACATCCCTCTTGTATTTCAGCCCAACAACGCCTGAGTTGTTTAAAACCAAAACTCTTCATTCCCTTCTTTCCAATTTATGAGCAGACTTATGAGTGCAAAAATATGAAATAGGATTTTCCACTTCTGTGGAACTAAAAAGCTTAGACCTTTCTGGTATTATTCACACAAATCTCTTTAAGGCTTCACTTGCATACTAAAACCCAAATAACCCTGCAGATTTTGCTGTTACCTGGCAAAATCTTTCTTGTGTCTTTGGAATCCTCTTAGATGGATTATTTGATATTTTATTGTGCTGTTTTAACTGTAAAGTGGTGCAAAGGTTTTTTCCTTGAAGTCAGTGTTGCTGCAAAGCGAGTGATGCACTGCCGGGGCCGGGAGTGGTGTCGCCCTCCGGTGGAGGGACTTGGTACTGCACCGACCCGCCCACTCCCCGCCAGCTGCTCCCCTGGTTTGGGGGATTTACAACTGCAGAGACATCTGCTGAACTTCTCTTTTGGTTTGGCGTTTGGGTTTTTTCCCCTCAGAAAATGTAAAAGGCAGCTGTGAGAAGTCCAGCAAGTTCAAGGTTTCTTGCTCTTCAGTTCTCACTTTTCCCCCGTATTTTCTCTGATGTGAGGGAGAGGGACTTTTTGCAAGGGCATGTAGTGACAGGACAAGGGGCAATGGCTTCAAACTGAGAGTAGGTTTAGACTAGGTATTAGGAAGAAATTCTTTACTGTGAGGGTGGTGAGGCACTGGAACAGGTTGCCCAGAGAAGTTGTGGATATCCCACCCCTGGAGGTGTTCAAGGCAGGGCGGTTGGTGCTTTGAGCCACCTGGTCTAGCGGAAGGTGTCCCTGTCCACACCAGAGTTTTGTAACAAGATGATCTTTAAGGCCTCTTCCAATCCAGGCCATTCTGTTTCTATGATTTTATGCATGTTTTCTGTGTTAGTACAGATTACTTAATAAAATGCACTGCAAGTAGTAATTAGTGGTGTGCCAAGACATACTAAAAATCATACACCTCCATGAAAACTGATAATATGCTGAAACAATGAAAAAAGACTCTTCAGAAATCTCTATCCACTGAAATGTGATGCTAACATTAAGAAACCAGATTTAGCCTTGCTGCAAATGCAGAATAATTTTTAATGCAGCTGTATCACTGGGAAATTTGTTTGTATATTTTCCAGAATCTGTTGGACTATAACAAAAAGTTATCAATACCTAAAGATTCCTAAATAAAGTGTATCATGTTAATATTTAACATCCATATACATGAGCTAGTTCTCAAATGAATTTTGCTTCCCTTCTTAATGCTAGAGAAGTAAAAAAGAATTCCTTTACTACTATATGCATTGATAGAAGTAATAAGCTTTTAAAAAAGTCATGAGGTCTGACACTTAATCTTTTTGATGAATGATTGTTCAGAAGAGAAAGTCCTGCCACAACACACATTTCATTTGAGAGCTGTCACTGCACCATGTGCTCTAAACCTCAGTTTCATGGACTCTATATCCAGACAGTTGACCAAGGGGAAAGGCATGAGCAATATTTGGTATGAAAATGCCTCTGTACTTCTGGAGCATTGTAACAATAAAGTGGATACTCTATAAAATGAAAGAGCCAGGTGTATGGAAGTGCTTCCAAGGCACTTGTCACTGTGGCAGCTTGCCATCTTTTCTCCCCACTGCCACCACATGCCACCACTTGGACCAGTGATAGCAGATTGTGCTCTGTGGAAGCTGATGAGAAGGATTTTTCTGAACCTGAACACAGAAGGTGCTAAAATAAGCATCATAAATGTCCCATATTATAAAATTACTAAAGGCAAGGAAACATGAAAAGAGTAAGCACTGCCAATGATGTGCAAACTTCTTCAGCAAAATCAGGACTCAGTATTTGCACACAAAAAGCAAAATATGAGTGAAGAAGGAAAAAAAAACAAGCTGCAATTTAAATGAAGCAAACTGGATCTTAATAAGTTTTGGGATTCTGGTTTTTTTTTTCCCACATTCATTCAGATCACAGCTAGCTTTACAGTGAATCACCCTTTCTGAGGAATTTATTTGTGTGTGTGCATTCTTAAAAATATTGTCATGGTTTGTCATTTATTAGAGAAGAATATGGGTAAGCCCTGCAATAGTGACCTGCATCTGAGGCTGGCAATCATTTACCTCTTTATCAAGAAGAATCAGCACATTAGAGGTGCTTCCCAAGTGCTGTATTTCAAACACTTTGGTGTTCCTGTGTATTCTGAAGCTCAGATTTACTTTATTATTTAACCAAAATTCATACCAACAGAAGCAACATATTATGCCAAGTTCATATAGTCTGTACTGTGCCATGCCATGGCTCAAGATGTTGTTTTCCTCAGGATTTTTTTTCTTCCTTAAAGAGACCTGGTTTTTTTTGCACATCTTTTCTGTCATAGCAATAGAAGCTCAAGACCCACTTTTCCAAATGTTTTCTCCTCATTTATGTAATTATTAAATATCCAAGTGTGCACTGCATGATAGAAAATTTTAATCCTCTAATCTCTACATTTCATTGTGATACAAATCAATGCTCTTTTCCAAGACTGCCCATTGCTTCCTACTGGGTGGGAATTGCTGCTCTTTGGAGCAGGGTATGCAGTCTTATTCTCTCTAAATCTACGGGAAGTTTGCTCACGAGGAGTGGCCAGATCTGAAATGCTGGAATAAATTTTCAAATAGGCAGTCATTGTTTTAATTGTATTTGAAACCACATATGCTCAAATTGTACTGTTGGTTTGAAGCAAAGGCTACATAGGATCTTTTATTGACCACTCCACATGAAAAATGTGTCAGATTGTGTATTTTTTCAAAGAATATTGAAAAAATTAATTTCTGTAGTTCACTAAATGTAAAAGGTCTCCTATAGGATGAAATCTTCACTAAGGGCTGTTGTGAGAACTCTGAATGTGACATGAGATTTCCCCACAGCCAAACCTGTTCATTGTCTCACCAAATTCCTCTTCCTTTGAATAAAAACTAGACACAGAGTTAAAACTTTTACACAGAGCATTTTGTTCTGTGGGTAGTTGTCGTGCAAAGCGCTGTCTGATATGGGACATACATTACGTGCTAAAGCTGAATATTCTTCGTAATTGAAGACAAAGCTCTTTTCAGAACTTCTCATCAGTCTCCAGAGAATGCTTTGTAGCTATTGATGTAAATGTTTCCTGAGAACAGGCGTTGGAATCCCCCCCAAAAAACCTATCCGTCTGGAAGAAGAGTTTAGAGCCCAGCGAGTCAGCACGGGGATTTACTGACTGGGGGTGGTGTGGTGGCTTCTGTGTTCTTTTGGGGTTCATTTGACTTAGATCTGTTCTCTCGAAGGCTTTAACGCGAGTTCCCACCGTGCACAAAACCCACGGGAAGGACGTGGAGTACCGAGAGCCCCCGGCCCTCACCGCCAGCGGGGTCGCGGGGGAGGAAGGAGCGGGGGAAGCGGTGACGGGGGAAGCGCTGAGCGGACCGGGCGGGACGGGGTGGGACGGGACGGGACGGGGCGGCTCCGCAGCGGACGACGGGGGCGGCCGCCGGGTCAGCCGCGGCTCCCGGACGGCGGGTGGGTGTGCGGGATGTGCGGGGCGGGCGCTGCGTGGGCAGCGGCAGCGCTGACACGGCCGTGGGTGGGGATTGCGGTGTCCCAGCCGCGCTTCCTCCGGCACCTTTTAAAGCCCCAGCCAAAGCGCTGTTGCGCTCGTGTGTAGCGCCCATCGACCTGCAAAACCGGGGATAATTCTGAGCAGCGCCTAAAGGTTCCCCGCATTAACATGACACCACTCCCAGCTCCCGTGCTGGAATGCAGCTTTTCCTTAGTCAGATGCTTTTGATTTCCCATTAGCTTCATACAAATTTACATTATACTTTCTGGAAGCAGAGCCTTATATGCAACATCTCGGGGTAAGAATTGTTCTCTTTAATTTCGGTCAAGGTGGTGGAAGATGTGGTTCTTTCCCTTTAGGTCTTCTTAGCTCTTCTGACTCGCGGCAGCTCTGGATGTGTTTTGTGTTCAGTATTCTTGTGAGCATTTAGCTCAGAAGTGCTAAACAGCTGCTGCTACTGTTGCCTGTTTCCCCCTGAAGCACACAGCACTTTCTTAATTTAAAGGAATAACAAAAATTTGCCCCAACTAATAGAAAATATTTGGCCATTCAAAGTTCTCCTTTCAGTTATGAAAGTGCAAAATAATATTAATTGTGTAGTTTTAATTTTTCTTGTTCTGTAAGAAGCTTAGAAGTTGTTACAGATTAAATACTTGTCCATTTATTCAGTATTAGTATAGCTTGCGTTCAAGAAAATACAGGCATAGGGTGAGTTACTCTATGTACTAAGGTTATTTTCTTTTCCTTTTTTGTGAGATTTATTTTTCAAGTAATAACGTCTAGTTAGTCAGCTACTGAGTGGACAGGTTGAATAGATTCCAACTTTATAAATGCTCACACATATTATGACTAGCCTTGAGTAGTAATGGATGAGAATGTAACATTCAATCAGAGAGGATGCCAGAACCACTCCACTGTGACTCTACCATGTACTTTTGGGGAGGACATGAGTGTTTCTTAATAATAGGAAAGAATCTGGTAAATGCAAAAAGCTTTTGGGGGAATGCAGATTTGTTTTTCCAAAGAAAACAGCAGGCAAAGTCTTAGAATCACAGAATTATACAATGGTGTGGGTTGGAAGGGACCTTAAAGATCATCTAAATCCACCTCCACTGTCATGGGCAGGGACACCTTCCGCTAGATCAAGTTGCTGAGAGCCTCATCTAACCTGGCCTTGAACACTTACAGGGATGGGGCAGACGCAACTACTCTGGACAACTGTGCCAGTACCTCACGATCCTCATGGTAAAGAGTTTTTTTCTCATTTTTAACCTAAACCAACTCTCAGTTTGGATCCACTGCCCCTTGCCGGGTCACTACATGTCTTTGGAAACAGTCTCTCTCCATCTTTCCTATTTGCTCCCATGAGTTACTGGAAAGCCACAATTAGGTCACTCCAAAATCTTGTCTTTTCCAGACTGAACAATCCTGAGACTCTGAGCCTTTCCTCATCAGGCAGAGGCTCCATCCCTCTAACTGTCTTGGTGGCCTTCTCTGGACTCACTGAAACAGGCTCATGTCCTTCCTGACATGAAATGACTCTTCTGAAATGACTTCTCCTAATTAAGTACTTTGATAGGTGTAATGCCATACCTTCATTTAGGGATTTGATGGCTTTCTGCTTCTGAAAGATCTAACCCTTAGCCCATCAACAGTTTGTATCCACTATCTTATTCAAAAATTGAACCCTGCTATGGATCTTAAACAAGAAAAAGAAAAGTGAAGTAGTTGTGAATTGATACTTACAAAACTGAACAAGACAGAAGCAATCCTCTAAATCTTGAATCTGTTGAATTAGCATGAATGATACTTGTAATATGTCCCTGTAAGCATGAGCTGACACTTGTTTATTCCTTGCTAATTTAAGTACAAGCATTGTCTTGTAAAATTGTGTAATCCTTATTAAAAATATATAAGCAGTTTTTTCAACCAGTGATGAGAATGAGAACTCATCTGCTCTTTAAATCTTAGTCTAATTATTTAACATGTACATCTGACATTTGGAAACTTTAACTAAAATTAGTCTCTTTAAATGTGTTTGTTGCTAAGATTTAAATGGGTTCCAGTATATTTGTTTCATTTAATGGAGGAGGAGGGGAAGTAACATTTGAAAGTTATCACTGCTTGCCTAGAAGCATACAAATGCTACCATATGTCTGGAGAGTTTACATCATTTATTAAGATGAGAAAATAACCTAATTGTTCATATTCTGAATAAGACTAAAAAAAAGTGTCTAAAAGTGAAGTAGCATTTCTCTGAGAATGATATTGTGCAGTCAACTCAGTGTCAGAGAGGTAAGAGTGGTCTGTTGTTTCTAGACACGATGTTGCAAAAGAGAAATAAATCAGGTATTTTTCAGCTAACCCATGAACAGGAATACTTCAATGTACCAGCACCACTTGTCTTTCAGACTTCCCTGAGCAGACATATTTTAAGATGTTTGTTACAGTGTATTTTTAATCTAACCTGCTTCCGAGAACATTTATTTGTGGAGGCGTCTAAGTGGTTTGCTGTCCTGGACTTAAATGCTGGACAATTGGAGCTTGCAGGAAATCAAAAGATTCCTGGGCATGGAGTGTATGCACTCTTGCCAAATTTTGTTGCATCTGTGCTACAGGAGGACTGCTGTGGGGCAGGAATGTGGAAGCAGAGCTCTAGGCCTACCCAAATGTGCCACCTTTGCCTTTGTGCAGGTTCTGAATGTGTAGCCAGCGTGCCCTTCAATTGTTGATACTGCATGTGCTGTGATGCCTTGGCTTCAGGAAGGGTTTAACTGAAGGATTTTTCCTTGTGAAAGGGAGTAATTTGGGAGTTGAAAGAAGGGGGCATTCAATAACAGAGCTAATGATGTCCCTGATGTGAAGGAAAGAAGATGTGCTGGTTGCTCTTTGTCTGCTTTTGAAGGGTTTAGTGGCTGTTTGCATGAGTTTTCCCAGCGGAGGTCTGTGAATGGGATTTTTAGGCAGTTGAGCAAACAGGAATCTTAAGGGAGCTTTGATGAGAAGTTACCAAGGTGGCACTTTTGGGAGTGCTGGCCAAACAAATGCTTCAAATATTGTGCAGAGTTCCCAGTGGCTTACAGAATGATTCAGTTTTCTTCATTTAATTGCAGGAATGGTTGTGGCATGGCTTTCTTTACAAAGTGGCTGGATGTGTGAGAGAAAGGAAATGTTAGGAGTATAGAAGCAGGGAAGACATCCTTGTGAACTTGGTAACTACTCCTGGAGCTTGCTTCTTTTCTTCTTTTCTTTTTTTCTCCCCCCCCTCCCCGCTTCCTTTAGTTACTGCTCTGCTGTTGATGCTCACTCCTACAGACACACACATTCCATGCCAGTTCTTCCTCTCTCCAGCAAGAGTTTGATAGGATTTCCATAGGGGTTTTTCACAATTGTCTCTGGGTGTATGGGGGTGACAATCAGACAAGGGATGTTATATCCTAGTGCCATATTTGTAAAGGCTCTCCCTGAGAATAGTAAGCAAAGATTCAGACAACGCAGCCTCTCATACAGTGGTGATAGCAGAATGGACAGCATGAGGATAAGGCAACCTCTGTTCTTTCTCCAAGTCCTTCCTAGCCAGATCTCCAGAAGACTTTAGGGTGAGATAGTTGGCTTGGAGCTGAAGATTTAGTATTGCTGGAGTGGAGGTTTTTTGGGGCATGAATGTTTCTGGTTGGCTTTTTCCACATGTGCACGGAGTAGCTCTTCAAGATTTTGGTTGGTTTTGGTCATTTTTATTGCTAGAGAAGAGGTTCTGCTGAAGCAGACTTTCAGCCACAGTGACTTGTCATGGCAGCCACGGTATGAAATGGGGTGATGTGCCCAGAGCTGGCTGTTCAGGCAGTTACAGGAGGCCAGTACTGTCCATGCTGAAGCACCTGATTGCTGGGCAGGTCTGGGTCACCTGGCAATCCTGGTTATGAGTCTTGGCACCATCTGCAGAGGGGTCTGGGCTGCTTGTCGAGTCTAAGAACCATGGACTATGAAAATAAAGAACTCAGCCTTGTGCTGGAGGAAGCTGTTTGTTGCTTGGCTTAAGGTTATACATCTCTGTACTAGGTCTTGTTGGGAGTTCTCCAAGACAGGTTCCACACATGTTGGTATGCAGCTCCTTGCAGGGATGATTATTCTGGCTCCTTTGGTTACTTATGTGGCACATAAAGGTTGGACAGAGTGGCATTATAGACCAGGCTCTGCTTTTTAAGGTATGTGTTGGCAGTTTTGGTCAACACCTTTTAGGGACAGTCTGTGATGCACAGCTGTCCAGACTGCCTCTGATGTGCCTTGCAGGGAGGAACCAGTTGGATCCTTGACTTTCCATCTATCTTCTCTCATAATGTCTCTGATTCTGTATAGCCAAGGAATTCAGCCTCAGCTGGGAGTACATTAACAGAGTAGCAGAAATGTAGCCCCACTTAGTAGGATGTGACTGTTAGTTCACTGGTCCCAGAGAATGACTCTCTGCCACCCTGCTCTTATTCTTGAGTGTGATCTGCTTGCAGCCCAAAATACACTGTTGGAAGTGAACTGATGAGTTACTTTGAAAGAACTACAGCCCTGTCTCCTACCCCTGCAAATTCTACATGCAAGAAGGGGATCCTCTTCTGAATTCCATGTCAGCTGAGCCCCATATACGTGGTGAGAGTGCTGGTCCCCAAGCCTTGAATGTGCCTCTGTTCTTAGATGGCTCCAGAATTACCAGTCGCAGGATGGAAGGAGAGGAGGACAGAAAACGTGCTGTTACTTTTTTTGTTATGTGAAGCTTTTTCTCACCAGTTTTTGGCAAGTAAGAGTGCTATGTGTATCTGAAAATAAAAATTATTTAATTTTTTCTAAATAAAAGCAACAGTCTTGTCAATAGTAACGTTTTGATCTAGCATTTGATATTGTGCCAAAATGGCAATTTTTATCTTGTAAGAAGTCTTGGCTCAGAATCTCTCCCTTCCCTCTTACTTTTTTCTTTTTTTATTATTCTCTCTCTCCCTTTTCTTTTTTTTAATAGGGAAAGTGTTTTAAATTCCTTTGTTTGTTTGTGTTTTGGTTTGGGTTTTTTTGAGAAGTATAGAATAACTTTGTTATCCATGCACTCCATGCAAAAGTCATATGGAGATTGTTCAGCACAGTGAAGTAACTATGAGATACCTGCACATTTCACATGACTCCAGATATGGAGGAATTCCATGTTGGCTGAGCAATACAGCATTTCTCAACCTCTGGGGCAAGACAATTTTGTGAGGTGTTTTTTATTCTTCCCTCAGTAACAGAGCTTGATTTGTTTGAACTTTAATAGTTGGGATAGAAAAATGCAACTGGCTACATCCCATTTTTCAGCCTAGAGAACTTACCCAGAATTACTGCTTGTAAATTTTTAGTGATGTTTAGATTGTTAAAGAACAAAGTGATTAAATTATATGATTTGGATCCTCTGAAGTCTTTCTAAAGGCCTGAATATTGTTTGGTTTCGGTGTGCTTGCTTTAGTGTGTTGGTTAGGGCTCTTCATAAACAAAATACAAACATTATCTTTATTACTCACAGTGCTGCTGCATACTTGCGGTTTAGGTTTTGCCAACTATTTGCATTGTATAGCCACAGACTCTGTCTGGGTGGCATAAACAAAAACAAAGCCTTTCTGTTCCTATCAGGACTTGTTTTTTCAATTAGGCGCATTAGTGTATCATTAGGTAAAGAGGTAAGAGTATGTCTGTGTGTGTGACTCTTCTCTAGTCTGAAGTGGCAAGAAACCACATCAGAATAGATTTACATGTGTCTTATTAGCCATGAGCACCCACAGAATGATTAATGCTCTGCAAGAGAGGCAGACAAGACTGCCTCAGCCCCAAGAAGCTTAGTCTAGAACTGATAAAACTTGCCTTATAATTTAAGAGGTGTGAAATTAATTTTGCATTTATTAGTATTGTGCCCCTCCTCTGGATGTAATTCTGGGGTGCAGAAGCCATTGTGGGCATATGAATCAGCCTGTAGTGACTTCACTAATCCTTGCAAATCAAATGCCTCCTGTTAGCTGTGTAAAAGATGCAAGATCAGAACTGTCTGTGTTAAGACCTCTCTCTTGGAAAAGGCTTTAAAACAAATTTCAATTACCAGGTTTCAGGAATCACAGACTAATTTAAAAGCTCACATGTGCATCCATTCTGAACTCACCGAAACTCATAGCCTTGGACTGCCTTTTAAATTTAAAAGGACAGGAAAAAACCTCAATGCTCTGGAGGCAATAGTGTGTACCCAAGGCCATACTGTACCTGAGTTTTGAAGGAAAAAGTTCTATATTTTATTATGAGTTTAGTGGTGTAATATGTTCTTGACTACAACTTCCATTTCCACACAGTCATCCACGTGCATCCCCCTTCCTATAGTTTTCCTTCATAGGACTGGAGAAACAAAATGCATAATCATGGAGAAATACTTGGGCTTCATTTTTGATTGTGTTCCCATCCCATGCTTCAAACTATTTGCAAGTGTTGTCATTTTGAAGTGGAATTTCCCATCAACTTTTCTTGAACTGTTTTGGCAATGCTGGAAATGTTCAGGATTCAAGACTTTCTTAAAAGCAAAACAGAATTTCAAGTTTCAAAGGCTACTTTCAGAAATATTTGTTAAGCCATTAAAGTAAATAAATATTAGTAATGTGTGTATTAATTTAAAGCTGATGAGTTTACAGGAGATTTTCTACCAAAATCTGTGGTGTTTAGATAAATCCCTAATGATTTTGCTAAGTGCATAAGTATATTTTTTCCTGTACTTGGATAAAAATTACCCTCTACCCTCACTATGATTTTGTAGCCAGGTGACTAGATAGCAGATTCCCTTTTGAATTTGTCACTGAGACAGTTGAGAAGAGCTGGTTGCAAAGATATGTTCTAGCAACTAGTTAAAAGCCTCATAGCTGAAATATACAAAATCATATTTTATATATTAATAATATTATGCAAAACATGATTAATATCTGGGACTGGGATATAAGAGCTTTGTGCTTAGTGACTGGGAACATTACTGCCCTGATTCATAGTGGTGTACAGTCTTTTTTTGCCAAAGAAAATTGTTCTTGTCCTTTCTGAACCTTTCTGTCCAACACCTGAAAGAAATAACAGCTATTTGTCATGGAGAGCTGGGAATTAGCTTTACTAAATGGTGTATATCCTCTATTGGACAGCAGTCCTACTAAGCTTTGCCATTCTATTCCAAAATAAGGAGGAGAAACTTCGGAGGAGTTTGATTGACACACAGTAACTGAGAAATAATTTATCCAGAAATGTAAAAAAAACCCCACAATAACCTGTGGTAATCTGTTGTGTTGTAAATAAAGATGACCACAGCTATGGTAAAAATGCTGGTTTATCCTTCAATAAGATATACTGAACATTTTTTCTGGTTAATTTCTGGCAGCTTGTATTTTATTTCTACTTGCAGTTTGTTCTTCATTGCAAGTGAGCTGAGGAACATCAGTGATTTTTTTGTTGAGGAAAGTGAGGGGGAGTTAACCTTCCTTGAGGCTGTGAATATAAAGAAAAAAAAAGTTGTATGTTCATATTATGCCATCATACCAGTAAACAGTCACAAAATACTGCTTACCACATAGTGGCACAGATCTCTTTGCAGGAGAATTTCTATTGCTATGTTTTGAGAGATTTTTAAGGTTTGTTGGAGAGTTTCAATTGCTGTGTTTTACAGAGTGATTCCAGTGGATGCTGCTGTCTAGTAATATTTCAGATTCAGTCTTGGATGGTTTATTGCTAAGTCTTCTGAGTTATTTTGTTACCCCTCACATGTTCTGTATGTGAGGTAAGATTGTGAGATGCTGTAAGGCTGTGATGATCCACATGAGAGGTGTTGAATATGCCTCTCACCAAGCATTGAGAAGCTGGTTGGGCTTTCGTACTGCCTGGCAACTGACAGAGGCTTGGGTGAGACATAGTATTGAGTGATACTGATAAAACAGGAGGCACAGATTCCACAAGATAGCAAGGAGATTGGCCAGCCTATTAGTGTTTGAGATAGTCAAAGGGGCACTTCCAGCAGAATGGTTGAGGGAATTGTTACCTGGAACTTTTTGACCACTCCTGGGCAGACCATCTGTCTGCCAGGTCTCTAAAGCACCCATTTAGTTCTGGTTTTTAAATGATAGCATGACTGTTCTTGAGGATCATGAGGAGATGCCAACAGGAATGAAGCTGGTCTGCAGGTTGGCATCAACATCATTGGGGTGGCATCAGCTGGCAGCAGGCAGGAACCTCAACTGCTTCTGTCAGAGCTTATGACCTTTGGCTGGTGAAGGTGAGACCTCTCCCCAGAGCAGGTGTTGGCTTTCTGTCCAAGGCCAGTTTGAACAGGGATTCCAAAACATACACAAGCAAACATTATTCCTCTTGGGACTTGGCTCAGGCTACCCAAGAGATCTTCCATTTTCTCCAACAGTCACAGTGGCTGCAGAGATCCTTGCAGAAGTTTTCTGTCTGTCTGGGAATCGCGTCCTTAAGGCTCGTGCTGCAGCTGAATTCCCAAACATGCTGTATACCAGTCCTTTATACAGAGATTTTTACTGGGCACGTGCAAGAGAATTACTATGGGAAAGATCTGGAGTTGTTTAGGGGGAAGAATTAATTCCAAATGATGTCTTGCTGTAGCTTTATTGTGTTTTTCAGACAGGGAATTAAATACTGTTTTCTCCAAACTAGAAACTTGGAGGCAAAGGCTCCCTAACTTTTTAGTTACTAAAATCAATGGTTTCTTACCTAGTACAAAAACACTTATGTCCTTTGTTATCTATTTAACTAATAATTAATAACACATGGATTGTTCCTAAATAACTGTGTTGACTTCTTTAAAAAGATATTTTATGTTTTAAGCCCCTTATAGTTTTCCCAGCATCTCACTTAAATGGCGATTCCAAAGTGCAGAAAAAATCCATTGTCCAACACTCACTTTTCCATTACCTTGTCTCACTCTTACAAGAAGACACAAAGGGACATTGAGTGTTTCTCTGTTTGCATTTTTCATTAAATAAGTTGTCTTTAATAGAATACTTAATAAAGTATCTGTGCTCAATTGGTAAAGCATGTACCTCATGGATGTTCATCCTCACGCTGGTTCTGATGGATGAGATTACATGCCATCTAATGTCTAATTTTCATTATTAGCAGCAGTTCTTTTACCACTGGAGCAAAAGGGCATCTAACAGATTAAGCAAGATTTTGTTTAAAGATGCTTATCTTTTCCCATTAAAATAGGAAAAAAATTAAAAGGAAGAGGAAAGTAAATGAAGGGGTTTAATTCCTGAGAATTTTTTAAATTGATTATATCAACTAATAGAAATGCTGCACCTTACAGCAGAAACTTTTTAGAATAATGCAGTAATTGTAATTAATTTTTAGTCTGTGCCACATATTTAGTGATTGCTCTGATTCATGCTATTATATTCTCTCTTCCTTCACCCACAGCAAAACAAATTTAATTTGATTCATACCCTTAAGAAAAAAAAAAGAAAAATTACTCACATGGTTATGATTCAGCTCTTGGCATAAAACCCTGTCCTCCTTCATCCTCCCTTTCTCCCACCCAAACCTCCCCCACCCTCACCCACTGTATATTTATGTCACTGAAGTCTGAAAAAGTTGATCAGCTCTTTAGAAACAGAGCAAATGAAATCCTTCTTCAAGCTGCCATGTTACTTACGGTGATATGAGTCTAATAAGATTTCCTTTTCATAAGTGGGATGGAGGCAGCAGCAGTATTCTGTTTTTCTTGTTACTTTAACAGACAACAGCACTGTATTGGTTGTGAGATGTGCTTGCTTTTAGCAGTTTAGCAAAGCCACAGCAAGCAATGCTAAAATTGGTCAAGCTCTTGTATTTTTCAATCCATTTTTCAAAAAAAAATTCTTTGAGGAAACTATATATAGGAATTTTTGTTGAAATGAAGTATCAGAACACTTAAATATTATATTTTTCTTCTTCCTAATTAGTCTTAATGTTCTCATTTTTTATCCTTAACAAGCTTTGCCCCAACAAGAGAGAAAAGCTACACTGCTTTCATTACACAAATGTATAGCAGTGTGTCCTGTTTCCTACAGTTTGTATCAGATACCACTGTGTATGGGTGATGGCAATCTTCTGTCTTCAGCTACTGCTGGAAGCACAAATGTTACGGTTCTGCTCATCATTGTATCTGACAAGCCGTGTTTCCTGAGAGCTGAAGGCTGAACACAGCTCAAGTTCTGTGATCAGACACTAGAAGCATTCAAAGGAGATGTTTTATACATGAAAAAGAGATGTTTACAGAGATCTACTTTGTAGAGGTGATGCAGTCCAACAATCCCAGTGGAAATTAGGAGCAGCTCAGTGCCTCTGAAAACTAACATGTGTGTTATGTATATAACATTGAGCACAGAGGAATTTCTGCACAGTGATGCCATGAATCAGTCACAATTATGTGCCATAACTTGCATAAGTTGATGGAAAAGTGTAATTTTAGCCAAGCATGTTAATACAGCCCTTCTATTTTCACTAAAAGAGACAAATAAGTGATACCTTAAGGGTAAATGTGAAAGAGTATTGAGTTTGGTTAGATTTAGATTTGTTTGTGTGTTTTGGCTTTTTTTTTAAATAAAAAGGTTCTCAGAGCCTGGCTCACTCGTTTACTCAAAAGAAAAAAAAGATTAACTTGCTCATTTTCTAGTTAAATGATGCATGTTTCTTTATCTCCGTGCTTACAAGCTTTACTTTTTCAATAAAGGCACAAGATATCGAAAGGAAAGGAGATATGAGGGAGAGAAAAGAGAAAAATTCACTTTTTCCTCCTCTCCTTAACATCCTCTGCTTCTGTATAAGTACTATAAGGAAATGATGTATATATACACACACGTCTGTGGTCTGTCATTGTGCCTGGTTCACACGTCCCAGGGATTCTGGGTGCTTCCTTCTGGGCTGGGCTCTTCCCCTCTGGCAGAGGAGGGCCTTCAGTGCAATTAGCATTGAGGGTGGTGTCAGTTTACTGTGGAGCTCACTCCTTCCCTCAAGGAAATATGAAGGATAAAGCACCTGCTCTTTTCACTTGTCCTGAGGTGACTTCCATATTTTCAGTCCTGGTCACAAAGTACTGTCATGAATAAACTTGATCTGGAGACAGACCAGTGGTCTTGCCTACATGGTCTAATTGTGGCCTTTTCTTCTCCTTCATCTTCATCATGACTTTATGAAAGATGGGAACTGTCTAGCTTGGGCTGCCTAACTCCCTGGGGAACAGGTGTGGTAGGTGGTGGCCCTTGGCAGCACTGTGGAGTGCTGAAATCCTGGCTGGATCAGGCCCTCTTGCCTGTGTCATCAACTGGGTGGCCCCTGTGTCCAATACTAAAGAGGAGCATCTTAAAAGCAATCAAGCAATTTAGCCCTCAAATTTGGACCAAGACACAAAGGTGAGATGTAAAGAGGGAATAATATTTGGGAGAGGACAATTGCTGACTACAGTAGGAAACAGGTTCTGCTTGAACAATAAGGCGAAACAGGTCTTCTGAGGAAATGGTCAACAGAGGAAAACACTGGAAAATGGGTGGGGTGGGAGCTTTGTCTCTGAGGGTGCACAGAGCAGGCTGAAGAGTATAGTGCCTTCCCTCTCGTGTTCCTCATTCTCTCCCTTCTTGCTTTAGTTGGGTTCCCATGATAAAGTGAAGTACCCGTCTCTTAGACTGTACAACAGACAGAATCCAGATGACCTTTGAACATTTGCATGTCCAAGTTGCTGAAATTAGACCATTGCTGCCAGCAGTTCAGTGATACACCTTTCTGTGTTCCTTTTCTTCAGTAGGACAAAAGTCTCAGCCTGACCCTAAATCCTTCTAAAAAGAAGTTAAATGCCACCACCAGAAAATATACTGATTTTACCAAGTAAGTATTTCTCAACAATGAAGTCAATGATGAAAGCACCTCTTACCCCATCAGAGCAGCTGCTATAATTTTTGTATGTTATGTTTTAGTCACATAGAAGGTGACTGCAGATCATCTGTCTCAGCATTACATTGGAATGAGATGCACAGTGTGCTCTAGATGAGGCATGGGACAGGGAGCCAAGAGCTCCTTAGGTGCAATTTGCTTCCTGGTGGAAACTTCTGTGATGTTGATCAAGATATTTTAAGTTTTCCTGGCCTCTCCTTCTCATTTTCTAAAGGAGACTAAATTCTACCATTTCACATGGATATTATGAGGATTTACCTTAAAATGTACTTCTGAAGTATTTATAATGGTTAATCAGCTTTTCCATTATGGAGTACTTATGTTATTTGGCTGGCTTCAGCCACACGAATTCACACAAATGCTATACATAGAATACTTTGGTGGAATATTTTGTTTTTGGCTCATCTGAGTCATGGTTTCCATTCAAAAAGAACTGATTGTTTTAATCTAAAGTATTTTCATGAAGAACCTCATAATAAATGCTTTGGGAAGAACTCTGAGATGAAGCATGATAAAATCATTAGGCTAAAATATCTCATCAGTCGAAGGCAGAGATGACTGCTGCCTACCAACAAGCTGCAAAATGGAAGAATGGGGGCATTTGTGGTATAGCACAGGAAAAGGAAAGGCACTGTTCTAGCAAAGAGAGGACAATGCTGATCATTTGATGTTGTGCCAGCAGCTGGCCCTGAATAAGTTTAAGTTGGAAATTTTTGGGGAAAAAAAAAAAAAAGGGAAAGACCCAAACCATCAGAACCAATTTCTGGAACAACTTTCCAATTGCAGGAGCTGAGGGGAAGCTGCAGGAGTTTTTTTTCAAGATGGAGATATGGTCATGTTCAAAAAGTCCTCAGGGAGGTGTCCGCTGGTTTGCTTTCCAGTACCTTATTTCTGCAGCTCCAACTGTTGTCTTAGGTCTCATCTCTTCTCTTCTTCAATTCTCCTGTCTATCATTGAAGTTCCAGTGAAGATGGACAGATCATCTCCCATTTTTTATGTTAATAGAAAACTCATGGCCATTTTGAGAGAGATTTATTCACTGTCCATCAATAAGATGGAACACGTAACTCTCCATAAGCTAATCTGGCTATCTGTTGCTTAAAATCACTTACTGGCTTAATGCTCATAGACTGGATTTATGAAGTATTCTGATCTCTTTATTCTAATCAAATCACTTTAACCAAAGATAAAGAATACCCCTTTAAAGCTTAAAACATATGATAATTTTCTTTAAAAAAATTCTAATGGATGAAAAACTGATACTAAGTTTTGTATGTACACAGTGTGAGTGTGAAAATTTTACTGTCATCTGCCTTTAATTAAAGATAACTTTTTTTTATCCTCATGCTATTCTAGGATAGGATGTTTTTGTCATTTTATGGTTTCATTGGGCTATGGAATATTCCAAACAATTTGAAAATGTGGTTAGATTAGTTTTCCCTTGGGTTTGACCTCAGTAAACTTATCTTGCAGTCAAACTAGAATTCTCTTTATTGTATTTATTACCTCAAGACAGTTGTTGTGAGTTCAATTAATATAATGTGAAAAGTGGGCGGGGGATTGGGTATTTTCTGTTCTATGGGGGGGGTTTCCCCTACCCCTGAGAGCAACTTTGAGTCATTCCTCCAAGAGGTCCTACTCCCCGCTGCTAAACAGGGCTGTTGTTCTGTGAAACAGGAGGGTGGGGGAGAGGCGACTTGAGTCATCTCGACTGGTTTGTCCTGGCATACGTTTCCTGCCCATAAATTGGGATTGGCAAGGCTTGTCAGTGGCAGGCAGCCTTGCCGTTGTTCCGGTTGTGCCTTGGATGGCGTTTTGCTGCGCCCGTGTGATATTCGTGGCCACACGTGTTTCTTTAGGGCAGGAAAATGGAGATGAAGCGCGGCTCGGTGTCATGTCTCAGGCAGGCGCTCGGAGGTGTTGGCCTTAAGGGTTTGTGTGCAGGTGAGGTTTTCAGCATTGCTTTTAAGTGAGACCCTGTTTCTTATATACTATTCGCTTCTTCTCGCAGCAATTCCTCAAAATAAAAACGTAAAACATTTCGTTAGCATAGGCACATTTTTCTGTTCTGGCACCGGGAGCTGCTAATTGCTAATCATTCAATAATGCCTTTCAATAATTTTTTTTTTTTTTAAATTGAGTCCTGTGATCCATCGCGCGCACAAGTTTTTCAGAGCAGAGCCGGCACATCGCTTACTTTGGGAGCCGCTTTCAGCTTATACTTGAAAAATATTTATTTTTACATATGCATGCACGTAACAAACAGGTCTTCTTGCCGCGATGGGGCGGGATTTCGCCTCTCCCCTCGGCGCGGGGAAGCGATGGCCGCGGTGGCTGTGTAAACCCCAGCTCGGGGGCGAGGATTAGCGTAATGTGCGCCAGACATTCCTCCCGCGGAGATGCTGGCCGGTGCTGAATGCGGCCGTGTCTGTGTGAGGCGAGGGAGTTTCCTGCCTTAAATCACCAGCAGGCTCCGGCTGGGCGTTCCCGCTCGCTGCCCTTTTTTTTTTTTTTCCTTCCCCCTCAATGAGTGTCCTTTGTGTAACCCCGCTAATTCAGAAAAATTCTCCGCCGTAATTGGAACTGCCCCATCACGTGGCCGCCGTCCGCCGATTGGCCGCGCTTAATTGGCGGGTCGCTATAAGAGCAGAGCGCGGCGGCGGCGGGCGCTGCTCCCGCTCCGCTCCCGGCGCGGCCCCGCGGGGCCCGCTCTCGATCCGCGCGGGGATCCGCGGAGGTGCTCAGCCTGCCCTCGGCGGGGCTTCCTGGGAGTCGCCTGTCATCAAAAAGCGCTGCTCGGGCATGGGGTGAGTGCGGAGCGGTGTGGCGGGACCGCCCGGCCCGCACTTGGGGGGTCGGTCAGCTGCGCTGCCGGTGGGCGCGGGCTGCGCACCTGGGGGGTACCGCGGTCTCCCCACTCTCCCCCCGCCTCCTCTTTCCCCGTCTCCTTTCCTCGGAGGTGTCTCGGAACCTTGTCTGGATAAAAGTGCCTCCCTAACACGTGTGTCTGCGACTTCCTTGTGGTGGGGAACTCCTTTCTCCTTTCCCAGGGGTGGGAGCTGCATCGTGGCGTTCAGGTGTGGGTTACAGCGGGCGAAAGTCTCCGGTGTGCGGAGGTCGGGGTTCCTGACGAAGGGGAAGGCTGGGGCGGCCGGCTGTGGAAGTTTGCTTTGCCATTGTTTTTTCGTGTGTGGAAGCTGAAGTGACTTTAAATCACGAGCTGGGCAAGTTCGCTTGCTTTCTGCGTGTTAAAACTAGATATAACTTCCCACGTGCCTGTTACTTAATATCATCTAAGTATTTAGGAAAAAGTGTTATGTAGTTCGGAGACATAATTCTCTTCAAGGCAGAAACAGAATGAGATAGACATATATATTATGTTTAGAACGTTGGTTTTTACAGAACTCGTAAATACAGTGTGATACTAAAAGCCAGGTTACCGTGTGAGTGCCTATAGAGACATTTTCTTCAATTATATTTAAGTACGGTACATTAATTGCAACACTGAACACTGCCTGCCTGTCAGATGGGAAACAGTGCTTGTTAATACATTGTAGCCTTTGCGTATTGGTCAATAAGTAAAGACTGGTGGATCTACACTGTGGAAATTGTAAGCTGTGTTTCAAATCTGCTGTGAACTTTGTGAGCTTTATTTTTACTTTCTTTTTGAGCTGTAACTTCTTTAACACGCATTTGGAAAGCTCTTTGGTTACGGGTTAAGAGGTGTCATCCAGACTATGCTCTTTCCATTGGTTCTGATGCATAAAGTACTGTTTAATTTTAAAATCTCTTGCTCTTACCTATCTCAATTACCTATGTGAAGATTTTTCCAAAAAGAGAAAAAAGAAACTCGCTAGTGTTGAAATTTACTTTTCTGTTAGGAAGCTTGTCTTAATTGTTCAAAGGCCTTTCTCTCTTTCCTAATACAATTTTCGGAAGCTCTTTGAACAATGCTGTATATAAAAATAGAGCTCAAGGTTGTTGTGTAGCTAAATTTATTGCAAAAACGAGTAGGAAATGTCTAATAAGAGAAGCAATAAAAGGCATAGATTTTGAGATAAGTGTCTTCTAGAGGCACTCTGGCTTCTCAAATTGGGAAGAGTGCAATCCAGCTTCTGCTGTCGGAGTCTCCTTAGCTCAGGTGTGGCTGGGCACCATCTGAGGGGAATGTTCTGTTTTCAGAATTGAGCACATGTCTCCGAGATTCTGTGATTGTGGTGGGGCTGGGGAGCAGTTCCCTGCAGCTGGGTACGTTTTTACTTATAGATTTACCAATTAAAATTCCAGAGGAAGAATTCATAAGGTTAGCATTCTTCCCAGAGGTCCCCCTGCTCCCTTCCCCCAACTCTCCCAAAAATAAAAAGCACATACTACTCTGTTTAAGTAGTCAAAGCTTGAAAAAAGAAATCAAACTGTAGTTGATTTGTTGTCTATTATTAAAATGATCAGCCCCCTCCCACTGGGTTTTACTCACCTGTTTTGAAATACTTGTATGAGGTGAGGGCTGACTGATTTAAGCATAAACTGAAATTTTGAGTATTAAATAAACATGTTCTAGTCAAAATCAGTTTAGATCATGTCTGTTACTTGTAATTTGGTTTGTGTCATACTGTTGACTGTTCCATTTTTTTCATGAAAAAAAACCCCTTACATTTTGTAGTATATGATCTCATGCAAAACCACTTTTTACCCTCATTCTCTTAGTAAGTTTTTGCTGTCTGATTTTTGTGAGCATATGTAATGAAAACATTTGTGTTAAAAAGAAAATGCCTGGAATTACAAAATGCAAGTGGGGGTCGTTGTGTTCTGAAATTAACTGCAAGAAGTAAATTTTGTTATGTATCATAATGTCAGTTATTAATTTACTAATTATTCCAAGGGGTTGTTTTTTTTTTTTTGTGACACAAAGTTGTAGTTTGTGTCAGCTGGCAGCTCAGATGCTGAAAGGGCTATTTGCCTTGTTCACTTCTGTCCCTCATTCAGTTGTTTTGTAGCACTTCAACAGTGAATGGATTCTGTAAAATATTCTGACTGTGTGCATGGCAAGACATTGTGAAGATATGTACATGCATGATACAGCAGCACTGCACAGTAACACCCAGAAATGTCAGATAGCAGCAAGTTCTGGATTCATTAATTCTTTATTCTTAAACGAGGTGCTGGTGCACATCATGCTTCTCTAAGACATACACACATTGGCCTCCTGGACATCAATGTCTTTTTGTGACTAAATAAATTTTCAAGTGAAATAGATCAGAAATCATTTTAGTAGCTACAATGACTTATGGAAACTTCAAATGCATGGTGTGTGCCCCCTCTTCTCTATAGCATCTTGAACCAGTTGGATTCCGTAGGTCATTTCAGTGTCTGGATAGTACACATACACACTCCCAAGTGTGGCAGTGAGGAATTGCTTTTGATAATACTGTGGTTCACCACCTCTTAGACTGAACTCTTTCCCCTGACCAGGAATTGTTTTCTTGGGTTAGCTGTTACACCTCTAGTTAACCTTAACTTGGAGAAAGGATTTAACAGTCTAGGATGCTTGTTTCCAGTCTCTGAAGATGTTACATTTACTGCATGGTAAAGGAAGAAGGAGTTGCCCTTTTGTTTACTTATCTTTGCAACTATTCTTTTAGCAGTAAAGTTTTTTTAATTTTTCCCCTTTATGTTCTAATTGTGCTGAGGTTTGAAAACTTTTTTTTTAATGTGGAAGCTGTTCTATACAAATGCAGAAACATTCTTTTAACCCATCTGTAATTTTAGTACTGGAGGTAGTTCTTCTGTACCTATGACCTGTTAGAAATGCAGTGTAACATGTTTGAAATAGTTTTCTCTGGGGATCCTCAGTTTATTATATTCTTGCAAATTACTTATCATAGCAAGAGCTGAGAAGTTGAGCTTCTGTTACTTGTTTCTTTGTGATTTGTGAGAAAGTTGAAACCTATTTCAAAATACATGCATAAGAGATATAGCACTTTTACAGGCTTGTGATAGGATGTTAGTATTCCTTTAAATGTCTTATTAAAAGTCCTGAGCACCAAAAGAAAAAGTTAAACCTAAGCTACTGGATGAGTAGGCTGATGTGGAGTATGTATCTAAATCCTCCTGTCTCCTTCAGTTCATAAGGCCAAAATGTCATCATCAACCCATTTCTATGAAGTTCTTGTATTACTCACAAAGGTTTATGAGCAGTAAAGGTTTAAATAAGTGATTTTCTGGTACAAATAGCAGTATCATAAAAGTTCAACAGTCACAGGACAGAAAATCTGTTTTTATGGTTCAAATGGATGATGTAAAGTTTAAGAATGAATTGACTCAAGAAACCTTAGAGTTGCTACATGGTTTTCAAGTTGGTGATGGAGTGATGACCTACTAGGTGTGAAAGAACTACTTGGCACATAGGAGGTTCTCTGGACCATCATCCTGCCCAAGTGGTTAGGCTGACAGTCTTTGAGCAAATCCTAATGGCTGTGTTTGACCTGTTCTCAAAGATAACTGACATAGGCATATTGTGCAATTCCCAGCAGAAAAGCTTGCCTTGTCTAGGCTTGCCTAACAATACAGATGCTGCTGAATCTGAGTACTCCTAGTGATATATTTGAACTGCAACTATTTGCCCAAGAAGAATACTTTAAACCTCCTTTTCAAGTTTGTGTTTGTGCACTGTTATACCCTCACACTGTCTCAAAAAAATTCTGGTCATGTTGGCACCTAAATAGAGATTGGGAAAGGTGAGACTGGGTATGGCTCACAGGAGAACACTGCCTGTAATCTCCTAGAAATTATTCCTTTTTTTAGTCTATTTTCTTTATAAAGGTGAAAGTTTTCGTCTTTGACTATAGTACACAACAGCCAGATAAGCTGTCCGAAGCATCTAAGTTTAGGGAAGAAGCTGTAGCTGTTCTTTTTAAAAAATATACTATACTGGCACAGCTCATGCTATGTATTATAAGATGGGATATTGAACCAGCAAAACTGATGATCTGACAGAATTATTGCCTAGAAACACTGAGCAAGCAATGGAAGTACTCGGCCACTTTTTGTATAGCCCTGTTCTAATTTCTTCCTACTCAGATGTTCTAGACCAGAGCAATTCTCTTGCAGGTTTTGCTGCTGTCTTACTGCTCACACTCAGAAGCTGTGCTTTCAGCCCAGTGTCAGATGTACATAACATTTATCTATGTCCTGACATCCAGCCATGCTATACTCTTACTATTGTATACATCCATGTTAAAAATTTCTGGCTCTCTCCAAACATTTATGTAGATGAGGGAGAACAAAACCCCTGTAGTTTTGAATTTGTGAACACTTACTTGAGTTACAACACGTGCTTTTCGTACTAGACAGTGATGCAACTCTGCCAGTGAATCTGCAGATTGGAGTTATTTTCTACATAATGATACATCAAAGTCAGCATCTTGAAAAAATATATTGGCCTTCTAAAGGTCTTTCTAAACTCCATCTTTACAGTAACAGTGTCTAATAGATGTACAAGTATCGTTCTTCAGACTTTTGGGTTCCCTTTTGCATATCAGCTTGTGCTATTGAAAAGTTATGCTCTGTAGCTATTATGTGATGAGATTTATCTGTTTCATAATCATCTTGAACCAGATGTTTCACTTTTCTTCACCGTCAGAAATATCTACTATAAATAGATGCATAGTGCTGTGCAGTTTTGTAGCTGTCTTGGTCATGGTGAAACTGCATGTTTATAAATCAGTGCTCATTTTAAGAGCAACATCTGGTCTAAATTTCGTAGCCAGCTGTTCACACCTTAAGGAAAACATCACAGGTCTGGATGACTTGTGAATAATTAAATATTTGTATTTTACTAGTCTTCTGCTCTCCTTGTCTAACAAGTGTGTGATTGGGCAATAAACATGAAATTATTTCTATTGGCAAAAGTTGTCTCTTCACTGGAAACACTTGGAGTGGCTGTGCATTTGAGGGGCCTGCTTTGCTTTGTCCTTTTAATTTGAGGTGGGGTAAGATATTGAAACCCTGAATAACACTATTGAAAATATTAAAAAGAACAGACTTTTACAATATTTGTGCATAATCTTACTTTAAATTTCAGGCTTAGTTAAAAAGTATGATATAGCAATAAGGAAGGTTCAGCATTTGGAGATGTGTTTTACTGAATGGGATTTGAATGCTTTGAATGGGAGATGATCATGTGAATATGAACAAATGATAATGTTCTTGGGTTTGTGTAAAAACAGGAGATATTTGACAGTATCTACCTGCAAACACAAAAGGGAAGTTTGTGTGCTAGCAAGTTTGCCAAGAAAAGGTGCAAAATTCAGGAATATGACTATCCTGATGATTTCAGGAGGCATCTTGAGAAATTAAAAGAATTTAGAATTTGATGGTTTATGAACCTTAATTTAGTTAACGTGTTAGACTAAACTTTCAAGCAAATCTTGCACATCCTAACCAAATTCACTAGTTAGGAAGATGATGACAGCCTTTGATTGGAGGAGACTCTCATGTAGCGCCAACAAATATTTAACTCTTCAGACCTATGGCCTTAGTTAAGCTTCTGGATGAATTTGTGAGAGGTATAATATGTAAATATTCATCATTAATGACTATGTAGTATCACAAGTAATTTATCAGTGCATAATTCTATCTAAATCAGTTTAATATGTCTCTTCTAAAGCTTGAAGGTTTTTCTTGTGTGCTTGATAAAGCACTGACTTCTCAATAAGTAAATGAGAGTAAAAGTGTTCTGCTGGATACTGTCTATGCTAGTAATAACCAATTTGCACTGTGCTTATAAATAAGCTCCTCAAAAGAAATCTGTACTTGATGTAGTACCTAGTGAATAAAAAAAAATATTATCATGACTAATTGGTGCTTCTAATTTTCTTCTGTCAGCAAAGCCAGCCTTCAGGGTGCCAGTTCTCTAAGCAGGCAGGTATTTTGTCCTGTGCAGTGGCACAGATTAAAGGGGCATGCTGGTGCAGGGGTTGCTGCAGCCGAGTTGGAGCCCTGGCTGGGAGAGCTCTGCGCCTCCTCCGAAATTCCTCAGGGAAGGAAAGAGTGGATGGGAGGCCTCCCTCCCCACAAGCAGCTGTGGAATGAGGATGAAATCCAATGTTTACTCTTTCTTCCGGAAACTATAGGAAATGTACTGCTCATGTACATTGCATAATAGTATTTGCAGTTGTGATAGGGAAAGCCTGAGTAGGATGAAAGGAGAGTGAGGCATTAGAAAGTTTGTTCTCAGGGAGGAAAAACTGCAGTATGGGCTGTGAAAGTATTCAGCTGCTTTATCAGGGAACTGATCCTTGCTTAAGGGATTGTGAGAATCCTTAGAAAGGATTTTGACCTTTGGTTGGTAGGTGCCGGCTAAACCGTGCTGCAGTGCAGTGTCAACACTTGGGAGTAACTGACAGTGCAAGTAGACGAGGGGGATGTGCCTTGTGGCTGGGGACAGGAACTGGAAGTTCAGTGTCTGGTTGGTTTCCACTCTGCTGCCTGGTGTAGGCAGTTTTTGGTGGAAGCTGCCTTAGATTTATGTGTCCTGTAAAGCTGTTGTTCACTTGAATGCTAGTAGTGGTCCAGTCTCCTCCATTGTTGTCAGCTACAGGAGTAGCTCTGCTTTGTAATGCTCAAACGTCTGAGAAGTTGAAATGACTAATGATACCCAAGCTCTCAATCTTCACATATAAAACATAAAAATACTTCCCTTTGTCAAAGATGTGTAAACTTGTCTCATAATAGTGGCACTGTTTTACCTGGGCAATCATCTGCCTCTCTGAAACTGCTCAGAAACCATTAGTTGAGGAATATCAGGCAGGTCTCACTAAGTCCTTCTAAATATACAGCAGCTGGAGAAGGCAAAAATCTCACTCCACATTCAAGAAAATCAAAGTGTTTTCTCCCAGCTGGTTTATGGCTGCAAGAAGAGTGAACCTGTGAGTCTGAAATACACTGATGTCAGGAGGATGCTCCAAGTTGCAATTGCCTTGCTGGTTTTGTTCGGTCCTCTTCAGTAGGTTGAATGTAGAAAGGCAGTCTTGTCTTCTGCTAAGTATATTAGTAACAGCAGCAAGGTAGGAGAAACCTTTATGTAAGAAAAACTGAAATGGACTACTTCTTTCTTACACCACAAAAGAAAGCTCTTGTGACTGTTACCCTGTCTAGGTGTCTCTTTCTCAGAAATTATGTGTTTTAGTAGCACTGTTATATAATAGAAGGTCCCCTGAAAAGACAAGTGGATCATATGCTAGAAAATGAGTACAGAAGGTGGCAATACATTTGAATTAGAAGTCTCTAATTGCCTCTTAAGAACGAAGCACTACGGCATGTCTTGCTCTGCTGTCAAGCACAGGATAATACATCTGCTTGATTATCTGATCTGGTAGGGAGAGGTGGGGGGAAAAAGGATATATTGGCAAGCTGAGTGCTGTATTTTCCCCAGGAGTTTCTGCCTGAAAAGGTGCCTGTTGTAGCCAGAACACCCTTCAATAATGTGTAACTTCAGAGATTGCAACCTCTTTGGTTCAAGCACTTCAATATACTTTTGTCACCTGATAAATTGGCCCACTGGAACTTTCTAACTTCTTGGCTGAGACTAAGAACCTGTAATTCTGTGGTGGAGGAGCAGTGTGCAATTCAATACCACAAGAGTACACATCAATTCAAAGGTGCCTAGATATGGGCAGGGAAGCTTAGTCAAATATTCCTTTAGTGAGGAAAAAAAATAAAAGAGGGAGGAAAAAAACCAGACAAAATACTTGCACGTTGTAGACAAAAAATGCTGCTTTGTGACAGCCTGGAGAGGCAAAACCATGGGGAAAACTATTCCTGGGATGTCAGGTTAACTTGTTGCATTGAGTAGCCCAGTGAGACAGGAGCAGCTAAGGTTCTAATGGGTATCCTGAGCAGCACAGTTCTGTAGTCAGACCAAAAGTGTTTTCTTCCTGGAATCCAACCTTTACTTTCCCTAACTTGTTTGGTGCAGAGTTGCTTCTTTGGCATCTTACACTTTTAAGTTCAATTTTTATGGAATTTCAGAGATATGTCTTATGCTTCTGGGATGTGCTGATAATCAAAAATTGTTAAAAGAACTTGCTTAGCAGACACCTTGATTTAAAAACAACACACCCACTTCATTGTGATGCTATTCAGGGAAATGATTCAGTGCAGTTTCGGTGGGTTTAAACAATGGCTTAGTGGCACACCTATTTTGTAGAAAGCTGCCTTTTAAATGGGATGCCTGTTTTCTGCAAGTCTATACATAGCCAACAGCCGCAAGGTGATACTTGGTAGGATACATGTCCTGTACGGAGCCTCCTTCACTACATTGTGTTTTCCCATGCAATGAAGACTGACAAGTGAATTAGAAATATTGGAAGGATTTGCTGGATCCTTCAAGTTTTGCTTTCAGAACCATTTTATCTTGCAGTAAAACGTAAGTAGGAGTGAGTTGAATCACACACAATATGTACAGTCAAGTCCATTTCAGAAAGTACACTTGTGGTTTTTTTCCCCACTCTACACACAGGTTGTAATAACATGACAGCTTATTTATCTTTATCTCTTTGTTCATGGCCAGTTTGACTTGCAAATGGTAAAATACTGTGGACAGCTCACAGTCTGGAGCTCAGCTTGCAGCCTTTAGCTCTGTGCATAAATTTCTGTTCAGAAACAGAAGCAGGAGAGCTGACACTGACAGTGAGTGGCAGGCTGCAGTGATAAAGATGTTTGTGAGCACACCTCTCTGCAAAGCATTGGTGTCTCAGTGCAGAATCACACACTGTAGTCTCTCAAATGCAATGTGAACTTTGACTGCTTTATCCCTGCCCACGTGCATCTTGGGCACACATCTGAGAGTGACTGTGCTGTGGATGGGTACTGTACAAATGAGTCAGTTCCTGTTCCTTTGGCTGAAGCTTCGTTAGGAGTTCTCAAAAAAGAATTTCAGAATGTGGATGTGGTCAACATAGTCATTTTCCAGGCATCTTAAAGGAAACCCACATCAACTGTGAAAGTGACCTTTGCACTCCTATGTCCTGCCACTAACAGAACTCAAGTGGTACTGGATGGGGAATGCTTGTTTGCTTTGATCTACATCTTCCCTCACAATTTGCACTTCTTGCTCTTTAGATTAAATGCCCAGTTATTTTTCAGGAGAATTTCCAATAGTGTGTCTCTATGACTGATCACTGCTCTGCTGGTGGCATGTCAGCCATACACATAGTTAGAAACAACTTTTGACAAATTTTAGGCCACATTTTAGTCCTGAAAGCAGTTAAACCCATTAGAACCTGTTGTGTTATTTCCCAGTTCTTGTGGCAAAATGTGGTAAAAAAACACTTGTACCGCACCTCCTGGGGTTTAATATATAGCTTTAGCTGAGAAAGTTCTCTTGAAGGCATCAATTACTAGGAGTCTCTTTCAAGATATCAGATGGATTACTTCCACTGAAAATGTTTGTCTTGTGTTCTGAATCTATTTAGAATGACTTATTTTAAAACAAATTTACCATAGCCTTCCTGTCTTATACCACGGATTTTTTTAATTTCTTTTTCTTCTGCATGTACTACTTGTGATTATGTACCCCAGGATGTGAGCTCTGAATGCTATTATCTTCATAATGACTGTTTTAATACACTGCTTCTACTTTATTGATATTGTGCACTTTATTGTGCAGCTCTGCCATCTAATTGTTATCTTGTGGTGAAGTTTGTATTCTTGCAGTGCCCTGGATTTCCCCATTAGTTACCCAGTGATGTTATGTGAGCATTCTGCCAACAAAAGGGAGATGTTTCCCCTGGGAGCCTTCAGAAGGCTCTGCAGTGGGATGGAGAAGCAAGTCTCCAAATGGCAACGTAAGCTTCATTTAGAAGAAAAACTTCTGTCAGATGATGGGAAGATGCTTTGAAGGTGTGTTGGAACATGGAACTCCCAGGTCACTTATATGGAAGTCTGTGCAGTAGTTACAGTGCTAACTGTGCTGTATAGGTAGCAAACTATTAGAGTGGAAAAGCTGTGTTATCCATAACTCTGAAGCTTGTAAATGAATGACTCTTCTTTATTAGTAAGTTATTCAGCCTTCCTTACAACTTTTGACAGGAAGAAATTGTTTCTTGTATTACTTCACATGTTCACAGCAGTAGTTGCCAATCTCACATGAGCAGACAGATAAAAAGGATTAAGACTTACTCTGAAGCCAATCATGCCATTAGCAGACATAGAATGGAAAGTCAGGAAAGCCTGTCTGCCTAACCCTTGCTGCCTATCACAAGTATCCATGCACATGTTTTGGCTTGGGATTCCCCCCTCACTTTAGAAAAGAGAGCGGGTGAATGAGACTGGCTGTTTGATAGTAGTTCCCATGTTACTGCTGTGTGTTACAAAATATCAGCTGTAACTAGACTTTACCAAGTGATTTATCAGTACAAATCTACCTGCTGTTTTTAAAATATACTTTAATAACATTTCAAATTTGAAACAGATGTTATGCTTCAAAGACAATATTTCCTTTTTCTTCTCTTCATCTGATATTAATGAAAGTATGCAGTGTGAGATCTGAATTTCATATGGCCACATTTAAGTACTCTTAATGTCATCTTGACCTGTAATAGGAATCTAGTTCCAAAGACTTTGTTTCAAAGATTAAATTTAATTGCAGTAATGGATCTGACATGCTCCTGACTGTTGTACAGAATTTTGCAGTGAATGTTACTTTTCTTCTCCGGGTAACCTTGTTTTTTAGATTCACTACTGTGCATGAATTTAGAGCTCTCTGCCATTTGTCTTCTGTGCTTATTGCATGTGTATTAATTCATACTTCAGTTGGTTTTGAGTTTTTTGGTTTTGAAATGCTTAGTGTTCAGATGTACCATATGTTTTTGGTTTGGTTGCTCATTCCCACTGTCCTGCTTGGATGTTTGGTCTTTAAAACTCTACCTTTAGAATATACTCTGCCGTCATCTCTTCACACTGAATCTCTGATAATGGAAAAGTCCTTTTGGGCAGCAAGATGTTGAGTGCACATAAGGCTGGTACAAAAAGGCTCTCTTGTTTACTCTAGTGTACTGTGGCTAATGCAGTTCTTGCATACCTGAAAATACTTGGAATAAAACAAACAATCCACAGAACTCATAAAACCTCCTAGAGGAATACCCAGGACTTGTTCCTGCTCTGCAATGATGTTTTTAGAAGTAGGAATACATAATACTTGCATCTAGGATAGATGACCTGTTAAGCAGCTGAATTTAACAATGAGTAATGAGTGGGCATTGCAGTAAATCAAACTTGATGAAATAGGGCAGTTATAGCCTCTGTGTTTCTATAACACAGCCTGTAGTCACAGTCTGGTTTGAGTTGAGTTTTTCAGTACATGTTAGGAACCATGAGTTTCTCATTGGAGTTTTCCACTTGGAAGCTGCATTCCTTTCTGTGGGTACCATGGGCACTTGAGTGAAGTAGTGCTTATTTGGACCAGGTCAGGAGTCCTCATGAGAAGCTCCAGCTAGGATCTGCTGTTGTAACACAGTGTTCATAACTCTGAGACACCTTTTCAAATTGCAGAATGAATTTAATTACTGCCCACCACCATACACTGTAGTGGTGGGGTGTTAATCTCAAAACTTAGGTAGGAGGTATTGTTTAATGTACAGTTCAAAACTGAGACCATTTTGTGATTGCTCTAGTCTGCTTTCTGTCATAGCCTGAACTTATTAGCAATCCATACAAAATTAAATGTTACTGATACTCTGTACTACATGGGATTTCCCTTCAAGAGTGTTTTTTCAAACCCACTGGTATGCTAGTCCTTATTCTTTTTCTCAGTATTGTGAATTCTTGTCATCATAGTCATTGCCTGCTCTGAATAAATTTGCCTTGCTCATTCTAAGGTCATCTTGGCAAAGGACAATATTGCTTCCTGTTTGTCCTGGATATATTTTTGAATATTCCTGAGATTCTTGAGGTATCCCAGTGAATTGGATACTTGAGTGAGTTACTTTTCAGTTCTTTCTAGTTAGATTTTACAACAGTCCTTGGATAATTTTTTGTATTTTTTTTGGAGATGGTCTAAAAACAGTTCATGTTATGGAAAAACTAAAAGATAATCTTGGCAAGATTCTGAGTGGGTAAAACAGTCTGGAGATTGTATCTACTGTGAGAGAAGATGCTTCTCCAGCTGTTGCCTCCTGTATTCTGTTTCATGGGATTTCATCACTTGCACAAAATATTTCCACAAACGCATTCTTCTCTTCCAGATTCTGTATTTCTCTGTTTGAAAAAGGGATAAAGGAAAAGTTAAATCCTCATAGCACAATGTGGTCACATACACTTTTTCACCTATTAAGTTTGTGGGTTTATGGCTGTTTTTGGAATCCCATTTATCTCCCTCTTCTAGTATTAGGTTGCTAAACCACACCAAAGTCATCTTTGTATGTAAGAAGTAGTCTTTAATTTATCAGCAGTACTAGTACTGTCAGCATCTCTTAAGACATAGCCCAGACTTTTGTGTCTTTTTAGCATAGTTATTGTGACATTTTCTGCAAGTTTACTGATTAGTGCTCAGTACACACAAAGTACCTTTTCACTTGTAGATGCAGCCACTTGTTTTGCCTCCCTCTTAATTATCTGTAAGATATCAGACATAAGAGGACAGTCTGGCTTGGACTTACACATGTCACTCAAATGTTAATAACCTCATTACACAGCTCAGCTGGTGGCCCATGTAGTACAGTCCCATATCCAAGCAGGTAAAGTAGTGACAAGCATCCATCTCCCCCACCGATGCTCTTGTTTGCCCACATTTACCTCAACACTCCAGTGCAAGTGTGTGTATGTGTCTGTATATTTATTTATGGGGAGGGGAGAGGGGATCTTTGTTTAAATGGTTCTTTCAGTAAGATAAAATCATCTTGTTTCCCTAAGGATCCTCTGTGTATTTTAAAACTTCTCTGCTGATTGACTTGTAAATGTATATCTCTGTGTGACTTCTTCTACACTACGCCTGGGAGTACCAATTTGGAATAAGAAGTTTAGTAACTTTAAGAGCATTGATGCCACTGTCCCTTACACATCACTATTTCTACTTTAAGTTAAATATAGAATATTGCCTATCTAGGGCTATGTGAATTGGTGTTTGTAACCTGCGTGTGACTTGCTGGTGTCTATTACTTCATACAGATTTAATATCAGTAAATATTGCCTCTGGTTCTGTAGAATGGATGTCTATTTTGGGAAGCTTCTTAGTACATTGTACCTGTTGCTCCTCTGCTGGACATATTTCTCCTTACCATTTACGGTCTAAAGGAAGCAAAGTCATGTGAGCTGTGGGATAAACATACGCATTTAGGTCTCTGTGGCACAGTAGCATGCTCTTGTCATGTGAGAATCTTCAGGCAAGATAAAATGTGTTCCTGGCTTTCAGATGTCTCTTGTAATGATTTCTTAACACTTAAAGATTTAGGAGCCTTATTTTTTGTTGCTGCAAGGAGATTCATCTTCTAAGTCATTTGGAGAACAGTTATCCAGAATTCCAATTCTGGTTTAAGTTCAAATTTTCTGAAGACCTTAACTGCATCTGCACTGTCTGGGTGTTATTCAGGCTTTCAGGCTTCTGAGGGCTTTAATGTTCTCCTAATGATTTTTAAGAAGTCCCCTTTAAAGCTATATGTATGGTTTTGTTGCAGCTTGTAGATTCTGCATATTCTTAATTTACATGTAGATAATATGACACTCAGACTTTCTTAACATATGTAACTTGTCTCTTGTGTTTCCAGAGTAAAGCTTGCTGCTGGATAACAGGTGTGACACCTTGGGTGTACTCGTTCTGTTTGTTGGGATGGTTCTATCATTTACCAAGGGAAGGAAGGTGTCTTGAGGGGTTAAATCAAGTACCTCTGATTCACAAGACAAAACAATGCACAAACCATGCCTATAGTCCAGACTTAGAGGCTTACAAATAATTAGTTTAAAACACATATCTAGATAGTTATTGTATCTTCCCAGCTTACTCAGGTCATGCTTGGGGGCCAGAGTTTCTTTCTATAGAGCAGTAAGGTGATTATAAACTTAAAGTTCTCAGCATAGATGTATTAAGCTTCATATTGCACTTGGCTGAAAGGTGGGGGGGACTGTGTTTACCTGTCCCAGCTGAGTTCACTTCAGAGGAAGGCAAGTAGGAGAAAGGTGGGAAACAGGACAGTAAACTAATTTATATTCACCATCCTCCTATTGCATATTAGGGTGTGATACAGGACCAGGTGGCTTTGTAACATCATCTCCATAATTGGCTAATCAAGTGCCTTATTTTGCAAAGTTCAAGTAACATGAATGCTGTTTTTGTCTGAAGTAAGCACTAACTGCACTTACAAGAGTAATTATCTTTAAAGTAGGTCCTTGAGAAGTATACAGAAGGATCATGCCATCAGTGCTGGAAATTAGTATTAGGAATTGTTGCCACAGCTTCTTACCTGACTTCTGGATCAAACTTGCCTCATCCTGGGTATGCTGTCACTTATTTACTAGATGGTTGCCATTTCATGCTGATATTTTCTTTCCCTGGTATTTTCTGCACATAGGTATCCAGCATGCATAAATAACTGTGTTACAAAAGATGAGGGCCTCTGTTTTCCACACAGACTGAACTGCATGGTAGCTTGAATTGAATTGCATTGTAAGGACATAGCAGGGCTTTCAGAGCCCAGCCATCAAAGTTTATGTGCTGTAGAGGTATTGAGAGAGGCTTGTTTGAGTAACTTCATCTAGCATCAGAATTTAGTAACATTTAGTCTTAACTTCAGCTGAATCATATCTGTAATAAATGTACAGTATTTTGTGATTAACACATTTAATTTCTAGTCATGTTTAATCTGTGTTGCTACTCAAATTGCCAGTGTTTGGCATGCTGGGGGTGTCCTGCCACGAGGTGCATGTGAGCTGTTTAGAAAGAGAATAAAGCTAGCTAAGGAATGGATAAAATAATCCTTTGACAGCTGTTGAATTCTCAGCATCTCTCTACAACAGTATTGATATGCTGGGAGCACCAACTAAATGGCTAAAATTAAATGGCTGGGTGGGTCTGTTCTGTGTATGTTCTGTACTCTGATGTGTGCCCATAATGCCCATGTGCTGTGAGTTTGGCAAACCTACTCCACTGGCACAGGGGCTGTGGTTGTGACTCAGCCCTGCTGAGCTCTGGGGTAAGGCAGGGAACCCAGGGCACACAGGCTGTGGGGGGAAAAGGTTTTGGTTGTTGTTTGGGTTTTTTTCCCCTTTTGCTTCCCACCTCTTTTGTGCCTTGGCAGTTGCCTGCACTATAACCCTTATGCTTAGAAACACTGGATTTGTCCACGCAAGCGGATCTGGCTGTGGGTGCTTCTCTAATGCCATTAGTGTGGGCAATGCTACCTTCCATATGTCTTGTAAAAAAACTGAGCTGGAATCCTCTGGCTAGGTGTTTGTTTAACACTGTGGGCCTAAACAGAAACTTCAGTGGCACTGTTTACCATCTATATATAGATTTACCTTACTGCTCATAAAATTGTGCTTTGATAAGTTAATTCAGTTTCTCATATTATATTACCATCCAGTGGACAGTTACAATACACTGGGGTGGGAGCACGTACTAACTATAGCTGACAACTGTGTGTTACTCACTTGCACAACACTGT
Source organism: Pithys albifrons albifrons (assembly GCF_047495875.1). NCBI lineage: Eukaryota > Metazoa > Chordata > Aves > Passeriformes > Thamnophilidae > Pithys > Pithys albifrons. The sequence continues at coordinate 120,519,465 of NC_092458.1, read as the reverse complement.
GGTCCTAATGCAGGTCCTGTAGAAACTTAGTTCATTGCTTCTTAACATACACAAGCCTCTAGATCAGGAACTTTAACTCATGCTTATGCCCTTCTGTGGAAGTTTTGTGCCACTCTTCAAAGTTGTAGGCTCAGTTATTCATTATTCCATCAAGTTCAGTGAACAGTTTGTTTAACTCCATATAAAATGTATTTTATTTATGCTTGTAAAACTTACTTTGAATTGATCCATAGTTTGTTTTGGTGGCTTTCTGCATGCTTGAATAAGTATTTACAACATCCTTTATGGATTTTTGCAACTAAGCCAGTTTCTTATCTGTTTGTATCTAATCCTTCAAAGACCATGTCTGTGAAGTCAACGCAAAAATAGGTCCTGGTTAAAGGTAACTGTGTTTGCATTTATCAGCAATTAAATTTTAAAAACAAGCTAGTTAGTTTGCCTTTGAGAATGCAAGTGGTTTTGCCTGTAGGAAGTTGTTTTAGAAGGTTGTGCCAACCCTATACCTCCCTAGGCTTGCTCATACTGGTGTTCTCTGGCAAAGCAATTCAAAAAATGTCTTGGGCAGGATTTTCATAAACCTATTCAGCCCAATCAGAAGCTTCACTTAATAGAGCAATGTATAAATAGTGCAGGGAGTCAAGTGACCATCAGCTGGTCTGAATGGGTTTGACCACTACAGTCACAGGGTCTGAGGTATGCAGGAGCTGGGATCACTGAAAGCATGCTTTGCTCTAGAGATACCCTGGCTCTGGTGTAATTATGTAACTGCAGGGGAATTCATGTGTGTGGGAATGAGTTTTAATTGGACACCTGTATTTAATGTTGGTTTCACCTTCTGTATCATTACTGTGGGCTTTTAAGAAAGAAAAGTTACTGCCTTTATTAACTTTCCCATTTCATTAAGTCGTGTGCATAGCAGTGCACAGCTGAACTCCACAATTATGCATTTCCTTTATAAACTCTGTGCCTACTCGCTTGAAACAATGCACTGATCTGTTTTACTGAATTCAGAACTTAAGAAATAATGGCTCTTTGCCTAAGTTCATATTAGGTAATTAGAAGTTCTTGGCATGCTTGCTAAATGCTGAAATTCCATTGTATTGTGCATTAAGCATGGAGAAATATTTCTTCAACTGCAGTGCCAGTGCACTGAATTATGTGTTTTGGCTGTCCCTGGTGATGGCTTTATTAAATCCCAGTGAAACTGTCAGCTCTGAACTTGCAGATATGCTGGCTGGCTTTTGTTAGAAAAGTTACTGAAGCCAATGTCCAGGTAATTACTTTTTTTTTTTAATTAACAGCATCCATCTTCCCCACTTATAAATATCACAATATGGATTCTAAGCAAATGAGTAAAATAACACTGATTTATTTATGTTCATGTCACTTGACACCTGTGGCAGTGCTCTCCAGGACAAAAAATATTAATCAATTTCAGTGACTTCATGGGAAGAACTATTATTCAAACCAAAATAATTGGTATTTCCCTTCTTCATTCCCCACCTACCTTGGTATTCATAATTAATAGCTTTCCCCTATTTTCACTATAGATTTTAATGCTTGTTAGTGCCATCACTATCCTCAGAACATATTAGCCCATGATAGGACTCTCACAGCAGAGCTGCTTGATAAGAACCTGTTTATTCTCTTTCCTATCAATCCAACAGCTAGACCTTTGATTTTTAAAAGTGATTTGCTTAATTCAAACAGAAAAAGTATGGTGGCATATGTATCTGTTATGTTTCTTGCCTTGATTAATTTACTTAAAGATCATTCAATCATATTAATCATATCTTGATTCAGCAAGTAAAGGTAGGAGTGAGTCAGGAGGTGACTCACAAGTGTTCTGCTCACCTGCGTTTGTATTTGATGCACAGCACACATACAGTAGGTTTTTTCTAGTTTTTACATGATATAATGATGGGCTCAGTTGCATCTTGCTTTTTTAGCAATAAATCGTTATATTAGTACAGTTCACCAGTGTCAAAAGATTTACCTCTTGGTTTGGTAGACAACAGATGGTGATTTATTCTCAGTAACTTGGTATTTCTTGCTTTCACGAAGGAGTGAGACTCCTCTCTGACGAGTATCAAACCCAGCCACTGCTCAGTTGCTTCTGAACATCCATGGCCCAGAATTATGGTACAACTCGAGGCTTCATGTTACATACACACGAAGAGCTCCTGCATCTGAGGTGTCCACAAACCTCCATTTCCCTTCCTGCAAGAGCTCTGAATTGGAAGTAACCCAACTCTGTCACCAAAGGAGTTGGACCTTTTTTTGTTGTCCTGGTTTAGACTGGGATGGAGTTGGGTGTGCATGCATACTCCTCCAACATTCTGGGGGCAGTTCAGAAGACTAGTGTTTTTACAAAACACTTCTCAGCAACTGCTCCTCAGCCTCACCTGCCCTAAACAGAGAGGGATGTCTGCTTCATGGCTCTGCTCATCTCCTCACCCCTCTTATAATTGCAAGGGGTTGGGCTAAAACTTGCAAGTGACTGAATAGTTCATAATGTAATAAATCAGAAGTGTTTTCATTAAAATAAAAAACTCTAATGTAAAAATAACATTTGTACCTCCAAAGTCTTGTAAAGCTGCTGTCTGAGCCTCTTGGCCTCTCCTTGAGGATGCAGTGACTGTGCTTCCTCTGGCTTATTCCAGAATCAGTTTGACTGAGGATCAGAGGGGAGATATTTCCTCTGAGTGGCCACAAGCCAATGTGGTGGATGAGCTCTGCCTCCCTTTGTGAGATGATCCTTGCCTCCTGCACACTGCTGCATCCTGGCTGAAAGGGAAGCTGGGAGTGTTAGTTGCTCTGAGGTTGGGAATGGCTTAGCCCTAGGCTGGAGCATGATGGCAATACTGCAGAGCGTTATGCTGGTTTGTCTTGAGGAGCACTGAAGCCAAGGAAGGGTGAAATCTTTGCCTCCAAAAGGAGGGAGAAGTGGACAGGTTGCAGTAACAGTCCAAATCACTGAGATGAGGGCTCCAGCAGAGGAATGTCCATATTGGATTCCCAGCTTCAGTGCCACTGCTCTCATGCCTTGGCATCATGTCCCAGTTTCTGGCAAACCATTCAGCTGTGCAAGTTTGAGAGGTGAGCAGAGGTACTGCATAGGGATTAAATACTGTTGATTCATGCTTAATCAATGCTGTTTGGGAAACTCTATTGTGAAAGAGTTCAGCAGGGCACGTATACTTCTGTTACAATGGGGGCATAACAGCTACCACTCTTTTCCAGAAGTATTTGATAGCAAGCTGTTCATGTTATTTCCTTTCCAAAAGACCTGTCTTGAGTCACTGGTGCTATTACTATAATTTGATCAAACATTGGTGGTAAGAGTTCTAAAAAAAATAAATTATTAAAAATATGTTAAAAATGTTCTTTGCTATGGTTCTGTGTTTAAAAAAAAACAAACAAAAAAACCGGCGGGGGTGGGAGAACAAACCCCCTTGCCTGGCTTGTACCAGTGCTACAATACTGTCATTGAAGTTGAAAGTCTTGCAAGTTCCCAGATAAATGTTGTATTTAAACAAGTACTTGAAGTGCTTAGTGAACAGTTCTAACTTGATGGACATTTTTTGTTTGTTTTTACCAATACTAATTTACTTCTTGCAGTGTAAAATCCTAATGCTGATAGTCTTCAAGAAGTTACCCTGAGTACGTTTCAGTCACTACTGGAAGCCCAAGCTGGTCATGGATCCACTGGGCTTTTTCTCAAATGTATTGCACTTTGCTGCAGCAGTTCCTAAGCTGGTAGAGGAGCTGGGATTCCTTCATTTGACAGCAGAGATGAAAGAATTTCAAATCACCATGAATGAGAGCTTTTATGTGAAGACTTGAAATGCTGTACTGATTTCTAATAGGAGTGAACTCTAAGCATCTTCTGTCCTCTCTGCTAAATTATGTAGGACTTGTACCTTTTTTCCCCTCAATGCAATGTGATATATGTTTCTCCATTTCAGGATTACCTCTATGTCTGTAAGTTTACTTTTATTTACTGAATCCCTTTCTGACAGACTAAGAAGAGCTTGGTTTTGCATAATTCATGGCTTTTTTTTAATGGGTTTTTGTACAATATTGTTGAGGATTAAGGAGAAACTTAAGGTGACTTTGGTTCTGATATTATTCTGTTTCATATTTGTGAGTGATAATTATTTGTTTTTTGGATCAGGTCTTTACTAACACATGGGGATAAAACAGGTTACTTCAGAATAAATATGTAGGAACACTTGTTAATTATAACTGCTAATGACTGCATACCTGAGGTGACTGTTCTGACAACACGCTTTTTTGTTTACTGTCTACAAGAAATCTGTGTAATACCAACTGTGGAAAATTCTTTCTTTATGAAGGCTAATCTACAGAACTTTCATATACTGATCTTTTTTTTTCCTAATTGTTTCTGCAGGTCGTGTTGGATTAATGCTGTGGATCAGTCAACCCAGAACCTGTAGTTGCCCATCAGTCGCTCAGTAGTCAGTGTAGATTCTGTCTTTACAATCAGCAGCTACATCTGGCTACTGGGTCTCTGATGACATCTCATGTCTTCTATCTAGACTTTTTGTTGGATTTGTGTCTTCTCTCCCAGGTGCAGAACAAGTTCACAGTGTGAACAAGTTAACGTCTGAGGTGTGGCCCCAAATAAAGGAATGGATATCTGTTGGATCTGCTTCACAGTGGGAATCAGATTAAATACCTGGAAGTTGTGTATTGGAAAGCAACAGTCTTTTCTGTAGCCTAGTACTGGGGTTTGTAGCAGTCAAAACTAGGAGAATAATTGCAAATTTGAGCTAAGAAGATAGCTGGACTTCGCTTTTTTCAATGAAGAATATTTAACCTATCCTGCAAAGGAAAGGTGTTGAAACACCTTTGCTGATCTCATGACCACTGTGTGTTATGGGAGGAAACGTACTGTGAACTGTGATGTGCACAGCTGCTTTTAATCAGTTGTATGTGAAGACTGTCCAGGTTTGGGGCATGAACCTGGCATACAATGTAGATTTCTGTGTTTGTTAAGCAACAGCTACATTGTCTGCTGGGTTTCCAGCTGCCTGGAAATACAAAATGGAGGGTTATCTACAGTTTTTTTTCAAGTGACTTTCCTTATCTCTGAGGAAGACAATGCAATTGATGTCCAGTTGCTGCCTCCCCCTCTGTTCTTACAAGAGGGATCCAGCTGGTGTCAACTAGAGCTTGGAGATAGAGTAGATCTGAAATTACTTAAGAAGGTAAAACTTCAAGGGGTTGAAGTGTTCAGACATCTGAACATGGGTAGATGTCAGGCAGAAGCCAATTCCTGGTGCCTGTGCAACCATTAGTTTGCTGTTGTAACAGGACTTCAAATGGAAAACTACATATGTGTGTACTGTATAGTTAGGGAATTCTTTTGGGAGAGGGGAGTAGTGTAGAGCTATTTATAGGTCTGGTGTTTTTTTTAAGTGTGCTGTGTATAGCATGACTTCTATAGAGAAAGTGCCTAGAAATAATAAGGGAGGAATAAGATAATATATTGAGTGCTTATACCAACTGGGTCTCTTGTTCATCCAGTGCCACCAAACCTAGTGTGCTTCACTTGTGCTCCATATCCAGTCATGCAGTGACAGAAAGGGCAGTTTCAGTTTGAGCACATGAGGCCTGGAATAGCAGGAGGCTGTTGTCCTTTCAGACCTGGTCTGCAGCCACAGCAGTAAATGGGGAAGCTTGTACAGCACATGTCTCTACACTGTTAACCCTTCACAGGGAAGCCCCATGGCATTGGCACTTTCACCACAGAAAGCAGGAGAGTTGTGATGGCCACTCAGAGTGAAGGAACATATGATTTGGCAAAGTTTGTCTGTCTATTGGACTATCCATGAGTGCTTTTAGATCAGCAGGCTTCCAGAACCCTTCCTCTAGAAGGGCAGTATTCAGGAGGCAGAAGGGCTCCTATGTGAGTGCCACTGTTAAAATCTGTGTGTTTTGTTAAATAAAACTTTTCATGCAAAGAACTCTGTGTCTTTTCTTGAACACTACATCAAACTAGGTTTGCACCAAGTCTTTTAGGACCTAGAGACTGTAAAGCTGGTTGACGTTCATTACAATGTCTGGTGTAGACAGCCCCTCAATGCTTGTGTCAGCCTGACTGTGCTCAAAAAATACACATTCACTTAATGCATTTCTACATTAAGTTAAAATATACAGACAATTGCTCACAGCCAATAGTTCATGCAAATAATCATTCCACGTTGAAATAACTGTGATTTGTCTGGATAGCTTTGAAAGCTGCTTGTTAAAGCTGAGCACATATTTATCCTTTGCTTTATGTTGTTTTCCTCAATGCCAGTCTGTTGGTATCTGTCTCTGACTGCAGAACAGGTAAGGAAGGACTTTGATATGGCTGAGTCTTTTTCTTAAATTAACTCGCACTTGCTCAGTGCTTTTACTGATGTTTCATTCCATATAGCCTCCTGGGTCTTGACCAACATATGCACAGTGTTCCTAAAAATGGTAATACATTACTCTCTGCAATGTTTTTGTGTCTCATTTAGCTTCAACAGTATTAAAATATCAGCAGTTTTTATAGCATTGCTTTGTTCCTCTGTTTATAGTTGTTTGACTCCACTCCAAGGACTTAGCTCAGAATAAGGTATGTCTGCCCCAAATGTGTAAATGGCAAACACCAGAAAGCAATTGAAAAACAGATCAACCTAATGTTAACATCAAGCCCCTTTCCTATTCAGTTTCACTTCCCCAGTGTTTCAGTTAAACTTACAATGTTGAAATCCCCTTTGTGGGCAGGTACTTCTGGTTCCTCTTATTTTTCTGTCATGCCAACTTGCTTTTGTATACAGACACCTTTGAAAAAAGAGGGGGAGAAAAGCCCACACACTTCCCTCAGTTACCTTACTCCAAGATTCTTGCTTCATTTTCAGTGTCTAACATAGCTAGTGGAAACATGTAAGAGTGATTACTCCTCCTACTGTGATATTTATTTTTTTAGTTCTTCCTTCTTTTCCATAGGGATTTCAGTGAAACTGGTATAAATGCATGACTGTTCCTTCCTCTTCCCTCCTGATGGTGCCTTTACTACTCCTGATTAAACTGCTGCTAACAGCAGCCTGAAGTTCTCCTTCAGCTTCAATGGAAGAAACTGAATCCTGTGGCATAACATTTTCTGTGTGTTCAACCTAAGTGAGCTGCTCAGAGTTTACTTTTTTAGGGTTTTTTTGTGTGTGTGTTTTGTTGGTTTGGGGCTTTTTTTTGATGTTTTCCTGCCCAACAGTAACCATGGCCATATTTTCATGATGACCATGAGTAAAGAACTGACTAGGCTGCATGCTGTTTTCAGAAAGTGATACCAAGGTTCTTGTCTGGCCAGAGCTGTCCCTCATCACAGCACCCTCTGTTCACTGTGAGGGTGGCGAGACACTGCAACAGATAGTCCAGAGAAGTGTGGATGCCCCATCCCTGGAAATGTTCAGGTTGGATGGGGCTCTGAGCAACCTGGTCTATTGGAAGCAAATAATGAGTACTAAGAGAGTAGTGTAATTAGATTTTCTTGGCCCAGTAGATTGAAGAGGATCACAGCACTTTGCTCACTTTGTATTTTGGGTTGCATCTCGGTGTATGTAATATCTTCCCACACTGATATTTCTTCCCATCCCATGACTTGCTTTTAGAATTGACTTGAACATCTATTTAAATCTTAATAGCAGGAAGAACAATATTTTTACTTTCTGGCTCCAGATAACTACTGGGAAAGCCTCACTGCCTACTATTTGTCTATTCTGTGACAAATACTTCTGTAGACTCTAAGCTTTATTTTCTTGGCTATGTTTATTCTTTCTATGTAAATCAAGATTGAAAGAACAGAAAGGATACATTTAGCCTGACCTTGTCACTACTATGTACTGATGTGGCAGGACATGCTGCAAAGTACAAGTATATTCTGTAAGTTTCCCTAAAAAAACCCCAACCAAACAACCCTGCAGTTAAGTTTCTGAAATTACAATAACTGCTATAAAACCTGAGGCAGAGGCAGGGACATCAAAAATCAAAACCATGTTTTTGTAGAACAGAATAATGAATGGGTTGTTTTAATTGCCCCAAAGTGTGAACAGCCATTCCTAATGGAAGAGCTCCATCCATTTGGTAGGTGACTTGTAATTAAACTATGGAAACCTGCAATTTAGACTTCTTTTGCTGTCCTGAATAACTGAGCAGATTGTGTCTTCTGAACAAATGCTTTTGGGGACTGTTTGGTCAATGAGGGCTATGGTTTTACCAGCTCTACTCAGCACAAAGGAATTTCCTGTGGAGTTACCTACAGAAGGTTGGGGCAAAAGGAAGGTGTTGAGGGTTTTAGAGCAGTCTTTTGGTGACCTTCCAGCAGGCACATTTTCTTTCCCTCAGCATGAGCAAGCATTTCCACAGGCATAAACACACCTGGGACTCCTCACCAGAAGTACCCTCTTAACAATGTGCTTTGGTGTCTGACTTGAATGATGTTGGTGTGCCTGTGCATTTTTACTCTGTAAATATCCTCCCGAATTAACAGTGAGAACTGATCTCCCAAGCTGGTGTTTCAGGCAAGATGAACAGTCCTGGCTCCTCTATTTGCTCTCCCCGGGCCTTTCCCACAGGGTCGTAGCACAGATCCTGTAGCATAGAAGTGCTTTTATATGCAGTGCTGCAGCATCTGTAGAGCCTGTCTGCAGTGGGGTTGTTTGTACTGTGATGTGTTGGTTTGTACAATAAACTAGAAAATAAGACCTTGGTTGTGGGTGTTTGCAAAACAAAGCTCCACTAAAGAGGTGTTGAGCTTAAGTGGTCCTTGGCACTGGAGAGCCCTGCAATTTCTGAATCTATCCTGTCTGTGCTTAGCAATAAAAGCATAAAAGCATTTAACCAAATTGTAGAAAGCCATGAGAATCCAGTTTAATAGTGACATTTTTCTCCTGCTGTGTGGCTTTACAGTTTCTAGTGGTAGCTGAAAGAAAAATGCTGAATTGTTTTAGGAGATGAGAGAACCGCTCTAAGGCAGAGGCTTGGTTATGACTGGCTGTCTCTGTATAGAGCAGTGAGTTTTAGTCTGAAGGCTTTGCAGAACAGTTGCTGCTCCTACACATTAACAAACTTTATCCTTTCAAGTTGATAATTTTTTTATCTACTCTTAAAGTCTTGTTCTGTATGTTGCTAAGTAACACTTGCACATATTTGATCTTCCATGTGCTCTGAATGCCAGTCTTCCATGCAAAACACCTTTCCAAAATTAGTGTCTGTCAAGCTACTGAAAGGTAGTGGTGCTGTGATTCAAGTCAATCATGTTGCCTGCTGTAGGAGTTAATTTTCCCATCTAAAGACACTTGCAGAATCACTAATACAGTGAATCTCCAATTCTTTTTACCTACAAGAAAACAATATCTTCTGAAATATTTGCACAGTAATTCCAGAAAGAGAATTGCAGGGGGAGTGCTTATAGGATTACTTTGTCCATTATGGTGATAACATATCTCTTTGAAGCTTTGTTTTATTTAGAGTGCAGACTTCTGAAGGGACCTGGACTGAATCATTAGGAAGGTAGTTTTCTTGTGCCCCAAGGCTGGCTAACAGACACCCGATTGGCATTTTAGAGAGGGGCTGGCATCATGAAGGTGTGAGGGAAGAGTTGATGAAGAGTATAGGAAACTCTTTTAACCTGTTCTGTCTTGTAGAAGGACAGATCTACAGTTTCCTTCCCCCACCTCTAGAAATTCAACATAATGTTCCACTAGACATGTATATAGATATATGACATATACCAAAGACTTAGGATTTTTCTGACTCAGTTTGCCTGTGTTTGTATAGTCCAGGCAGGTGGCCTGAGCCTGTTTTGAGAATATTGACCACTGAACAAGGCATCATGACTGCTGACCAGGAGCTGCTGTTACTTTTCTTGAGTGTATCATCTCTGTTTCATGGACTTTCACACGACACATCGTCTTGTAGATGTACATGGAGCAGTGAGATAACTGGGTAATTGCAGTTATATTAAAAACATCCACATAAAAGACATTAAAATCACAACAGCAGAGCCAAGAATACCTGAACTTTTAGGCTTATTCCTAGCTGCAGTTTCAAATGAATGCATGTAAAAGTAAACAGACCTGTCAATGCCTTTTGTCTACCTCTGTAAGCCTAGGCAACTGCTGCAAAGCACGGTGGCACTGTTTGTCATGGTTACTGTAGAACTGACTCATAAGGTGTAGGATTAGGAATTGTGACAACCCTTCTTAATGTCTCCCTCTGTTAATTACAGATAGATTAGCCAGCTAAAGATGTGAGAGTAAGTCATACCTGTTGTTGAATGGACTATCTGGATGTTTTGCAGAAGGTTCTTGATCCCTTCTACCTGCCCCTGCCTCCCCAGTTCATCCTGGGGCTCGACAGCCTCCCAAGGGATGTGACTGCTGCTGACAGATGTTTAGCTGCTCTCAGCTATCAGTACAGTTTGTTCTGAGTTGCTGCATCACACAGTTTGGGTGCTCTGCAGTGCATAGTTCACTTTGCTAAATGGAGCTATGGGTTTTTAGGCTAAGACACATTAAATTGTTAAACTAAACTACCTGGGCACTTAATCACTCTTAACAGCCTGTGGCTTACCTGATGCAGTAAGAGGGATACAGCTGAAGTCCTGTGATGGTGACGGCAACATGGAAGTCTCTGTAGCTTCCTGAGCAATAACAGATATTATTCATGCAGTGTATATATCCCATTGGTCTCAATATCAGTCCCCTGGAATTTGTATGCAGTTCTCAAAGGCTAGTGATACCCCATTTTTTTCTTCACCTATGGTGAAGAACAATGAAAAAAGGATTTAAGGTACTGGTTAGAATACATTTCAGAAGCCAAATTTTCATAGAGGATTTTCACCTTAAGTGAACTTCATGTTAATTTAGAAAAACATGGTTTTACATGGTGGAATAGGCTGCCAAGATCCTGGGTTTCTTTGTGTTTAATACTATTATGAAAAACAAAACCTGACCAGTGGCCAAACTCCCTTCAGTTGTCCCCCAACAACAAGGACAGTGTGATTTAATGTGTTCTCTTGGATTCACACTGCTGTCTTGAGGGACCACAAAAGAAAGTTGCTGTCCAGAATACATGTTCAAAGGATGTGGGATCTTCATCTGCCCTGTACCATCCATGTTTTGCATTTATGGAGTCAAGGCATAGTGAAACTAAGAGCCAGCCTTTCTCTGTGCCCTCCAAGTAAAAATCAGGTTTGAGTGAAAGTCTCTGAAGTGCTGCATCTCCTGAGTACCTTGGAAGGTACTTCTACAAAACTTGCATAGAATTGAAAGTCAGTTTGTTTCTATGTTTAAGAGACATTGGAAGGCAGAGGAGAGAATCTGAGTTTTGGAAGGCTTTGAATGCTGATCAGAAGAGAGAATTCCTGTCTTTACTGCCAAAGCCTATATAAATTTGAATATAATGCAAGGAAGTGAGAGACCCAAATTTATTACCTGTGAATTGCTCTTATCCCTAAGTTTTAGACTGATTGGCAGCAGGGGGATGCATTCCATTAATAAAGGAGCATTGCTCTTCTGCAAAGAAATGGAAGTTCATGCATCCAAGAGTGATTTGGTGGTCAGAGCAGACACGACTGAAATAGAGGGTGGCTTGAGGTAGAAAACCTGCTCCTTAAGACTTCCAGACAGGTTAATAAAAGAGCTATTGGATGCAGCAGTCCTAGGAGTAGGATTGTTGCAATGGTCTTTTGTTTCTCAAAGACCTCCTCCTAACTGCATTTTGTCTCCACCTCTGTTGAAGGACTGGAGGAACCGAGTCCCAGTGTTTGTAATAAGACAGAGTACAGGACTGGAATCTTTCTTCTGCTTCCTTGTGGTCTTTTGAACTTTGCTACTTACTCCCTGCCCAGAACAACCAAAGTGGGAGTATGACTGCTCAGAACCAAATTTGGGAGATACAAGAGACAAAACCTGAAATTTCATCAGATTTTTAGTCCCTTAAAAAAACCTAAGGGAACAACCATATTAATTTTGTCCAATTCTTATGCACCACAGAGTCTCGAGAAAATGTAATATAAAGTTTTGACCTGAGCAGATAATGCTGCAGGATGTTCTCAGACACAGCTGGTGCTTTGACTGGCCATAACTGGGACCTCAGGAACTCTAACTGGGAGTTTAATAGGGTCTGCTGTGCAAAGGCAATCACCTTTATAGGTATTCATTTAAGTGTAATACTACCAGAACAGGAATATAAACTCCCTCAGAACAGGATTTAACCACAGATAGGGACTTCCTTGAATGCTGTGTTGACATTCATTGTTTATCTGCTCAGACTAGTCATATTTGGAAACACTGTTCTATTCTGACATATGACTTTTCCCAGGAGCAGCAAGACTCACAACGAAGATTTCACAATAAAGAAAATTCTGTTTCTTTTTGTGGGAATGTTATAGTAAAGCCATGACAACTCATTTGGCACAAGATTGTTTTGTTTTCAGCAAGGATTCCCCCTGCCCCCCATCCCTACACGTTTTTGATGTGTTTCCATGTGCTGGGGTTGGGTTGTTTTTTGACTTTTCTTTTTTTCAGGAGGGTGGGGGTGGATAATTTTACATTTAGCCTGCCAGCCATCTGCTTAGGAACCAGGCAATAGGTATGAAGAACCCGAGTCCAGGCTTGCGTGTTTCAGTGTCACCACCAGTGGTGGAGTTGCTACTTATTTATGTCCCCATGAACAAGTTCAGCATCAAGTCCTTGGGATCTGCTCATCTGGATGGGAACTGGAGTTACACATCCTGCTCCAGGCAAGGGGGGATTACTGTGAAATATTGAGGGGGTGACACAAACACATAGGCAACAGCCTAAATGCAAGATAGGAATTGCAAACCTGCATGACTGGAAAGACTGAGGCATATGCAGTAACTAGTGAGGCGAGGCCGGTAAAGATCAGACACCAGTATCGTTCCCTGGCTCCAGTGTTGATGCCATGTAAGTCCAGGGTATGTTTTGAAATCACTGTAACATAGTGTGCAGTTCCTATGTCTGATCTTCTTGGACTTTGGTTTAAATGTAGTGCATATTGTTGAAGTGGAAATTATTTTTTTTCCCTATTACGCTAGCTCCTTTTCCAATGTACACATCTAATTAACCAGATGACAGAAGTTACACCGGGGATGACAAGTCTAACAGCTGAAAAGTCACTAGGCCTTCTTGCAACCTTCCCCAGAGATAAGAGGATATTTTGAGCAGAATAGCACATATGGTGAAATGTGGTCCTCAGTGTACTTCTTGGAAACCCTCTTCATGATCACAGTTTGCACCCACCTAAAATTCCTAAGTTATAAAGAGGGTGGCATTTTCCTGCTTCAGTGTTTACTGCCCCATCCCAATACTTGCACTATGGATTTTGGGGCTGCAAGAAGCATAGGGTTCTACTTTCAAAGAAGACAGGAGAAACAGGGGAAGTTTTTAAAGATGTGACTTTGTGAGGATAGCAAATAAAAGCCCAGTGGCATTGCAAAGACTTCTGAAGCATTTCTGAAAAAGCTGTAGGCCAGCCTTACCCTGAATGTGTTTTTTGCATATTGCTGAAACTATAGTTCAGGTTATGTTGCTGTTACTATTCTAAACTCGAGGAAGTGGGTGTTTATAAGTGTAGTCAACATTCCCTCTGAGCAAAAAGCTGGCCTTAAAAGGGAGTTGTCCCAACAGCAAGAAGGATTATTTAAAGAAAAAAAAAAGCTAATTTTTTGCTGTTTAGAGGGAAAAAAAAAAAGAGGAAGCAAAACCAGGGATGGAGAGCATTTGCCCACATATCTTTTTTTTTCTTTTCTTTCATGTCTTTTTTCTAAAAGATATTTGGTATAGCCAGTGATCATTTGTGATGGAAAGTGAGTGAAATGCCTTTCCTGTACATTTAATTAACTGGTTTTGTTTAAGTAGGAAAAATTACAGTAGCACTTCAGCTGAAATGCATTGTCACTGTAGCACTATAGTGTTCTACTGCTCATAATTGCTAAAGTCAAGGACAGGCTCCGAGTGTTTCACTTGCACCTGGGTCTTGATCAACAGCTCCCTAACGTTTTGCTACAGCACCAGAGAGAGATGGCAGCGAGTCTGCTCAAAGGATATCCACCCCAACTGACACTGAGGGAAAGGAACAGTGGCTTGAGGATGAGATGGAAGGCAGGAAGGAGATGGGTATGGGCAATCCTAAAACTTCAGGTGCTTATCAAGACAGCTGCCTCCAAGCAAGATTTACGAAGTCACAGTTTGTAACATAACAGAGACTCGTAATCCACCTCAACCCTGCTTCAGACCTGATTTTATTTAACACTACTATTAAATCACATGATTTTTAGACATTTTCAGTTTTCATATCATCTACTTTTCTATTTCCAGGTCTGATGCTTTGTGTTCCTTTTAATCTTTTTCCTGTGCCTTCCCTGTATAGGGATACTCAAGGCACTAACCTATCATTGACAGTAAGCAAAACTGCTGCTGGGATTTCTTGTTCATGATTGGAGTTTCTCTTTCCCTCCCCACCTTTCATTTATAGCAAGATGCTGGCACTTTCTGTCTGCTTCTTATGGATTTCTTGGCAAATTGGGTGCTCTGAGACAAATCAAGTGCAGTGCTCCAATGGTGTGGGTGTGCTCATATTTATCCATCCCACTACCACTGATGCACAAGTTCTGTGTGACAGGGAGGAACATCTGCACAGGACAGCCAGCACTGAAGTCCTGTACAGTACATACCTTAAAATCCTGGCATCTGTAGCCCTCTTAACACAAGATCTCTCGAGTGAAACTTTTGAAGAAAAACATGCTTTGAGCCCTTGAGATTGTAAAGCAGGAGCAAGATTTTTTTTTTCTTTATGAGACATGAAAAAAACCCCAAACCTTCAAATCATAACAACTTATTTTAAAATGTATTGAGAAACACAGGGAGGCAAAGAAAAGCAAGATTTTTTCACAGAAGGCTGCAGTCAGACCATTTGTACTGCACAGTATGAAATGCATACAAGGCTCCTCATGTCTGTGGTTGCAAATCAATCCCTCTTACATTACCTCCTGTCATTCCAAAGTGTGCTTGCACCCAGATTGCTTAGGTTGTGTTCACCAGTGCAAAATCTTTTCCTCAAAAAAGGGGAGAGGAACAGCAGTCTATATTCACCAAGAAGGGTAGCATGTTCTGCAGTGCCAGTTCCAGCACCATGCCAAGGCTCTCATGTCTCAGTGTTATTGTGGTCTCGTGCTTTGGCTGCAGTTCACTAAGAAGAATGGTTCTAGCAGACAGGACAAAATCAAGGTGAAATAGAGCTAGGGTTACATAGCTGACCTAGGTAAATTGCTGCAGTTAAAGCCATTCCATGTGGCATTTCACTGTGCCATCTTTGTATCATGGTGGTACTTGGCTAGAGTGTGATGCTGTAGTTGGAGCTGTTGGGTCAGGTTGAAGTAGCATCAAAACAGAATTTGTTCATGTGCATCGACGTTTCTATCTGCATTGGTTTAAGTTTTATAAACATTTTTTGTTTGTGCTAATCTGCCCTTGACAGCAGACCATCGCGTTGGTTATTCCCACAAAACTGTAACAGTACTTTCTGGGAAGACAAAGAATATCACTGAACAGAGAAAAAGTCACAGGCAAGAAGTGAAGTGAAATGTCAAGCTCTCAGAATATTTTCTCCATTGAATATTCAAAGTGGGGGCATTAAGGTGGAGAGTTCAGGGGAGGACTTCAAATTTCCTGTAGTAGCTCACAGGGGGTGAGGCTGGAACTCCTAGTCGGGTTTTACTCTTCTACCATCAATTGTGATGTAAATGCTGATGGCTGCTTAACAGGCAAAACAAAGTAGGGAAATGATGAGTCATTTGTACTCGTAGCTTGTCTGAACAAGTAATGTGCAAGTCAAGTTTCATTTAAGTGCAGCAGAACTTTGCCCCAAGGATTATGTTCACGAGGCAGGACAGTGGGAGGCCAAGGAGGGCTTAGATCAGCAGCTGTGGACCCCTCAAATAGACAATTTCCATGGTGGCAGGGCTGTCCAGCTTTAGCACTGATTGTTCTAGAGATACTGAAATACATGTGACAATAGCCTTTACTAGAGCATGTTGTGAAACATGGGTGAAATTTTTTCTATCACTCTTCAAAGACATGATCATTTCTCCTGATGTGGGAGAATATATCCTCCCTGTGGAGAGAAAGCACCTGAGAAGAACTGTCTAGTTGCCCTTCCCATTCAAGAGATTTGAAGAAGACTGTATCCCTACCCTCACACCAAGATACCTCAGGAGGCATCCTGAAACCAACTGCAGCTCAGGTGGCAAAAGCACCTTTAACATTTGTCTTTCAAAGAATCATCTAAATTATCTCTGTATTGATCATCTTATGTCCTATTGCAATTTTTTTTTTTTGTATAAACAAAGATTCTTTAGTAAAAGGATTTTTCTTTTTCTGCAGCAGAATGCTTTCCTTCTCCACAAAAGAAAGGCTGTTTATACTGGAAATTTAGGACATAGCACTCATTAGGAAGTTGGTAGCACAACTCCCACTGACTTCAGCAAACCCGGAAAGGAAACTCAAAGCTCATGGAAATCTCCACAGGTATCTGTAGTGCAGTTGGATGAACCTAATTGTGACATCCATGGTAACTGTACCCATCTGTAGCTCAGAATATTGTGCTTTTCCCGGCAGCTGTTCTGAAGGCTGATGTGAAGCCCCATTCAAGTAGCTGCTGTCATCTGCTGGGATGTTATTGAAAGAGGTGCATGGGAAACAAGTCTTGGTTGTTCAAACCAGACAGAAACTGGAGGAAGCCAAATTCAGAAACCAAGGTGCTGTGTGTGTATATAGCAAAGGTGCAATCATTTGAAACTGTGCAGTGAATAGGATACAGTTAGAAACATACTGCAAAGGAAACAAGAACATAGTTCTGCATAGTTTTGAAAGCTACTGTTTGAATAAGTAATCCAGTTCCCAAGTCAGAACTAAAATAGCCTTCCTGTTAGTGCAGTGCTGCAGTCTGTCACAGTTGGCAGTGAGAGGTTTTCCCTTTTGGTTGACTTTAGGTTTAAGTAATAATAAGGATATGCCTGAAGTGCAGCTTCTCTTCACAAAAGGCCTTCTTTTGCGCATGATTTATTAAAGGGTGGCCTCATCATTTCAATATTGTACAGTTACATGGTTGTGTGAATTTCTACTGAATATGGCAGAACATAAATGCAAAAGTGTGTTTTCTACTTAAGTTTTAATAAATATATCTTGGACATCTGCTCTCCAGAAAGTAATTTTGTGCTTAATCACCTGGTCATAAAGATTAAAGGTCTGATTCAGATGTTTTTTACAACTAGTGGCATAAATCTGTACAAGCATTACTGACTTCAGTCTTTTTTTTTAAACTTATGATTATATTACTAAGGAAAACTTTAATATTACTTCAGGAAAGTGGATGCCAGGTAAAGCACTGGGAAATGTCCTATTATTCAATTAATAGAGTTTCAGTGAGTCAGTCAAAGGCTGATGCTCTTGAAACAATTTAGAAAAGTTGACTGAGGAACCCAGGGAGGTTTGGATGGTCCCAGTGCAGCTGAGCCAGCATGTACAGTCAACCAGCATCAGCCAGCAAAGCACCAGGGCATGTGAGTGGCAGAGAGCAGCTCTAAACCACATCTGGGGATTTCTGTGAGCAGGCATTTTGTGACACAGAACTGCAGTGTCAACTGTGGGGCAAGAGATGGGTTTTGAAAGCAGCAGGAATAATCAAAAGTGCAGCTGATCCCAAGGTGAACCAGGAGCAGTGCAGCAGGGAATCTCAGCCCTCACTGTTCACATGTCTGCAATAGAAAAGTTCACTGGAAAAAATGCCTAGATCGATGTCCAAGCAATCCTGTGCATGATGTATCAGTTACTTATGAAGGAAACCACTTCTTTTGCTGAATTCAGCTAGACGTGTGAAATGATCCTTCAGAATTTGAAGGAGCAGTTGGATGGATTAAACACAAATGTAATTAGCTTTTTCTCTTTTGCTTGATGCTTGTCATTTAAAATGATGAGGAAGCAGGAGAGAGCCCTGCTAAAAGCCTACTGTATTACACTTCTGAAAAATGCCTGGCTCTTCTGTTTATAGACTGCTCTGTAGCTGTAATCTTGAGCAGCCAATAAGGAACTTTGCCATCAGCAAAGCTAAATAAAAACAACCTAATCATTGTGTCTTAGCGTTTTGCTTATTGCTGTAAAAACACAAAGTACTCACATTCACTTATAAAGGATCTAGAGTGCACTACGGGCTCCTGTGACTAAAGGAGCTGTCCTCCAGTGTAATTTAAACTTCCTTGCTCATTCATAACCACAACCACAAGGTTAAACTGACCTCCTCTGTTCTTCTGAGTTTCATCCCTGAAAAATGTACTGAACTCCCACCCCTGCCAAAACTAAGGATGTTCCCTTCACATGAATTTTAAGGCCAGTACAGAACCCTGTCCCAGGTATGTGACTAAGTCTTAGTCACGTTAACAGAAGTTTTTCATCTTGAATAAGGCAAAGTGTGTCCTTCCTGCTCCCACCATATGACAGATTTCTCTCTTGAAAACTATATCCTAGTGGTATGAAAATCAGCATATCAATCTCAATCCTTGATGACACTGCAAACAACCAAACCAAAAGAATGAGAAGCTTGGAGGAGACATGCTGTTCTCAGACCACTACAACAGAAAAGCAAAACACTGCATGAGATGTTGTGAAGGGAGTCAAGAGCTCCAAAGAGAAGGTTCTGTCCTTTCTGCTCCTTGAGTGTCTGGATCTTCCAGCATGCTTTACCAATTGGGAAATAGCAATTAAAAAGCATCTGACACAGTGCAGAATTTTTGACTGTGATAGGCAGTAAAGTGTTGAGAATTGCTCAGAAAATGAGATTTTAATTTTGGGATTGGGCAAACAGTGCTCTGATTTCTAACTCTTGAAACACTGTGCTGTGGGATTAACATCAGGGATCCACTAATAATAACTCAGTTCAGTGGCATCCAATTCCCAAATAACAGGATTGAGTTGCAACTGAAAATTAGGTACTAATGGAGACTAAGTCCTGAATAGACGTTAAATGTATGTATATGCACATACCCATGGATGCATATCCTTAGGGAAGAAGTTCCTGTACTGGCTACACTGACACCGCTCATCTAGTGGCTGTCATACAAAAAGGGGAAATATATCCATGACAAACAGGCACCTATCAGTTACTTTCAGGCCCCATGATGTAGTACTTTTTTCAGGCACATTCAGTTTCTGTTTCTTGAGTTTCTTTTTCCTCTAGAAGAAAAAGAAACCTTAGCAAGTGCTGCACAGCACAGCCAGTCAATGCCTGGACTACGTCCAACTCACTCAAGCACATGAGAATGCATGAGAGAAATGGGCTGATTATTAAAAAGTCAAGCTTTATAGAAAGTAAAGGGAAAATATCAGCAGCTATTTTAGATGTTCTTCCTACTTACTCTCAGTCCTTTAATCTGATTGTTTTAAGGCATGTTAAACTAAGTGTGAAATGTACTTATCAGTTCCATTGCACTGCTGGTTTAGTGACGATAGGAAATTCATTGTATCAGAGACAAGATCTTCATGGATTTTTTTTAAATAATCTGCAGCAAAAGCATAATCCATCCCAATCCAGACTGGTGAAGAATTTCTTTAAAAA
Organism: Pithys albifrons albifrons; assembly: GCF_047495875.1. Taxonomy (NCBI): domain Eukaryota; kingdom Metazoa; phylum Chordata; class Aves; order Passeriformes; family Thamnophilidae; genus Pithys; species Pithys albifrons. Next base: position 120,499,779 of record NC_092458.1, on the reverse strand, counting down.
CTAAGAGGAAACTTGAAATGCCAAATGCCTATATGTTAGTGAGCTCTGGTCTATAAGTTACAATTAAAACATCCACAAACAAATGGTAATGAAATGGTCTTGAAATACGTCCAAGCAACTCTATGTCCTTAGAAGACATGTGCTTGATGATATGTCACTTAGTGTAGGAGACTTTAAAAGTTGTTCACAGCACCAGCCCTGCCCCATTCTGCTACATTTGCTCTCTTAACATGAGTAATGTGATTTTTTTTCACTCCTATCTTTCTGGTGCCAATTTCATAGTTAAAGCAACTAAGGCTACACCAGGTGGGAGTGTAGGAACAATTTGAAAAACATAGTCTAGCTACAGGGTGATGCAGTAGGTTCATTTATCAGCTTCAGGCTTTGTATCAAAGTGGACAGATAAGGCAGAAGCCAAATCATGGTCCTGCAGCTTCACTTAGTTGTGAGCTCACAGAAGAAATCTTATCTCCATTTAGAGAATCCAGCTTCTCTTGGCAACTTCTCTTTCTCGTTCCATCCAGCACTTGCCTGCTGAGATGTTACTGTGGTGTGCACCAGTACGGCCACTTGGCTTGAGCTACCTATCCCAGCTTGCAGGAGCATCAAGATGAGGCCATGCAGACTTCAGCACAGGCTGTCACACCAGAGTAAAATGATGAGAACTCGCATTGTGGTGATGAGCAGTGTGTTAAAAGCCCATGCTGATGCATCTTTGCTGCCACTGTTACCAGTGCTGGCTAACATAGACATGCTATCCCTTCATTTTATGTAGATAGATTCATTCCACATCTCCCTTCCTCCCACTGGCCCTTCCATAGCACAGTAGGACTTTGTCACACTCCAACATACTTTTCTCCTCATCCTCACGTTTTTCTTTGAAAACACTCATCACAGGGAGTGGTGGTGCTGAAGCTTAGTGTGACACCATCTGTTTAGCAATCCCAGCCTGGTTTCCAATAGCCCACCTGAAATGCATGGTTACTTCTAGCCTTTCCTTTTGCTGGAACACTGGCTGAGCAAGCCACCTCACTTCTTGCTGGTGTCAGCAACCACAGCCTCTCTGACCAAAGCAGGGTGTAGGGAGAAATTCTTGTTTATAGCCAACACTTGCAGAGTTTCTGTCAGCTTCTACAGAACCCAGATTTCACCCAGGATATTCCTACTTCCCCCACAAAATGTTGCATAAGCACTCACATAATCCTACAGTATTTGATAGGATTGGTTGGTGCAGGACCCCTCCATGGCCACATCAGCTTTCTCCAGGAACAAGTCAGTCCTCATGAAGTGCAGTGATATATCCAAGTCTTGAGAAGTGTGATATGTGGCAGCAACCGTAGAGCAAATTTCTCAGATCAGCAACTAGATGTAGCCCTCACATTGATGGAACAAGGGGATGGAAGATGAGGGCTGAGCAGGGGCTATGGCAGCATGTTTACCAGGAGTCATGAAATGTGGACAGTAGTGGTGACTGAGAGCTGGAGTCCTCAGTTATTCTGCCCACACAGTGTAAAATGAACCCTGGGGACATATCACATGTAAGAAAAACCCTTGTAGGAAAGGAAAGGAAGAGATCAAAGAATATCATAATCCCCAAATGCTGAGTATCTTCTACAGAATCCCCCAGGCCAGAAGCCTGGCAAAGTTCACTGCCAAACTGATCCACTAACCAAAGCAAGACGAGTCTCGAAGCACTGGGCACCACTTCCTTCTGAAAAGTGACTGCTCCTGGTTTAGGACCAAATAGCCTCCTTTCCCAGTAGTTGGCTCCATCTTTGGCCATCACATGCCATGAAAACTGAGCAGGAATAAAAATAAACCTCAAAGAAAAGTTAATAACATGATTTGCTAATTAGCAAGTGTTCTCAGAGTGTTAGCCCCACATAATAACTACTGACCCATTCGGGTGTATTTTCAAACGCTCTTTCTTTTTTCATGTTGGCTTGTTCTGCAGCTTCAGATTAAGCAGTTGCCTTAAAGCCTTCATTTTAAAACATGCATTACCACTCACCCATCTGGCAACTTTATGTTGTATAATACAAGGGAGTGCACAGTATGTGGCATAAATTACAGACAAGAAGAATGCAATAGCCCAGCATGTAGGGTAAATTAAAGCAAGCATTCTTCATGGCCCATAGCAGAGAAGGACAGAACAATTTTGCAACATAAATACAGGAAAAAACATGTGTTTCTAAATGAGAATTTTTTAACCAATAAATAAAAAAGATATACCCTCCAAGGCAAGCAGCTTGTTCCTAGTGGCAGCAGCAACCATGAAATACCACATAAAGAAGTAAAGAAAGGGATAATGCTAGATAACAAGAGGTAACAGATTGCAGGAGCAGGACAAAGAAAGAAACCAAATACTGAGATGGAGCAAGCCCCAGCGGACTTTTAAAAAGCAAGAGTGCAAATAGAAAATGAAAGGAGCAAAGAGCACACACAGATCTGAGGATGAAAACCATTCCCATTGTATTTTTATGGTATGAACATACGTAATGCACACCGTTTGTTAGTAACACATCACTTGACATCAAAGGGTTTATAAATAGCATCTCCTGACCATGGCCTGGTGAACTCAGCATGGCCTCAGGAGCCTTGAGTTTCTGCTCTGAAGATCCAGAAATGCTGACCATCCTATGCTACTCCCCACCCTCAGTACCATCACATAGGCCACTATGTAGGTGTGTCTGTGCATACAAACATGCATACACAGGAGAGAAGGAGTGGGACAAACCTGGTTCCTGAGCAGACTCCACTTGCTAACGTGTCAAAACAGTTACTCGGTGCCTGACCTGTCCAGTCAGAAATCCTACTTCTTTTTGTGGGCAAGTGCCTGGTCCTGGATGCTGGATCCTTCCTGGAGAGCTCTGCTGTCTCCAGGCAGTGAGGAGAGATGAAGGTTGCAGCATCCCAGAGCAAGGGACATAGTGCAGAGAGAGGTGCACTGGAATGGAGCTGTGACACTGCTTTCTCCTACTCAGCACGCAGCGTGTAGAGCCAGGCCAGGTGCAGCCTTCCCAGGTGTGAGCAGTTTATGCCAACCTAGGGCACAGCTGTTGCTCTTACACTATCCTATCATGGCCCTTTCCTTGTGCCAGCATTGGTGCTTTTATTGCTGCACTGGGAATCACTTCAAGGAGCTAATTCTGCTAAACTGGACTTACCAAAAAAAAGAAAAAAAAAAGGTGATGAGTTTCAGATCAATCCCACTCTTCTCCTTTCTGGGATGCAGTTACTCAATTTTTGAATTAATTTAAGCCGTCAAAAGGGCAATCTGAGTTCTGGATTGGAGGTGCAGGACCACGGCAGCTTCAGTTTGGAAGAGGTTAAGTTACCATGCAATGGTAACTGTTTTCCTTTCCCACCCTGAGCTGTTTCTGTCAATTTAGATAGAGTATGTTTTTCTCAAGGCAGGGAGTGTTTCCCATTATGTGTTTGTGCCTTGCCTAGCAAGCTGGAACCCTGATCTGAGGTGGAAACTTGAGGCCCCACCATAATACAAATAATAAATGTAACACAGTGAAGAACAGATGCATTCACATATGGTATATTATAATTCAGACAAATAAAAATTCTTATGTTGTATGTTAAAATAATTCTATATGTGCCACAGTTAGCACAAAAACTGAAAATAAAAACAAAGCCATGAAGAGTCAAGGCCTTTAGGAGTACATACCCTACTTCTGCATCCACAGACACAGACTCTTCTGTGCCCAGTTCTCATTGCCAAGGAAATCATCACGCAGCACTGTCCTGGAACTTTGATGTTGCCCTGGTTGTGCTGTCACTTTTCTTCAACATTCATTTCAGAATTCCTTTCCAGCCCAAGCAGGCATCTCCTTGACTGCATATACACACATATGGGGCTGTACATAAAATGTCTACAACATTCTGTGTAACTCCCAAAGACCACACCATTTGTGTCTTATGGAGAATGTGGTCCCTCATGGCAACATCCTCCTGGGGCAGTTTAGGTTTCATTCCCACTGCACTGCCAGGAGGGATCACTGTGACAGAGCGTATTTTTTCCTGTGCTGTGCTGGCATTGGTAATAATAATAGCAACAGTTATTTGCAAAGAGGAAAGTTATTTGTGGCAATCTGTGGCACTTAACTCTTCTAGAAGAGGCACCTTCCAATGAAAGAAAGATTGAATTTTTAGAGAGTTACAGTCACATGGTAAATCTGAGTGAATTATGTAAGTCAGGATCTCACAGGCTGATAGAGGTGGAAAAAATTTCTTAAAGCATGTCTTTAATGTTTTTTTTTAAAATCACACTAATTCATACTTTGCTATGTAATTTTCAGAAAATTTATTCTGTATATAACAAGTGTAGAGTTTGGAGGGTTGCTTTACATGCTTCAAAAATAATTAAATGGTTTAATTCCTTTTTTAAGCACCAAAATTACATCAGGCTATAAAGTCATGAGCTTTGCCTCCATGAAAATTAACATTCATAAATATAGACTTAGCAAGGCTGCCTTTCAAAACGATGATGCATTTCAGGAAGACAAATTTACATATACAAACTGGAATTTCTCAATTTACCTCTTTTACCAATCTGCCTCCTTGCACTAATCAGTGAAGCCCTAAGAAAAAAAAAGCAGTTTGGACAATTGCCCAAAGTATATCACAAGGGAGCATAACTCAAGGCACTAGTCCTCTGTGCTGAGCATTCATTCGTAATTAGTGTTAAATCAAAGTGAACTTTTTCTACAAGCAAGAAAAATAGGCAAGCCTGGAAATCGTTTTACTAGCAGCTCTTTATCTCACTTTTCCTTTCCTGGGCATCTAGAGGAAACATAGTCTAAGCAAAATACTTGGCATCAAAGATCTTATATAGTTTCCACTTTATTAATAGATTTGAAAAATGTGCAGAAAATATCCATAGAAAATACACGCAGTGTCAAGTAAAAGTCAACACTTCCTAGCAGCTGTTGCCCAGAAGCAGGACAATTATTTAGTAGGAGTAGACACAAAAATTAACATTTCTACATCAGCCTGCTATCTGCTTGAGAAATTCATCTAATACTTTGATGTTAAGCATTGATCATACAGAGGTTCACAAGCAGTGTTTAGACTTTGCATTGGTGGTAGCAACTTAGCAATAAAGAGAGGTGAAAAACATCAAGTATTTCTTAATTCAAACCAAACAGGTTCTTGCCAATACAGTGAAAATCTGTGGCATTAAACAGTGGAAGAATAGGGCTAGACTCTCTCTAGCCAGTGTATGAACTCAGAAGTTTATTTAGGTTGGTGGAGCAGTGCCAGCTGACAACAGCTAAGGATCTGACCACCACAATCTTATTCCTCTTAAACCAGTCAGAATTAACCAAGATAAACTCTTCAGTCCTAAGGTACTGGTTACCTGAGGAAATATTTTGAAAGGATTCTAGCCCAAAATGTAAATATCTCAAAAACTACCTTCTGTGCACATATTTGGTGTATTATTGGAACTGCTGAACATCCTATATGATATGAGTATGCATCTTATATGAAAAACCATGTAGCCAGGATTTTCTGCTACTTTTGCAACAAATGCTGACTCCTCCAGCAAAGCTGTTGGCATGTACTGTCAGAAGTGCAAGCATGCTGCGCTAGAGTTATTTTTCCTTAATTCTAGTGTGTAAAACCTGGCAATTTTACCTTAGCAAAGGACTACAAAGCCTGCAGTCTGTCTGAGTTTTAGCTCTGCTTAATGTGGGGAACACCCTGGTCAGCACCTTGGGCCTCTGTGGTCTCCACCAGCACGATGTCAGTACAAGTGACAGAACAGCTCATTGAAAGCCAAGCAGAAATCAACCTCGTTGCTTCAGACATTTCCTATGGAAAGCAGACTCAACTGGACCTGCCCAATGTCACCTTCTCCCTCTAACTTCCCACAGGGAATAATTGGTTGGATTAGTGAGAGACCAGGGTGAGAAAAAAGGAGGTCATACTCTTGCAGTGAAGACTGTCACCACCCACTTGTCACTTTCTTCTCTAATTTTCTCACAATCATCACCTATAGTGAGAAGAATATTGTGTCTTGTGGGCTCCCACTCCCATCCAGCTAGTTTTATCCTTTTTTAATTCTATTTCTCCAATGATTTTATCTTTCCCTCATCTAATCCTGGAGCCCTTTCTTGGACTCATCATTAATCACCACGAAAAAATGCAAGAACAAAGCTTCCTCCATCCTTTTTCTTCCATTTGCACAGGGTTGGCAGAGTTATTCAGTGCCTGGGATCTGGTTCATTTGGTGAACTCCTAAGTGAGTCACCAGGAGTATGTGCCACAACCCTCTGCAGGCACGTGCTGACCTGCTCCAGCCCTGTGTAGCTGGTGGGGTCTCACAGGACTGCAGTGGAGGAATCCACAATCCAGGAGTCAGCAGCACAGGGATAGCCAGGAGGAGCTGTGGTTGGCAGGAGCTTCTTCCCTGAGGCTTCTTGGCTGGCAGCAGCTGGCTGGGCACCGAACAGTCCTGTCAGCCCTGGGGTTGCACTTTGTTTTGCACCTGTGGGTGTGCAAGGACTGTCAGTCTGTCTGTGAGTAGAACAAAGAGCCTGAACATGTGCATGTGGACAGGGCAGTAGGAAAAAGGGGTGTCTATGTGGAGGAGCTGCTTGAAAAAAGAGCTGATATCCATAGTTATGTGTTCATAAACATGGATTTGTAGGAGAAGAGAGAGACCAGCTTGCTCACTAGAAATGATAGAAAAGTTTTGGGGTTTTGTTTCTGACAGCCTTTTTGAAGATACCTCATGGCTTCTTGCACAGTTCACAGAGTAGCTGAATTATTCCTTTTCCAGGCTAGCACTTTGGGAAAAGTTTTTCTGTGATTTTTTATGGTATTTTTCTACTCACTGTGGTATTCACAGTTGTTAAGGGTGGTGAGAGCAAACAGGCTTCCTAAAGCTGTAATCACTGTATGCAGGTACATTAATGAATGTCACCACTGGTAAGTACAGTGTGCTGTACAACCAACCAAGCATAACCCAAACACAGAGCATTTTTATATGACACATCAAAGCTACAGGGAGACATTTTGATGCCAGGAGTATGCCCTTGACTCCCCACTCCAACCAGCACTTTCCCAACTCCAAAGCTCCTTCTGGCCACTGCTGTTGCTTTCAGGTTCTCATCTTTGGTTTGCAACCACAGCAACAAGCGTTGGTGCTGGTCTGTTGCTTTTTCCTCAGTTCAAAGCTCATGCAAGGCTTGCCACCCTCCTATAAACCGAGTCTTCCCTTTCATGGAAGTGAGTCCTTGGTCTTGTGTTGCAGCCTATCTACTTGTTCAAGTTCTTCTTTCATGTGCTTATTGTGTGACAGAAGATATCTGAAGTAGCTTCCAAAGATGAACAATCAACCTCTTCCACTGCAGTCAGGGGGATATTTGCCCATAGCTGTACAAAAATTGGGCTCAAACTCTCATCTGAAAGACAGATGAATAAAAAATGCAACAGACATTGCTGCTGAAAATAGATAATTTCTAAATGCCACAGCTCTCTCTTTGTGGTTTAAAATAAGTCTTTCTGCATTAAGACTGGAGTTTTCAAACCAACAAAATTTAAAAAGCAAATGTTCTTTCTGGGTGTTGTTTCAATTACATTTCCATGAGTGTACATACTTTTTATGTGTGAACTTCCCCATTAGATTCAGATTGCTTTGGTTTGGACTCCACCGATGAGGCATACCCTGTACAGTGGCAGTGGGATTAGACCTCTCATTTTTACATCTGAGAGACCAAAGGAAGTGAATCAGCAAACTGGCAAGGTCCTGTCTGATTGCAAAACTGCTGAGCCTGATCAGTCCTTGGGATTCAATACTTACCCCCATGTCTTGCAGCTCTAGATCAGCCGGCTAAAGGATTGTGGTTTCAGGGTCATGAATGAGCAGGTAACTTTTTTTGTGTTTTATTCTGCTACTCCAGCACAGGACTTTTTTGCATAGACCAAATATGCATTTTCAGGATTGACAGTTTGTATTAAGAATATTTTTTACTCCTGTGATTGAATCAGCTGCTGCCTGAAAGCATTACATTTATGTGATGGGTTGCTGTTACTAGTGGGTTTTGAATTAAAACAGACACCACAAAAACTGTCCTGGCTGCAAAGAAACTTGTGAAGGAAATCAGAGCACGTAACTTGGAGGACTACGGCTTGGTATAGCCTTTCAAGAAGCAGCAAGTTGTCTTTCTTTCAGGTGGAACTTGGCCCATTTATGGAAAGGACAATGTTTGTTCTGCCTTGGCTGAACTTGATAGTTGAGGAGTTTCCTTCCACTATTACATTCCCTGACTTCCACCTTAGGTGTGCTTTAAGCCTACTTGGTGCAGCAGGGAACCCAAAACAGGCTAAGATGTACTAAGTATTTATTTTGTTTCTTTTCTTCATGCTTACTTCTAATGTTTGTCATCTGCTACAAGCAGCAAGTGTGAACCACATCAAAATAATGAAATGTCAATATGGGAACAATACCATTTCTCAGGGACAATGTAAATAGCAGGAATATAAAGTTAAGTCTCAATGGCAATAGATGTCCCTAAATTAGCCTTGAAAAAAACACACTTCATCTAGATAAAATGCATGAAAATGTACATATTTTTATTTTATTTACTCCTCTTCCCTGTCAAGTACATGATGGAATATGGCTAGGCAAAGAAGGGAAGTTTGCTCTAAGGGAGTCACAGTAACTGCCCCATATTTCCATTCACTCTCTAGTTTTTAATGTCCAACTCCGCCCTTTATATTATGGCTAAATGAGGTTGCAAATCTGCCCCTACAGGATTTTGCTATTGATTTCAGTTGGGATAGGATTTCATCCCAGGAATACCTACAGCCTGGCAACTAAAAATGGCTAGACAGCATGTGCATCTTGGGCTTTTCACCTACAGTGTCTCTGAGGGAGTTAAAAATTTGTATACAAAGAAACAAAAAGGGCTGCTTAAATTTTGATTTTCCAGTGCAAGTCATCATTTCCCATATGGTAAGGTATTTATCCCAACTCTGTTGTTCAGCAATCACAGGGGTTTGTGGGGGGTGGGGGTGAAGCGGGGGGTTGTTGTTTTGATTTCAAAGTTCTGTGCAGCAAACCTCTGACTCCAAATTGCTGTCATCACAATGCCTGTGAACCACTCTGCCGTGTAAGTCTGATTGGAACAAGCCCCAGAAGCGCTGCCCTTTTTCCTCCTCCTCCCCACGCTCTTGCTGTGTGTCCTTCAGAGCGTGGCTGGACGCTGGGATCTTTCATGCTCCGCCCCACCTTACCTGATTGGCAATCAGACAAGACCTGTCAAACCGAGCACAGGAAAAAAGTCACAGCTAATACCAGCGCTCTCAACTTTGTTACTACTTTCAGTGGTGAAAAGCAAGTCTGTCTCTCAATCCTTAGGCAATGCAAGTTTCCAGAAAGGCAAATAGCCAATATACACCCACTGGCCACCTCTACAGGGCTTTATGTTGCTGTTTGTCATTTATTTCTGTGGCTGGTACTAATTTTCAGTTTGTCATCCTTTGACTCATAGAAATTCTTCCTCTTCCAAAAGGATGCATCTCCCTGCCGACCACGGAAAAAATGTGACATGCAATTCAATCCTTTCCTGATAGCACCGGACAGGGAGAGGGCAAGTTAGAACACCATGATGAGGAAGTTCTGTCATTTCCAGAAGGAAGCATGATTCACCGTGCAGAGCATTTTTGGGAGCCTGAATCAGAGCTGTCGAGGAAGTCAGTTCTTGGACAGTTTAATGTTTATTTTAACTATGACTTTACCGGTGAAATGCGTGCCTCTCCCCACAGCCAGTGGCTACGGAGAGATCAGGAAACATACCACCGAGGAGCAGGCAAGAAGATTGGCAAGGAAATGGCTTTCAAATGTTTCGGATAAAATGAGAAGTGCCCCAGAAAATCTCTCCTTAAATGTCATTGCAAAGCAGAGCTCTCCCGAAGCAGATTTAAGGGAGAAATACTTTCTCACACTTCTCCCGAGCACAGCACAGGCAGTGGGAGGGACCTGCAGGGTGGCCATAAGGAGCCTGCGAGGGGAGGACCACGCAGCGAGCTGCAGCCGGGCTCCTTCCCAAAAGGTCTGGAATTAGCGCACTAGCGGAGAGATGGCTTCATTAGTCATGGCACAGAACCTGCTAAGTGAAGCTATCCACAGAAAGAATGAGTTGTGTGTTAGCTGCCAACAGACTGCAGGATAAATTCAAGTTGTTGTTTTTAATTGCCTATTGTACCCTAAGAGAATCACGATTTGATTAATGTAGTGTCCCCTCCCTCCACCCACCGCACACACCCCCTCACACGCACATGCCATATTGCAGGAAACAAGATTAGACTGGAGTGTCTTTCCCCACTCTTTTGCCTCTTCACCTTCCTTTCTTCCCCACAGAAAAGACAAAGACTTACAGGCAAAGTGCTTGTATGTACATCTCGGAAGAGTCCTCCATTCAGGAACTTGGCATATTCCTGGGCTACCACAGTGCTGTCCTTTTCAGTGCAGGTGGCAGATGTAAAAGGCATGCCTTTTCTCCCCAAATGTAGTTTAATAAAATGGGGAGGGAGAAGAAAATCTATGTGTGAGGATCAGCAGATTATTGATGTCTTTGTGTCTCCAGGGACATGTGTATATCACTGTGTCAAACAGAGGGAACCGACTATCAAGATACTGTACGGAAATGCATGTAGGAGCCCAAAACATAGTATAGGAGGGCGGTGTTTATGGTCTGCACATTTACATAAATAGAAACCATTCTTCACACTCGTTCTCTGCACTCTGTTGCATAGGGATTTAAATTTCTGGCCTCATGGATAAGGAAAGACTGAGTGTTAGGGAGAGGCAGTGTTCTTATAGGATGTGAAAGGAAAAATGGGATACACAGAGCATGCCTACGCATCTCTCGAAGACGTCACTCTATCTGGGAGCCAAAAGGTAAGGGAGTGGGTTTGCTGACTATGACACATGGTGGGAGGAGATCTGAGACACAAAGGAGTCATGGGTGTGAACCAGGAAACAAGCCCGTGCCCACCCAGCTTTTTTGTTTGCTTGAGGAGGATGTAAAATATGCTTACACCAGTTGTGCTCCAGCTCCAGCGCTAATTGTTAACAATAAAAGGTCACCAGAAAACAATTGCTGGGAACCAGAATTACACAAGGGGCCTGGGTAATGCGATCACTCCTTCGCGGGAGAATGCCATACCGCTGGGGATCCGAGCACGGGGCGATCCTCGGGAGCGGCTCGCCAGGTCAGACGGGGAAGGGAGGTGCGCACTTGTGTCAGAGAAACCTCCTCCGCCTGCTCCCTGCTCCCACATGGACACACACGCACCAGGCAGTCTCTTCCAACCTTGTTGAGCACTTATTTTAGGGAGTTTAAATGTAAGGTGAAGTGCTGTTCTTTTTTCTGTTATCCTGGGAGGAAAATATTGGCTTTGGCATCCATTCCTATGGCAGCGTTGGGGTCTGGAGGGGGAATGCCGGCAGGTTTGCCCTGCAGGAGCAAGGACTGCCATCTGGGGAAGTGCTGGGGTGAGCTGGAAGTCTGCTAACATAGGCCAAAGGGAAAAGAGGGAGGCACCTCTCAAGTACCTTACTCCCTCACAAAATAAGTCTATACTTCATGGGTGTGAGCACTGCTCTGGAAGAAATTTCTAAGCTAACATTAAATTCATCTGCGTGAGCATCAGTAACACCAGCAAGGGCTGAAAAATCCTGCCAGCATGTTGGGTAAGTACTTTGGCAATCCATCCCATGTCAGTTCTGTGCTCTAATTTACTTGTATATGTCTGCTTGTGTGGTCAGCACACTATAAACTTGTCTCTGACCATCTCAGTCATTTAACCTTCAGGACTGAGCAAAATTAAGGGATGTCTGAACCAATGAGAGATGCTTTTAGGCCATGTCCATGCTGAGGAACAGCCTGAATGTTGAACAGGGGATGAATTCAGGCCATTTGACAGTCAGTAGCAGGTACAGAAAAAAACTCTCTGAGACATAAAAGTGTAGATTTAGAGCCATTCTGGAGCACCCTGTGCCTGGGCAGCCACAGATCCTGTCTGACTCACCTCCACTCCTGGTCCACATAAGTTCAGCTATTACTAGATGTTCCAAAGACAGTTGTTTACCTTTTCCTATACCTTGCCATCTCAGAAGTTGTATGTGTGTCCAGCCTATCCTAACCTGAAGTCCTGGGCCTTGAGCTTCTGTAGCTGCATCCACCCAGAACAGCACAACTTTCTTGCCCCCCCAAATATTTCCATCAGCCACAACCAGTCCCCTCCCAGCCCTTCATATACAGCTCTTGCAACCAGACTTGCAGCCAGGGAAAGAGAACAGATACTTGTGAAAGCAGTCATTAGGGGACAGTGCACAACTGTCTTCCCTTCCTCCAGTGACTGCATATGTGTGATAACTCCCATGCAGTTTTGAAGCTGTTCTCTTTAGTGACAGGGCTCAAGTTGGTAAAAAAAAAAGCCACTGCTAAAGACTAGTTTCCCCAAAACCCCATCAAGTCTAGAGACAGTGGTAAGCAAGCAATGCTTTGAAAGAAGGGAACAGATGACCAAGTAGCTTCTCCATAGGTGTTCACCACAGATAAGTTTCTCAATAAAAGCTACAGAAATTGCATGCAGTAAGGCAGGATGGGGGTAATGACTTCTGAAATAGCTGAAGGACACTGTGAGAGATGTTATATGATTTATATGTGGAGAACTCGCTGAATTCTCAAACCTTCCCATATGCAGTTCCCTCACATGAAGGATTTTGTGTTCTGCAGACAAGGAGAGCTCAATGAGTGACTGCATGGCTGTGAGATCTGAGAGTGAAAAGGGTAACAAAGATCAGTTTGGGGCTAAGTTCTCACTGAAACACCATCATTACAAAAAGTAAAGGCAAAAGGCCTATAGTTCTCTTTGGAAGAATGCCAGGTATGTGGTAGAAGCTGCTGGAGCATGTCTGATGTCATGCAGATGCTATATGCAGGTCATACAGTTTGGGGGCTGGAGTGTGCCAGTACTAGAAAATACATACGAGAGCCAGGGGACTCTAGTTGCCTTTGATATTTTGACTTTCTATGAATCCAGCCCCATTTAGTTCAGTTTTTTCATAGCACGTAAGAAAGATGCCAAAAATCTGAGGAGGGTCCAGAGCATTGTAGCAATCACCAGAGATACCACAAATATCACCTGTGGGGGAAAGGCTGGACCAACTGTATTTGCTCACTGTAAAGAAAAGGAGTTAGAAGTGGATGCTGAAAGTGTTTTTAAATATCTAAAGGGTTACTGCAAATAGCAGAACACACCTATGTTAGCTTGTGGTGAGTTTGAGAGGTAGAGAAAGGCTTCAGTTGGAATAGGGAAGATTCTTATTGGACATCAAGGGAAAAAAAAAACAACAACTTTTGTGATAGTAGGATTATGAAGCTTTGCAATGAATTGACTGAGGAAATTCTCAGTATTCAGACTGCATGTCTCTAAGAGTAAAAAAAAACAACAGCCAGGAAGGACAAGGATGTAGCTGATGCTACCATGGATAACCTCCCGAGTTCCTTCCAGGTAGTACGCAAGCACTACAGGGAAGGAGCGGAAAAAACTGCTTTTCAAGTTGTCCCTTATTTATTCCTGTTTCTGCTCATCTCACTTTTCATTCCAACTGCATTTAAAACATGCAAAGTGATTCCTCCGTTAATATATAACCATGTAATAAAACTCACAAGTTAAGAATGAGTGGATCTTGTGAAAACAGAGGATATGAAAAATTTGTACTTTTCTTATCGTGACCAAATCCTGCTTTCTTGTAGAGCAGGGCTGATTTTGTTCATTTGCTCTTAGCAAGGGGAATTAATGGTTACCATTTTCTATAAAAGTGAACTTCCATTACTGAAAAAAATTCATTTTACAGCACTCAATGTTCAGCCTATAAAGTTTAAAAGCTGTATGAGGAGTTTCACATTTTAAAACATTTACTTTTAGGTGAACTATAAAGATGAGCCTTAATGCCCAGATTTCTGAATCAATAAAAATGCTCAAATGTCTTTTTCAACAGGCTAGTGAAACTGAAGCCAAAATGCCACTAAACAAAAGATAAAATCTTGGATGAAAACCCCTGGCCTTTACTGTCTTTTGTGAGAAGTGCTGCCTCTTCATACAGAGATATGAGCAATAAGTGAGTCCTGCCACCATGTCTTACCGGTGGGTCCATCTGAAATGGGCCCTAAGTAGGCCAGTTAAAATAGTGCAGCATTTGCTGTGTGCACTAGGACTTTTAGCACATACTTCTGATGAGAAGATCTTTATGACAGTAAGTGTAGATACTTACTGTTATACTTAAGGTTGAATTCCAGCTTTCATCCCAAATCCTGCCTCCTTCTCCTTTCTGCTACCTTTTTAGCGCCTCAAAACTTTTGGAACCAATTCCTTTTGTGATTACAATTGTCATGTTTGCTATTATCATTTCCATGGGAAAAGGCTCCATGTTAGATTGAATAACCTTTTTCTCTTTTTACTTATTTGGGTATTCCTGAGCTGTAATTTGAAATGCAGCCCTAGCCTAGTTCAGAACTAACTAGACACTCCAGAGGGATCTGAGAGAGACCCATGAAAGAAAATCGGGCCTCAGGCAACAAATGGGTCTGTAAGGGTCCACTACCCACATCATATTTTATGGCCTCATGGTCAAGGTTGCAATAGAGATTTCAGTGAATAATCTAAAATTTGGAAGGAAGAAACCTCTAGGGTTCAGAATGGGCATTAAAAGCATTAATATCCTGGAAAGTGCTACTGTGACTGTGAATTTAAAACCTCACGCTTTCTTGTCCCAACAGAGATGTGTACATGTATGCTCTCTTCTGGCCCTTGGGTTTGGTCCAAAAAAGTGATGCCCCTTCCTAATGGTGTTCATAGATCCTGCAGTCTCAGATACCTTCATATCAGGGGTAACAAATAAGGGGAAAAATTATTGGACACATGATGATTAAACAGGACTTGAAATCACCATGTACACTTGTTCAGGTTTGGCTTTTTATTGTTGATCTTTTTTTCCTTACTATGAGTAGGTAGTATAACATATGTTCACCAAAAGCAGCCCAAGCCTTCAAGAGACTGCAGAAAAGCTCTTTCAGTACCTGCAGAGTCAGACATTCAGCAAAATTCAGGTGTGTTCCTGTCCACGGCAGAGATGTTGGTGAGATCATCACAGCCAGAGATATGCTTAACCACAGCGTCATTTAGGAAAAAAGGCATTCCTAGCATGTGACGTTTTCTGTCAGAGAGCCTGAAATATAGTCCTAGCTTTCTATGGGATTGGGATTTCAGGAGCCTGAAGGAAAATAAATTGATAGCTTCATAGAAACCATAGTCTACAGTGTAAGCAGTTATTGAAAGATTAGTGTCTCTACTAGGAAGGTGTGGGGGGATAGGGATTGCAATATTTATCTAACACATAAATGTGTGTAGGCATCTATATATCGGTGCAACCTGTAACTGGAAAGCAGCCTAACCAATTCCCTTCCTCGGGGCAGAGCTTGCTGAGTGTACTGCCTGTCCCACCACGTGTGCAAACCTTCATCGACAAACAAGAACTTTCTCTGGCTGGAAAACAGTAACTTGTAGTGCAAAGCATGCCAACGTATGTCAGCAATACTACTTCCCTGGCACTGCTCCTCCCTGTTAATTGTAGAGTAGAAAACATTCTTCTTCAGGCTTTTTCCTCTAACTACCCCAGTGTGAGAGCCAGAAACCGTGGACATTTGTGTGGAGGGAATTTGGCAGCTGAAGCGCATGGAAGCCTGGCTCTGGCAAAAGCATTTCCAAGAGCAGCATCTGGACCCCTGGTTAACTTCCTGACTGATCTCCTGCCTCAGACAGGATGCCAACCACGATAAGTGCACCAAACAGAAGGGGAGAGCTGGGCAGAGGCTTGGACATTTCTTACAGTTTTAAAAATAGCAGAGCAAATCCAAAGCATGTTGGCAGAAAGCGTGTGACTTCCAAACTCAACTGGAAAGTGCCTCCTTCTGATGTTTGTCTTGCAGGTTACTGCCTGGGTTGACTTTCTGCTTCTCCCAGCAGCAGAGCTGCAGCTGCAACATCATTTACACAAACAGGTGGATTCGGAGCTCAAACATGAGATCCTTTTTGGTGCTTAGTGAGTAGCTTGGCTCAATTTACCTGGGCATCTGTGTCAAAACTGCTGTGATGTTTGCAAAGTCCACCAGCATTTTGCTTGTATGGGGGAAGATGACAGTTCTGTATGTGCCATTTTCCTTGTTTTATCCATTAGAAGAAACCTTGTACTGCCTTTCCAAAACAAAAGGAAAAAAGGTACTGTCTAGCTTATACCTCAACCGTACATAAAAATGCATATATAACAAGGGAAAGTGTGCACATATGTGTGTATAGGAGAGACTTTCCATCAGTGCTGACTCATAGACTACAGGTGACTGCAAAGCTATTCAGTTTATCTTTAACCCAAACAAACCACCTACCAATCTTGTCTTCTCCATCAGTGTTTGATCTCCTTGCCTTCTGGGATTCTACAGCTGCAGAGATAAAGAAACCAAAACACTAAAGCAACGGGTCTAAAGCAGGTGGTAGTGTGTTATTCCAGTACCCCACTCTTTCACAGGTCTTGTGCATCCCAACCCATGCCTGGCTTTCACCACCACTGTGTTTTCAGACATGAAAACGTGACAAGGCTTCTGTAACTTCTCTGGGACCAGAGTCAATCACTTTCCTGCACACCAACACCCCATACATACATACAACATGCAAGTGCTTGTAAACTGTATAAACATCATCCAGCACACCCTTTATACAAAAATCACCTGCTGCTTTGTTGATTCACTATTCCATTTTTCATCACAGGGAATACCAACTTTCTGAGTAATAGCTACAAAGTATTTTGCAAGTGGGAAACAAAGGGCATCGGATGAAAACTCTTGAACAACTGATTTCTCTTGTTCTTCCGCAATTCTTTCTTTCATTACCATTTTTCCCTGCCATTATTGCTGTCTAAAGGTGAGGAGAACAGAAGAATAGCAAAAACCGAACACTGTTACTCAAGATGTGCATTGCATCCTGAGACTCCTCAGTACAAGTACAAACGATGTTGATTTCCTGCCACAACAAGGAAGCAGGGAGGTGTGCCAGAGGAGGAAAATGATCTTACAAAGAGAACCTTGTCAAAGACAACTTTATTACCAGACACAAAGTCAGAGAGTTAAAAAGCTGTATTTTAAAAAATGCTCAGGTGCAGGGTAGGAGGATTAAGCCAGGACTTAAAAGCATTCCTCCAAAGTGTGGCAGATAGATTCTGAATTCTGATCATGTCTGCAGTGCCAGCAGGTGACTAACTCATCTACAGCATGGAAAGAGGACTTTTTAACACTGTCCACACGTAGGACATACCACTGCTTGCAGGAAACACTGGCCTACTTCAGTCACTTGGCAAGTCTCATCAGGCCATGAAGGCATGTTAGTCATGCTCTTGTTAACAAAGTTTCTAATACTTCTGCTTTGCAGTGAGCAGTGAAGCCTTTGCACCTCAGAGAGATACTCTGCCTTATGGGTGTCGTGCAAAGAGTGAGACTGTAAGATCTTAAATTTTTTTCCAGGTTTGTCTGATAAGTGGGTGGCAACAGTTAGAGGCCAATTTGTGCTTTTCCATCACTGTCTAGACATATTTGCAAGCACTACTTTGCCTTAAAGAGGAAAGGGTATATCATATATTACACAATAATGGGTTATTTTTACTTGTGATGCATTAAGAGGCTGTTTTCAATCAGAAACCGTTTGATATGAGGGTATGTTCTGGACAATAAATGGAAAAAGTGGAGCATATCCTTTTTCTTTTTTTTTTTTCACACAGCAGACAAAACCCATACTTTCCATGTAGGCAGGAAATGGCTTAGGTTTATATATAGAAATACAGCAAATTTTATATGCATGCATAGTATATTGATTTATTTGTAAACTGTCACTCTGTAATGGGTTGAAGCTGCAAAATTGATACACACCTATGTAAATACATTAGTACAGCCCTGGAAAGACAAATCTGGAAACTTTAAGTGGGATTCCTTCCCATCTGAAGACGTGACATGCATGATGGGTCATGTGCCGTTCCACAGCCAGTCAGAGCCACCAAATCCACTCTGTTCAATATCTGTGTTATCACAATATCTTCTCAAAGGGCTGTCTTGCCACCACTCCCTCATCCCACCGCTCCTAAGGGGATAGCAGTTCTTTGTTCTTACTGGCACTGTAACCAGCAGGGCTGGTACAGGACTGATTTTGGCTCAGGGCTGGGGGGTCTCAGTGCCATATTCCCTGGCTACCTTACATCTCTTTTGTGAGGAGCTGTCCACTGCCTTCCTCTATCCCTGGATGTGGAGGTGTTCTGTGTTTCTCAGGAGTGTGCCACGTCCATAGCAGAGCACTTTTCTGCATGAGCACATGATGTACATGGCCACCCTTTCTCCAGGAGACTAACCTATATAAAATATTTTTCATATGGGAGTCATAGTTCTCAGGCAGCAGCTTGGTTTGGGTTTTGATTTTTTAGAGTTTTTTCCATATATTTCTGGTTTTGTACCTGAGGACATGAACACTGGGACGATGTTGAGCTGCTCCTTGATTTATCAGTAGTGTTCTGCAGTTCAACAGAACTAAGTCACTTTTTGACTCTACATTCTTGCAGAAGGTATTTGTATTGTTTTAAGATAATTTGCCATGAAACAAACCCCTCCAGGACTTAGGAAGACTAGGAACTACGTGTTTAAAACTATGTTCACTTCAAACCGGATTAATTCCTGCTCACCAGACTATGATCCACAGTCAGGCATTATGGTTCAGATTATTTAGTACATTAGCAAAAGTGAATTTGATGGACACAGTCACCAGCTGGACTGTGATCTGATAAGGCTGTCTCAGAGAAGACACAGTAATAGGCCAGAACAAATGTACTTGTTTCTTTCAGGCACTGTAAACAGATCTGTGTTTACTTTATTTCAAAGGGCTTTATTTTCCTGTGCTACCAACATGTAATCTTTCACTTGACTTAATATGTGTTTGATATTGTTTGTTTGCTTGTTTTTACATATGCTATATCCCTTAATGGGATTCTTCAGCCTTGTATTTCATTCCATGCAGATAACTAACTTCTCTAGTGCCTCCCTTATGATTTCTCAAGCTCCACATGGCTGACTTGCTCTTTTTAATACATTTTTTTCCCCAGCTGCTTTTAGTGAGGGAAGAAGTACAGAGTACTAGGCTACTTCAAATGCAACCCTTAATGGCCATGGGAGGCAAAGATTCACAAACCCTGTTACAGATAAGAAAATAAATCTCTCTCTACCGTGAAGCTGCAGTGTAAGGACTGAAATACTCTCTAAGCCATAAAAGTTGAACTTGGAGTGAGGAGAACTCCAGCCGTCACCTTGCATATTTCATTTGTTACAGGCCATCTGTGTGCATCATCAGGGATCTCAGGAAAATATTACTCAGCTGTCTTTTATCTCTGTCTAGTCTAGCTGGAGCGTGGGTAGCAGAACACAAAGAAACAGGTTCCTAACCTCAGCCTGATGATAAAAGATGCTGGTAATCTAATAGAAGCAAATGTTTTGTATTGATTAATAATACAGGACTATAACCTGCTGAATCTGCTGAGCATGGAGGGTAGTTTAGAAAACAAATAATGAGTTTCTTCCTTCCTAATAAGCTCTTTATTAGTTCTTGAAGTGGAATGTGAGAGTAGAAAGTAAAGCTCAGGTATCAAAAGAATGGTGATGACGGGTTAAGGGGGGTCACTTGTGAAAACAGTGGAAATCAAATCAATTAGGCCTGTCAGCTGGAAAACATCATGGGGAATTAACACTTGTTTGTCTGGATTCCTGCAGCCTGAACAAAAGTGCACAAAAAGTGTATTCAGGTTACAAAGAAAGCGCTGTATTTAAAACCATGGTTTCACTAAAAGAAAAAAAAAAGCATTATGTTATGTAAGACTTACATCCACTGACAGATGAAATAAGTAAATGGGATACAACTTATAAACAGCAATGAGCTTTTACCTTCGGAAGCAAATGCATCTGCACGGCAATAATGGAGAGAGGCAAAGGTACCACCTCTGTAAACTTTAGAGCTCATAAAGAGTAGAACTTGCAGAGCGCTGCTGAAAGGGGTGAGGTTTCTCCTGGTTGCTGTGAAACTGAAATTACAGCTGGTGGCATAAATTGAAAAGGCATGCAAAAAATCCAGGGAATATTTGGATCACAGAGCTACAAAGGAGGGAAACCTCCGGGGCAAAGGCATTCAGGAGTCTTTGAATCTCAGTCTCATTTCAGGTTTATTTTGCTTTCTTTCACTACAAGGTTGAAATATACTGAAAGGCCCTTCCCTCTACTGAAAAAAAGAGGTTTGGCTTGGTTTGGTTTGGTTTGGTTTGGTTTGGTTTGGTTTGGTTTGGTTTTTTCATATCACACTCCAGGAGAGCAAAGATGGTGCCAGGGCAGTTGCAACCACATCTTCTACTGGATCAAGTGCCTGACTGAGGAAAGCAGGAATTCAGGTCTAGGGTCTCCAAGGCCTCTGACTAAACTCATTAAAACTTGAACATAAATATTAAGCAGTGAGATGCATTGGCCCTGATCCCTTTTCCTCCCCCAACCGACAGGCACCAGGGAATTCCTCGCTCCTGCCAGAGGGGTGACCTCCCTGTAAACATGTCAGGGATGCTCTCCTGTATCAACTGGGACAACGTGGAGCACAGACCAGGTTACCAAATCCAGGGGCACACAAAATCAACCCTCAGGCTGCCAGACAGACTGATCTCATGGGTGTTTTTAATCACTGATTAACTGATGTAGGTTCTATTGAGAGACCCCAGGAGTCAAGAAATATTGTAGGAATAAGCCATAGGATCAAAATGTTTCAACAGCTTGCACTTCTACTAAAACAGAAGGGGCTAGTGAATGACTTTTTTAACTTTTAAATTTGTGTTACCATTACTGATTTTAAGTGCTGGTTTTTTGAAGCAAAGTGGTTGAGGTAGCATTCAAAGTCTGACTGGATTCCAGAATAACAAAAGCAATTGTTCTTCCCCTGTTCCTGTGGTTTATGTACAGACTACACATACACCATTTTTAATGCAATTAGAAAAAGAAACTATTTCAAATGTCAGGAATAAATTAAAGAAACGGCTTGGAGGTGCAATCACAAATGGTTTAGTACTTTTCATTCAGAGGGAATTGCTTCAGGAAAAAACATTTTTTTCTGACAGCATGGAAGCTTTTGAATCATTCTGTCCAGTGTTTCAAGTGTCATGGACATCCCTAGCTGTAGTTTGAATTTCTTAATTTATAAAAATGTATAAAAGTATTTTTTCTATACTTTGGTGAAATAATAGAAGAGAGTAGTGTTTAACTTGTCCTTTTTTATTCCAGACATTGAAAAGCCCTGGTCACTCCTGCTTTAACATATTTTATTATACAATGAAGTTGGGATGTTAAGTCAACTAACTTACACATTTCAATGCAAATAAAATACGACAAAGCAAGGGCTACGTGTGGCCCTTTACAGATCAGTGGTAGGGAAAGTGTGGAAAGCTACTTGGAGCTCCTCTGCTCACCCCTGTTAACACATGCATTTTCCCTTAAGAAGTGGTGATTACACCTTGTTGTTGGCAGTGCAAAGCTTAGTAAATCTTTACATTTTTGCTATGGAAGAAGGGAATTTCCTCTTACTTCTGTGGGCAGCCAGCCAGTGAAAGGTGATGGGAAATACATGACATCCTGTTCTGCCTACCTTTCATCTTTCCTGTTCACAGACGCATTTTGAGCCTGACATGCAGGTGTAATTAAAAACAGGTTGATGCCATGCACAGCTCAGCAGATGCACACAAAATTAGTACCTGCTGTGAATCCAAGTACTTTGGCTTTTATGAAACAGCCAGGCATTTGCAAATTGTCTCTCCTAACTGCAATAATATGAACATAAGAATAAAGTGGATCGTGTGGCTTTCACTAACATAGAAAAATGGCAAATACTTTTCTCAGTAGTACTCAAAGTAGTGTAACACTATTCATGCTGGTGTTTTTCAGATAAGCTACCAATATTGCACTGGTGCCTTTCACACTTTAAAAGTTCTCTCTTCTACTACATTTCCTGGGCATGCTGCTCATGTAGGCAGCAATGCAGCATCTGTAGCAGCAGCAGCTGGCCTCTACTGTGCTGAGGCTGGAAAGGGTGGGAGCACTGGGCACCCTCCTTTGGCATGGTCTTTAAAAGTTCTCCCTACGGAGGATTCAGGTCTCCAGCCTACTGACTGGAGGCACCATATCTGACATGCCAGATGCAGCTGCCATACCTTCTCTTCCCTAAGAGCCAAAATAGGAGAGGTGGCTGCAGGCAGGAGATGCTTGCTCTGCAAGTTACCTTGTCCTGCTGCACATGGTGAGAAACTCGTGCCAGGAGGAGATTCTAGGTGGGGACACATGCCAGAGTGGCAGAGAGCAGAGGCTGGGGCCATAATGTTTGATGACATCAGAGCTGTCAACTGCGGTACTTCACATACACGCCACACTGGCTCCTCCCTGGCAACTGGCAGCAAGAAAAACTCTGCTAAAGAAAGATCCATCTCTTCTTGTCTGTCCCAGCAGCTGTTCAGGTGGGTTTTGTTGCTCTCAACAGTGGGGCAATGTTGGCTACAAAAATTCTCTCCACGTTAGTTTGGTGATCCAGACCATGAGTAGGAGCAGTCACTCACCTCTGCCAAGCTTAGCATCATAAATCTGTTCAGCTGCACATTTCAGCCCTGTGGTGTCAGACAGGCCTAATTAGAGCTCCAGAGTCCAAGTGTCACCACACTAGTCTTAGAGCAGTGCAATTGCCCACGCTTTATGTGACTCATCTGGTGGGAGAGGAGAATTAGGCCCAACATGTCTGGGCTGAAGAAATGATTTAGTCAAACTGCTCCTTCCAGGTCTGACAAGTGTCTTTTTATGCTTCATGGCGTTTAGTTTGATGTTGTCAGTTAAAATTTTTCACACCTGTGGTTTATTTAAGTCTTTATTTTCCTGTAGCTCTCACATTTAAGACAATAAATGTGTCCTGTAGAGCTGTGAAGTATTAGGTGAGGGAAATATTTATGTGTAGGTGATGAGAATAAATGAGTGATGCATGCAATGCTACATTTTCTATTACTTTCCAAATACAGACAACTGCTACCCATGACCTCCCAGCTCAGAAAACCACTGTTAAATGCAGTGAGGAGCTCCTGACTGAGTCCTCAAATTATTCATAGTGTGTGTTCTGGGTATTCATGCAAGTAAAATTTTCATAACATATATAATTATTCCCAAGAATGGTCACATGAGCCGATTGTGTTCATCAAGAACACTTAATGAGAGGAAAGGAATGACTTCAATTTAATGCAATCACACCTGAGATCAAAATATACTTAAGAGAGAGGAAATTGAAAAATATTTACAGAACAAAAGTTCCCAAAACAAATAGGAAACCCCCACTGGGAAAACAAAAAAAAAAAAAAAAGGCAGGCAATACCAGCAGATCAGACTGTAGGAGGACATGGCCATACTTGAGAAGCAGCATTACAAAGTAAGCCAAAATCATTTCAGACAGTAGAGACGGTACAGTGAGTTGATCAAGATTTTAATCTACAGGAAGGCAGGAGATGATTTTTTTTAATCATTAGACATTATTGGAGTTTATTAATCATTCATTTTCAGAAATCCTGACTTCCTCCAGCAGTTTAAAGTTAACCAAAGAATAAGCATTTTTATCTATTCAAATTACCTGCTCCAGACACAGTAGAGCTTCCATTGTCGGGGCAGCAAGAGCCAAAGTTTTCCAACTTCTATTTTCACCTGTAACAATTCAGACTGACTATTCAAACAAAATTTATAAAGAAAATTAAAGTAAAGCAACACATTATGTATTATCTTATTAGAGCAACTTTTTAGGCGTTTTATTCAGAACAGCTGTGTCCCTACTACTTTTCAGCACTGCCCTGCTCATCGCACTTGCACTATCAAGATAAATGATTTTTAGATGTACATGGTTGGACCTTGCATTTAAAAAGGCTGTAATCCCCATGGCCAGAGATAATTGAAATATCAGAGAATGAACAGTTTCACTAGCCATGTTTTGCAATAAATAATCAGAGCACCTGGTAGATCCACATACATTTAATTAATTTGCTGTTTGCTCCATTGCTCAACTAACTATTTAATTTCATTGCCCACTGGATTTTCTCACTAATTATTTCTTGCTAATTCATCAATCAGCTACTTGTGCATCTTCTTGCTTTTCTAGCTACTATGTTTACCTTCTACCTTGTTTTATCAGTCCTCCTCCCTTCTCTGTATTTTCCCAATTTCCCTTCCTTTTTCTTTCCTTTCTCACCTGTTGTACTCTCTCCTGCCCCAGCAGAGTCAGCCCAGCCCTCAGTGGGGCACAACAGCTGCCCCCAGAGAGAATGGGCCTGGCTGGGCACCACATTCAGGTGTTGGAGAGAGTGGGGACCTCACTGACAGAGCAAAAACTATTTGAAGTGTGACAATCCCAGGAGACAGAGCCATCCTGGTTACAATCAATTCATTTCCAGTTATTAAAGCAAACATAGCTGGACTGGGGAGATGTGATTTAGGACAAAACTGCTTGCAGTTGTTAGAAATGGGAAGGATTTAATGACTTGGGGACTTGCTGTCCCTAAGACAGAAACTGCTCACTGGTTGATGTCTTAAGCCTCCTGTTAATGTTTCGTGGCATCCTGCAGGTTACTAAAAAGAATTGCAGTATGCACAACATAGCAAAACATTATGTAGGAAATTAGATCCTATGGGTAAACATTTACAAATAACTAATGCCTAGAATACAGATTTTTATCCTCCTCCCCTATGAACCAATTGCTCATGGTCCAATCTGGGCTCACTTAATTCTTCCAGAAGTCTTTAAAGCTATTTCTACTAAACATTTTGGATTTTTCCTTTTTTTTTTTTTTCTCACAAATTGCTTTTAGGAACTTGCATTCTCTGCTGCAACCCATTCAGTCAGCAAGTCTGAGGAATGTGACGGTGACTTTGAATTCAATTCCTAATGTCAGACTCTCATTATCTAAGTGTAGCTGATACATTTTATTTCTGTGAAAGCTTGTTTGGATTCCCGTCTGCTCCACTCTCTTCTGGTTTAGATTTCTTGTCTGAACGCTGTCCAGAATCCAGTGCTTACGATACCATTCACCGTATCACTTTTTTGCTAATTGCTCCCATATTTGAAGGAGTCACATGTCCCAAATGGCTGTCGGTGCCTGCACTCTCAGGCAGCTTCTAGCGCCTCCCCGAAGAGGCAATTAAAACTCCAAACAGTGCAGGGGCAGAAAAAAATGCCTGTGAGAAGCTCTGGGGGTCATCAGACACTCCTTCAGAAATGTCTTTTTTTTGTGCATTTGACCTTCCTGAAAGAGGGAATATTTTTAATGCTAAATTTTTCCCTTTCTTTCAGCAGACTGAAAGTCTGTTTCAGATGATCATTACTTGAGATGATCAGGCAATGTTCACCCTGATGGGTAGGACGATAGTGTCAGTTCTGCCCTGATGGTGGTTCAGTGAGGGACTGAAGTTGGCTCTTCATTTCACACATCTGAGGAATGCCACTGACCTTGGCAGGACTGTGTGCACCTTTGGAGACAAGTGTGTAACCTCATGTCTTGATGAATTAAGCAATTTTCCTTGGGATTGCTCCTACAGGTTGATACCACTTTTGGAAAAGGAGCTTTGGCAACACGGAGGTTCCAAAATACACAGAAAAGCAATGCCTAGTTACTGCTACAGTCTAGTCCTAATCATGAGCTTTTTGTTCTTATTACTGAATAAAAGGAACAAAATCCCTTAATTTGGTATTCTAGGTAACCACAGGTGAATGTAGCAGAACAAAAGCAGATGACATTTCTGGAAACACAAAGAACCTCCTGTGACCAGAGGAGCATCATTAAAAGCAGTGAGAAAGGTGTTTTCAAAATTAGTTTGAACTGTTGGATCATACAGGAATTCATTTGGCTTAAGTGTAACAGAGGAACTAGTGGGAAGAAATATTTAAGGATGCTTTCTGTCCTGTGCTGATGAGAATCACTGAATTGCTCCACATTCAGTCCTGTATGCCCTGGGTGATCTGGGAAAAGTGCCTCTGAGCCCCAGAGCACCCAAGATGGGTCATGTTTCCCTTTACCTTCCAGAGGAGCCTCCTCTGGCTGTGAAGGGACACCAAAAGTCCTTAAACGTCCACTGAAAGTATCTCCATATGAAGCTTCACTCACATTACACCTGAACACATGTTTTTGGACATCTGTCTTCCATTTGAAAAACAGAAGGCTGAAAAATGCTTCTGGGTCTTCAGAGGGGGGAAGGGGAGGGAAGGGGCGGAAGGTGCAGCTTTTCCAGCATCAGGATCCTTGAACCAGTCCTCCAGTGAGGTCAAGTATCTCATTCTTTCTCAGGAGCTCACTTTTATGCTGCATTATATTTACGCAGGCCCCTTCCTACACACAGGGAGCTGCTCAGACCTGGAAACAGACACATGTAAGACAAATGGTGCAGTGCTGGGTAAAGAGCTCCATGAAACCCCAACAGCTCTTAGTACTCTAGTTTGCACCTTGGCAAAATATGTGTATGCATTCACCTTGAAGGTGGGGCTGGCAGTAGAAAATCTTTCCATAAAGATGAAGAAAACCTTCAGGAAAAAGGGGGGAAGCTGTTTCCAGCCTGAGTGTTCCAGTTCTTTCTTTTGAAAACTGGTAAGACAGCACAGGTGCTCAGTGCTGAGGGAAAGGTGAAGCTCTTTAGAGATGAAGACATCCCATGCCAGCAGAATTGGGCCTGCTTTCCAGGCACCAGCCAGTGGGTGCAGGCTGTCCCAAGGCATCCTCCCTCAGAGGGCCACCAAATTCCCCAAGAAGCAGGACAGGTCCAAGGGGTTACCTATACCTGAGGTCTGCACATTGTTCTCAGACCTCAAATAACATCTAGAGGCCTAGAAATAACATGTTTTGCAAACTCAGCTCACATTTATCAAATAGTTGAGCTATTTCTTTGTCTCTGGGACTAGTTTGCCAGTGACAGGATCAAGGGGAGCAGGACTGTGTAAGTGACCCTGCCCGGAAACAGGGGCTACACATGGGGCTGCTGCACCAATCCCTTTTGCCTCCACCTCCACTGGCCCTGTGGAGAAAATGTCTAGGAGCAAGGAACAAGTGTGGATTTGTCTGGGTTCCATGGCTTTGAGACAGCACCTGGCAACATAGTGTGCAGACAGACACAAGCCTTCAAAAAAATCTTGGCTCTGACCCACAGTAAGCACCGAACCCTGCCGGGCAGAGGGTCCAGGCAGTAGTGGGTAGTTTCCTGAATGGACATTTCTGGACTAAGGGGAACTTGACTGTAAACACTTCTCGTTTAAATTGCTTAAAGATACATTTGCTGGGGGAAAGAATTCCAGAGAGGGTTGTCTCCAGTCCTTTTGTGGGGGATGCCTGTCACACAGGCAGAGGGTGATGCTATGCATCGTTCCTCCCTGGTTTCTGACAGATTACTTCCCTGCCTCTTTTCCCTGACTCTTCCCTGTCATCTGGTCATTGGTCCCATGTCTGACTTACTTTTCCTTGCCCCTCCCTGTCAATTCCTTCCTTTCCTGCTACTTTGTACCAGCAAATCAAGGCAGGTGAGTTTTTGAACTTTTCAGCAGAAATTGGCCACTGGCACCACACCAGGGACCTCCCTCACCTCTGGCTGCACTCAATCCCTGTCAAGTCTCTGGTGGGGCTGGGAGGGGGGTAGGCAGGAGCAGCCAAGTGAAGTGCTTCAAGCTGTGAGACATTTTCTGTTTATGTTGCAGGCCAAACCTCTTGAATTTGGACCAGAATGGCCACTTTTGTGGAGGCAGATATATCTGTGGAGAGTAGGAAAGAGTAGCTCGTATCCTGGTCATGTTCTCCCGGGGAAAACAATCACGCAAGGTGATGCTCTCCCTGCTGCAGGCTGCACACTGTCCAGCTGGATGGGAGCAATGTCTGGAAAAACTGGCACTGCCCCCTAAATAGGGAGCAGCTCTCTGGTGCAAAAAGTCACCTCTACACAATTGCCATGCTGCTTCAGATTTTCCTTTGGAGGGGCAGCTTGCTCAGAAGGAAGTAGCAAAGCAAGCCTGGTGTCATGTGGAATAGCTGAAATTCCTCAAGTTCCTTTTTGCCAGGATTTCAAGCTGTGAAAGACACATGATCTCCACTGCTTGAGACTATGACTGTGGATTTTCCCCAGCAGAGATGGATAGGTAGCTGTACAATTTTATCTTAGTTTTCTTTCTACATCTGAGTTAAATCATAATTAGGGCCAGCATTTGGAAGCAGTAACCTCAGATGGCATTTATCAAAAGGAATATATTACTCCTTACCCTCAGGAACTGATCTGGCCTATGATAACTTTTAGAGGAAAATACAGCTAATTCAAATTCTGGCTCCTTTTCTGCCATTCACATTGTTCACAGCACTCAGTGAAACTACAGGTTGAGATCCAGTGGCCTCAAACCCCCAGTTGCTGTATTTGATCTCAGTCAAGGGCCAGTAACAAGCTGTACCTATAAATCTTTCTGGTATGTCTGTAGCAGGAACTGCTGTCCATTTTCATGTTGATAGATAATGAAGTTTAAATACAGAAAAGCTTCATGCTGGGATTTGCTGATTCTTCAGAAGCAGATGAGATGATGAAAAGAGAAACTTTACTCCTTACCACATCAGTGATTTGCTACTTGTCCAGCCTAGTCCATCTGAGTGCACCTAGTTAACTGAAGAGGCATTGCCATTTTGGGAGAGAAGAGGGCTGTCAATAATTTGTAGAAAGGAGTGTTCTAAATAAAGTTAGAGATCAACAACCTTTGGGGAGGAGGCAAGAAGATTTGAATTTGAAAAAAACCCAAAACTATAGGGGACACCAGAGGAATGTAGTGTTAATAAAGGTTAGTATGTACCTGGAGCATGTGTACAAAGAGCCAACTGTGCAGGTTTCTCTGCAGTGTCCAAGGTCCCCACTTTCTATGCCTCTGCTTTCTAGGAGAGCTGATAGTGCAGTGACAGGAGATGGAGAAGTATTTCCTGCTGAGCCCATGCTAACCCAGAAAGACTGCAGGGCAGTAAGGAACACCCCTAGACCTACAGAAAGTTTGCCACAGGTTTCACTCAGAGCCAGGATCTTACTCGTGATCTGTTAGGCTCTTGTCTGGCTTGGGGACTTGAGTGTTTTTGGAGCACATTTGCCCAGCATGAATGACCAAGTCAGAAATATGCTGCTGCCAGCTCAGGCATGGTGGCTGCCTGGGAAAGCAGGCTGAGCTCCTTGTTGGGTAAAAATAGGACAGGGAAAAGCAAAAGGTACTATGATGCTATTGCAGCTTATTTCACTTTACCCATAGCTTAGAATGCAGCCAATTACTGCTGGGGAAAAGCAACTCTGTCACCTCCATTTGACATTTTTTCCCCCTTCTAATACAGATATCTACAGCTTTGTATTATTGTCTTAATTTTGGAGATGAAAAAGGAGAACAGAGAAGGAATGACACTTGTCCCTGATGATACAGCCGCTGACAGACCCATGAGGGAGGCTCTGAAATGCCTTCTCTTAGTCTTGTTCTCATTCCTCTGGGTTATAAAGTGACAGATACAGTACATGTTCTGTTCTTACACTCTGCTTAGCAACATCAGATGATTAGGAAGACTCTTTGAACATGAAAACTGAAGACTGAATGATCCAGACATGTGCTTTCTGCTGTTTTCTTTACTTTTTTTTTTTTTAAATGTAAAAACTGTTTATTTAAACTCTGAGCTAAATCCTGTCTATCTGCTACCAGGTTAAATCTGATTTTATTACCTCAATTCTTCTCTCTAAAGGCTTTTTTTCTCAGCTTGCATTACATTAGATAACAGTAGAATTACCATCACATAATGTTAGTCTAAAAATACATGTACCATTATTATTATCAAAGAGATAAGTGTGCGCTGCCAAGTAAAAAGAAAGCTGTGAAATATAATGCCATGTACAAGTATTTTATCCATGATCTTCCAGAACATGAAGGATAGACATGGGCTGCCAGATACTCATTTCTGATGGATAAATGCAACTGTGGTTTCCATAGCTATGCAAGGTTTTCTATAGCACCCATCACCATGGTATCTAAGCATCTGTTGCTGCTGCTGCACACTTTAGTCCATGGTGTACTGAAGAGAATTAACTGAAATAAATGAATATAAGATCCTTGAGCCTGGAGACCCGTAGTGTGGAGTGACTGGGGTCAAGTTCACTTTTGAAACAGATTGTTTGTTAGTCTGTCTTTTTAGAACTCTCCAATTGCTAAGCTTCTTGTTTTGGTGGTACCTTACAGAGATTTCTGTGTCTCAGATGCTGCCTATTCTGCAGTCCCAGGGACACAGCTCTTCAGGACATGACCACTGGGCATGATGGAGACACAACCAAGATTCTCAGCTACGAGCCAAGTGAGATACAGTGCTCCATTCAGTCTCACTGTCTTCCTTAGGACCTGTGGATCCCAAGATCCTTCACACTTAGAATCATAGAATCATACAAATCATCTAGGTTGAAAAATGGCTTTAAGATCATCGAGTCCAACCATTAACCCAGCACTGCCAAGTCCACCACTAATCCATGTCCCCAAGTGCCACATTTACACATCTTTTAGACACGTCTAGGAATGACAACTCCACTGTTAAACAAGGCAACCTGTTTCATGTTTGACAACCCTTTGAGTGAAGAAATTTTTTCTAATATCCAATCTACACCTCCTGTGGTGGAATTTCAGACTGTTTCTTCATGTTTAATTGCTTGTTACCTGGGAGAAGGGACTAACCCAACCTGGCTGCAACCTCCTGTCAGATGGTTGTAGGCAGTGATAAGGTGTCCCCTCAGGTTCATTTTCTCCAGGCCAAACACCACCAGCTCCCTCAGCTGCAGCTCTCCATCCACTCTGCCCCAAGCCTGCAGCACTGCTGGGGGTTGTTGGGACCCAAGTGCAGGACCTGGCATTTCACCTTGTTGAACTCCACATTTCTTTTCCTGCTTAAAAGGGAGAAAACCTCACTAGCTTTGGACATGTCAGAGCAATGTGATGCCAAGGAAATATTTGTAAAGTGATAAAGGAGAGTATCAAGGCTCAGACAGACCCACCTTGCAAAGTCACTGGAAGTGCACACATAGAATTTTGTGTCTGGCATCACTTTTGGGCGTTTTCTTTTCTGTTCTTTATAGCTGAAGACCTTTTATGCAGGTGTCAGGCTTTCATCCTGTCTGCATTACAGGAAGTGTGGGTCTTGGCAACTAGACTGTCCCAGTGCAGTTGAGGTCTCTCTTTGGAGATTTATTCAGATTTTTCTTTTCTCTGGGAGATTTCCATTATCTTTAATCAGGGAGGTTTGCATCTTCATTTTACCAGACCACTGATTGTTCTCTCCATTTTAATAATGCAAGTATTTCTTGGGGATGGTCTGATGCAGTTTTTATTGGCTCAAATATCAAATAATTTCTATGCTATCTCATCCTTGGCTATACTTTTGCATGATGCAGATGCTCTCTATACTTGGAAAGCAGTATCTGAACTCAGAGGAAAGTCTTCCTTTAATGCAATCCGTACGTTATACAAGAATAAGTACATTGAGTACTCGACTTTATGAATTCATAGAAAGAGAATCATGAGTGTAAGCTTTTAACTCAGCTGTGCCTGAGATCAGGTACAAGAGCAACTGGTCATTTTGAGGCATTAATAGGGCCTGAAGTAACCTGGTCCAGAGGATTTCTCCTGAGAAATTTAATACACCTCTGCATGAAGATGCCAGGATCAGGTCTTGGAAGGCAAACAGCCATGTCTGTATTCACTCCCCTTAATCACAGAAGGATTTGGATTGGAAAGGACCTTTAAAAGTTATCTAGTCCAAGCTCCTGCAATGAGCCCAGGCATCTTCAACTAGATCAGGTTGCTCAGAACGCCATCTAACCAAGAGGTAAGAAGCCCTTCTTCAGGTCACAGATTCAAAGATCCTTTGAGAACACACAGACCTGCACTGGCACTAATGAAGCAGTCCCACCATCCCCCATTGCCTCTTCCTTCACCCACACTCTCCTTTTGCTTTAGCTGGCACAAATCTTTGCACCAAAGCGGTTTGGAGAAGTGACAACATCCAAACAGCTCATACAGACACTTCATTTTAAACCTCTCCAGTGCCCTGCTCCAGTTCATGGCACAACATTTCCTTAAGGAAATGGCATTAGGCAAAAAATTCACAGTTGGGTTTGAAAAGCATCACTTTTCCTGAAAGGAGCCCTGACTAATTCCTGGCTTGATGGAAATTGTGAAATAGTGCCATTAAGGAAGGGTTAACTAGCTTTTAATTGCTGAAACTGGTATGGTACTGATACCACTAATTGCTGAGCCAGGTCAAGTGTTTCCTCATTAAACTGTGTTGTGTGACTCCATCCTGCTCTGGTTCTGTCACATTACCTGTCTTGAGTGTCAGCGCTCCAGACTTTTCGTCCATGTCTCGCAAATTAGCTGCAGGACTTCAGGGGATGATTCCTTAACCAGCCCTTTCAGAAGGACATGCATTTTAGTGGGGGGATATTACAGCAGGCTTTTGTAGACCAGAGGTTTTAGCTGACCTATTTCCTGTAGTTTTCTCAGCACATTGTCATCGGTTAAATAA
Organism: Pithys albifrons albifrons; assembly: GCF_047495875.1. Classification (NCBI taxonomy): domain Eukaryota; kingdom Metazoa; phylum Chordata; class Aves; order Passeriformes; family Thamnophilidae; genus Pithys; species Pithys albifrons. The sequence goes on along the minus strand of NC_092458.1, from coordinate 120,467,030 downwards.
AGCCTTATTAGGAGAGCTGGCTCCTCTTTCTGATTGCAATGTTCAATTTTGTATTCATGGGTTCCTTTACTGTTTTCTGCAGTTCCTTAAAAAGTCTGGCTGAATGTGGGGCAGGAAAGGGAAATCTGAAATTCTCTCTTTTAGACTCCACTAACAAATATTGTAAAAATGAGATTCTGAAACTCCTTATAAAATCAGATGTTTTGAGAAAAGCCTGGAGCCTCTGCTCACAGTCGAGTGGGTGGTTGTCCTGCAAGAGCAGCAATTACTATACAATAAACCAGTCAACACGTCTTGTGTAAGTCGCATGAGTTTTTATTATAGGGATATCAACGGTGCTGACAGACCAGGCCAAGAAAGCCACCCTTCTGCACACACATACAAGCACAGGAGACAAAAGGATGCACCAAAATACCACCCACCAGCTCCAGCTGAGATCAAGCTCCTTTACTTTCAGTAAGCACCAACCACAAGGCTGGAGGCGGCTGGGTTTAAGGGACAAATGGAAAGGGGATCCAAGAAATAGATTCTCTTTACCATCCCTTGCCTGCTTCACCCAGGGCCAGAGACTGAATGGCTGCACCACCCCAGGGCTGTGAGTTGGGGCTCAGCTGAGCTCTCCCTGTGCTGCTTCAGCACTTGCACAAAGAGCTGTCGAGAGCAGCAACATCCTTTCCACGCACCTACATAGTACTCACATCCCAGGTTTGCTCATGGGAGGGGGCAGACTCCTTATTCACCACTTGAAATCTCACTTGAAACTTGAAAAGATGAGTGGGAGACAGAAAGAGAGACAGTAATGCAAGTTGGCATTTAAATTTGTCAATTAAATCTGGAAAGATTCACTATCTTAGATTTTTGCTGCATCACTCCCTAGTTATGCTCTTTCAATTCCCCTGCCCTGCCTCCTTCTGTGGGTTTTGCAACAGCCTCTAGCACACATGCTTCCTTACAGTGCATCACAGATAATTTTCTGGTTTTTATTAGCTTTCCAAAAACACATGGAGTTGGACTCCATCACTTCAGCCCCCTTAAAGTTTAATAGGGTGTCTATTGTAAAGCTAACTTCTTCATTCATTTGCTCATACAGGGAATATTTCCTTTGAACAGCAGGCATGTTCTGCTCGAAAAATCCCTTTGGGAAAATATGAAACTTTGAGAAATGTTCTGTCCTCCCTCAAAGAGGTCCCTTCTGAATCCAGACAACTTCTACTGCTGTTTAACTATCAATAACCCCCTGCTGCTGTACCAGTATCTGCTGAAGTACTGAGCTCTGCAGCAATCCATAACTTCCAGTGAAATGTGAGCAATTAACCTGATTTTAATGTTATGCAGGTATGTTACCGACAGTCATCTGTAATTCTTTAACATTCTTCTCAGTCTGAATCACCTCAGAGGCAGGGCAGTCCCCTTTCTAAGGAATTTCAACAAATGCTGAGTTAAAAGCCAAGAAGTAGAGAAATAACTTTTAAAAGGAAAATATACCCCAAGATTTTTCACTAAAAAAAAAAAAACAACAAAAAAATGCCTAGACAAAATCATTCATTTTACTTTAATTCATAATTACTAAAATAATACTTTACTTTTTAATTAAAAAGTACTTTTTTTACTTAAAGGCTAGGTAAAAAGGCTTGGTAATGTGGCTGCCCAAGAAAATAATTCAGAAGAAAATCTTTATGGGATGTTATCAAGGTAACTAAATTTCATGTGATTGCACAGGACTAACCAAATATTTCTGTAGATTAGGAGTTTGAAATCCATTTTTACATTTGAAGCCAGATATTTCAGTTGCTCAAAGACCACATATGTGCATGGGATCTAAGTGGGTGCTGGGTGAGGACAAATGCTTCTCTTTCATTTACTTTCTGAATCCAAAATTCAGGCTTCTGCATTTAGGATCAAAGTGAAAAAAACATCCCCTACATGTTTGGGCTCTCTGATGTGATGCCACTCATGCACAAGTGTGCAACAGCAGCTCCTGAATTCCCACTGTATGCACTGTTCCTCTCCCATTGAAACCATCCCAAAGGACTGCTCCTGCAATGGGAATGGAGCACGACAAGGTCTATTTTCAGTATCATCCTGGCAACCTCTTTCCCCTTCCTCTGGATGTCACATCAAAGAGACATTCCTGCTGCCTCTCAGGTTTAACACAAGCCTTACAACTTCTGCGGAGGTCTCACAGCCCCAGCACTAGACACTGGAGAGCAGCTTTGCCCACACCTCCCCTTTGAAACTTTTGAGTATTTAGCTTTCACACAAAGAAAACCAAGAAAATACAGCCTGGTTATACTTTAAAAATCAGAAATGGATAGAATTAATTTAGAGGGCTTTGCGATTTTATCGCTGGATACTGAGATGCCTGAGGTTAGCAGTACTGCCCCAAGTTAGCCCAGAAATCTGAATTTGTATTTTTGCAGCTCATAAGTGAAATAGACTTTCCATATAATTTACTGGAGAGCCCATAAGGATGCAGTATTGTTTAGCCAGCACAAATATCCAGGGTAGTGGGATGGGAGTTTAACCTTTCTCTCCCTCCCCTTCCCATGGGAGGCTGGACAAGTCACCCAGAGAAGTGTCTGCTCACCCTCCTTGCCCCAGCCAGCCCAAATCACTTCTGCTCCTCCAAATTTAGGCAGCCCTCCCACATCAGGCCCCAGTGCTGAGCATCCTCAGGCCTCACTCCTCATGCACACGTGGCAGGGGTAACAAAAACATCTGTGCAGGTAGGTGAGAAGAGAGGGATTTCCCCTGGCATTTTATTTTATATTTCTTTTGTTCCACTTCATTTTTGTGTTGCTGATGCCTCAGAAGTCCCAGTCCCAGACTATCCCTTGGTTATAGAGTCAGACAAGCTGAGATGTCACATAAGGTCATTAAAAAAATACCAGGACAGATCCTGAGTCAGTCAAAATCAGAAATAAGATCTTCACTTGCAATTTCTTTTCCATGGCCAGAGCTTCACAGTGCAGACCAAAGAGGACAACATATGGCACTTTTCTGAGGCAAATGTTACAGCTGTCCATTGCGCAGCCTTAAAGCACTTCCCACCCAGTCTCCTCACAGTGTTTTGACCCTGTTGAGTATTATAATGCCCATTTTAATGTCACACAACCTGTGGACCATGTGGCTTCGTACAGTCACACAAAAATTGTCTCAGGTACACTTGAAACTGCAGGAAAATAGAATATTTCTTTCAGTTTTGCCTTTTCCTTCCACTGGCTATTCTTCAGTTAATATCAGAAAGGAAAAAAAAAAAAGAAAAAAGCCAAAAGGACAAAAACAACTCCATAACTTAGGGAAAGAAGTTATTCTCTCTCAATGTCAATGAAATGCTCCCATAGTCCATCAGTGGGTCCACAGCTTCCCATCTGCCACTACTGGGAGAGGAAACCAGTAACTATTAGGAACCTTTAGAAACTGTGTAATGCCAGAGGTGAGAACACAGTGTGTGGGTTTCTTGCTGCCTATTAAGGATGGTGACAGAAGGGAAAAGTTCTTCCCTTTTGATTCACTGTGATCTCTGTCCTAGGAAAGGAAAACTGATATTCAGCTTCCACATATCCACTGCCGTTACTCCAGATCTCTGGAGCTGCTTTTGCCCATACTGAGAGAGACACAGAAATGAGCCAAAAGCAAGGTGGGTGGAAGGAGGATGACTCTGACACCTGAATGTAACTTGCAGGTGCCCAGCTGGCAGTGACTGGTGCTAACCCCAGGTGAGGGTACCTGTGCTGTTAAGTTCTACTTCCGTATCACTTGTCAGGGGTATTGTTTTAGGCCAATGCAACAAATAATCCTTATTATAGATGGATATAGAATCCTGATTGACATCCAAGCTTTCCATGACCATGGAGGAATCTTACCCTCTATTTGATCACAATGCTTAAATCTGGGTAGCCACTGGGTCAGCAACAAGTGCTGTTCTAGACCTAAACTTTACCACTATCTCGCATCTTGGAAAAAAAAAAAGGAAAGAAAAAGAAAAAAGGGAAAAATGACCTTTTAAGGCATTAATTTAGGTTAGTCATAGTGAAGCCAATAGAATTTGAATGGAATAGAAGACAAAATACATCCAGCATTCTCTTAAAATTATTGAAAATTATACTAAATCTACTAAGAAATTTTCATTTAAGATAACATTTGAAATTCATGGCAAAAAACCCCAAACCCAAATCAACCCTCATGGTAAGATCATCAATGTTCCAGATTAATGCTGATAAAACTGAAATCTGCCTTCCACCCACATAAAAAATCTGTGATTAGCAGGTGGGAGATCACACACAGTTCTGTGGAAAAATTATATATATTTAAAAAAAAATCAGCTATGGAACAGAGCTAGTTGATTTCCCATGCTGGGTTTGTTCCCAACAGCACTTATGCAAAGTTGTGGGTTTTTCCTTCTTCAGGCAGATTTTGGTTGTGTAAAGCAGCACAACTTCCCCTGGAATGCACTGCAGAAGAGCAGTGGCTGCCTGCACTGTTGAGCATCGCCACAGTGAGGGCAAGAGTGAGCAGCATTCAGAGTGAGATGTGCCACCCCTTTACAGGGCTTTAGTGCTGGAGGTGGAGAACATGTAGGGGAACATTTTTTTTTTCAAGTAGAGGCAGATGGAAGTAAGCACTGAATGGACAGGATGTTTCTGAAATACTGCGGTCCCGCAAAACCCACTGAATGTCTCTACAAGGATTACACAGAATTTAAATAAGAGGAAAACAAGTGGAAGAACAGAGCAGCTAAGAGGCCTGTCAGATCTGAGACTCTCTGGGAGACAAGTGGGGAGATGCAAAACATTCTTCACTCCACGTCTGTAAGCAATGAGGGCTAGTGAAAGAGGACACATCTTGTTCCTGACATCAACTGGTCTGATACCTTTGATGTGTTGAACAGTTTCCAGTTTCTCAAGCAGAGCAAGATAGTAGAATTTAACAATCCCTTACTCCCAACACAATGGAACTCGTAAGACATTGTAACAGGTTTGTAACATGAAGATAGAAAAATGAAGAAGAGATTACTGAGCTAATGACTAATCTTGTCACATGGGCTAGAGAGGGGTTGTGATTTAAACATGTGGAAAAAAAACAAAAACAACTTTGGGGGTGGACTAGAGAGTCAACATCACCTTCAGGAGAGAGAACTGCAGATGGGAGAGGACAGTGCCCTGCTGACAAACCCCTACTCAAGTAGCCACACCACCAGCACGCACGGCTGTGTGGCTCAAAGGCACTCAGAGTTCAGTGTCAGGTGGTGCTCAGCACAGCACAGTCTGTTACCAGGTGTAGTGACTGCACTGGTCATAATGACCTTTCACTGCCCATATCTAAACCATATATATATATATGATTTGTATGTGTTTGGATTTAGATAAAAATAAAAATGAAAATTTCATCGTAGGGGATTTTTTCTGTGAGGGACTTGATTTCAGGGACAGGGAGACTGAACGAGGTTGCAGAAGCCAGTCAAGCACTCACATGCTTCTTCTGTGTCTCATTCTCTCTGTGGGCTCTGCTCCTCCTCTCTCCTCTGGAGGGGGTGCACCTTACAGTTTGGGAAACATTGCTGTAGGATAGAAACTGGAAGGTAGGCGAGAAGCTGGAGGCTGTTACAGGGAGTGTTTTAGTTTGACAGGGTAGGGAAAAAAATGGAGCAATCTGCAGTAATGGCAAGGGAAACTTTTGTTTTGTTTTGTTTGTTTTGTTTTGCTTTTTCCTCTGTGCAACTGTTTTTCTGTTTTGTTCAATTCCCAACCTCTCCCTCTCTGGTATTGCTCCATTCCTCCTCAGCCATCCCCTTAAGCCTCCCACTCACACGTCCATTAAGGATTAATTGTTTCCTTTACACTCGTCTTTGCCAGCCCTGGCCTTCCCCACATGTTCAGAGCTTTCCCAATCTCCTTCACCTCTGCACAACTCAGTTCTGCTCACTTAGAAACCTCCTGTTTGACAGCAAACAAATCTATCCATTCCTTCTTTCCCTCCCCCAAGGTAAACCACCATCCCAACCTCAGAGCCGGGCTTTCCTTTGGACTTGACAATGATCATGTCCTGTCATATCACCCAGAAAGCCTCACATTTCTGCCATCTGTTCCACCCGGACTCAGAAAGCCCTCTATTTCTTGTTCTGGCCCGGGAAAACTGAAGAAAGCATCATGAAATCCCATGACCAGCCTTTATCAGGTCAATCTGATCTCAGCAGGTGCGCTCATCACTCTGTGCTTGGGCAGCCCAAGGGCTCATGGGGATGCCCTTACCTGGGGGAATGCAGCTGAGCTGCCGCAAAACAGTGTGGCCACCCTGGCTACCATGCAGATAGTCCCCAGCTCTGACCACACTGCAAATCACAGGATAACACCCCAACCCAGCCCAGCTCAACAGCTAGAGTTGGAGTAGCTGCAGTTCTGGCTTAATTGCTGGGGCTTGGTCCATCACCTGCATGAACAAACTGCAATGCAGCTACATAAAATACAGCGTTTGTGTAGGGGAAGGCAGCTGGCAGCAGAGGGGAAGACACAGATCACCCAGGCACAGAGTGAAAGAGATAATGAGGAAAGGAGGTATTTATAAGTTTTTCTTCCTGCAAGAGCACCCACACCTTACCCACAACAGGAGTGTCAAAAACTCGGATCAGCTAGAACTTAGGGCTTGAGAGGTGGAATTTTTGTCTGGCTCCTTCCCTTTTAAATAAAGTGTTACTCCATCTCACTAGCAGAAACCTGAAGAGCCTCCTAAGGAAGAGGTAGCCCCTCCACTGCCACCCAGGATGAATACATTCATTTAAAGACTAAACAAATGTGTTTGTCCTTGAAACAACTATGAAGCTTCTAGCTGGAAGAGCTGTTTGCATTTAAAACAGTATGACTGCGTGAAGTGTGAAAGTTATATATACAACACAGACTAGAGAAGCACGGTCTTTTCTCCTTATTAGGAGGATTTTTTTTCCTTTTTCTTTTTAGCCATTCAGAGCCATGTGTCACGGGGAAAATAAGTGCTGGTAGTGTTCTTCCTTTGTGTCCCAAAACGCAGAAGGGTGTTTGCCTAAACGTGCAAGCACAGGAACAAGACTTGTGTGTTTTATATAGGAAGCTGCTTTTGTTTGCTGCCAGTAGGATACACAATGTGCTCTCTACAGGGGATCAAGATGTAGGGCTGTACAAACACCAAGCAACCAATACCTTACATAACTGGCCCTGGGGGAGAGCTATGTGTCACGAGGAGAAACAGTTTTGCCAGGAAAGGTAGAACACAAGAGGTGATGTAGAATTCGTGGAAGAAAACAAGAGGCTGGCGGAGAACACAAAACCAAACCAAACAAACAATCTGCACAGATTATCACCAGGCAGGTGGTTCTGAGGAAAACAGCCATGGAGCTGCGACTTCAGATTCACAGCCAGATTTGGCACATCTGCTGGCCCCAGGCAGGCAGGGTGGCTGCTCAGAGTCTTGCCATGCTGCCCAGAGCCCTCAGTGAACACCAGCTTCTTCCAGCTGGGATAAAAGCAAGGGATGCTGCAGTGGTGCTGGAGGCAGGACTAGCTCTGTGGTGGGAGTAAAGGTCCACTGGCTGTGTGGTTTGGGGAACGGGGGTCACTGTGAGGCTGGAGGGGGACCCTGGGGTGGACAATGTCCCCTGAGTAAAGTACTGGGCTGGGAAGGACCAGGAATGCCTGGGGACCTGCTAGTACTAGTACACCTTTGCTCCTCCCCAGGGGACTGCCCAGGAGTGAGATTAGGACAAAGCACTTTGGCTGCCCCCAAAGGGTTGGTCAGGAACTCTGTGCTCCTATGAAAACCACTGTGGACCTACATGTACAAAATAACCCCGTAATGGCATGACATGATCTAAGTTTTGCAGGTGAATGAATAGATAAGTCCCCCACAGATTGCTTGGGAAAGAGAAACCCTTTGGAAAGAGAGACTGGATGTAAGAGTGAAAGGGGTTTGTAATTGATGGACAGACGGAAACTGCATGCAAGAAGGTGAAAGAAATTGCAGGGCCTGTTGGGAAATGTGGCCAGTTGTAACCAGCAACAGCTTTTCTAAACCTGAATTAACAGTGGTCAGCCCCAGAGAGTCTTCTGAAACTGCAGCTGCTCTTGTCCTGCCTGATGCACCAGTGACAGTTTCTTGCATTTTAAGCCACCCTGTTAAAACTTATTTCCCTTTGGGAGAATCAGGGATATTAACTGACTTCTCAAGAAGCCTTGCAGATCACATGGAGAGTAGGTACATGAAAGCAGCCTAACCTTCACTGTCCATCCAAAAGGAAGGAATTAAGGCTTAGAACAACTCTTCCCTTCTCCAGGTTCCCACTAGCGCTGCCTTGAGGGGCAATCCCTCTCTATACAGATGTCTTGGTAATGTAGGACACAGTTATGAGCAGAAGGTCTTAACCAAGACATCAGTAAACACCCAAGCCAAACACAACAAGCTCTTTGATGAAGTACATAATTCCTGCCACTTCGCTGAGGGTCCTCCACCTGATAGCAAGTATTTGCCAATGATCACCGCAGAGTTCCAAAAAAAGATGGAAAACCTAATGTAAGCTGGAAGCAGCAGTGAGCTGCTGAACTGTGTCTGATGCTAAGCAGGGAAATGTGTTTGATTTTTATAGATGTCTTTTGCACTTCAGAAAAATACTGTGATTGCAGATACCAAACTGAGTAAGAAATAGCAGTTCTGCTGCCAGTGCAGACGAAACACTCCCCAAAGCCTGTTATTAATAAAAAGGCGGGGCATTGCCGGCAAGATAAAAAGGTCAGCAAGAACTCTAAGCCATTTTCCAATTAAAAAGGAAAAAAAAAAGGGAAAGTCATTCTAGACATATTCTGAGGTGAAGCAGAAGTCAGATTAGACTAATACTGAATTTGTACCAGACTGTGAATGCAAATAGCATGACCACTGCATATCCAGAGAGCACTGATACCCTGGCTGGCTCCACAGCCCTGCTCCCAGCCCTGGCCAAGCCACCCTATTCCAGGCCCTGCAACTGGGAAAAGGGAGTGCCACTGCCTAAAGTCAGAGGTCTGTGACCTGGACAGAGAGCGCTGTGAAGAGCAGGGGATTTTTAGTGCTGCTGTTGAAAGCAGTAGAGTTTTGCTGAGTGCTCGAGAACAAGTTAGGAGACACTCTAGATCTGCTCATACTCTGTCTGTGAAAACTGTTCATAGGACTCAAAGCCCCAGGACTAAGGGAAACTTTTTTTTAAAGTCACCAATTAAATCTCAAACCCCTCAATTCCAAAATCTGAAGGAGATCTGGGAAATAAAAGAATCTCCTTCCACAAAAGATGCATAACAAATTGTATTTAATAAAATCAAAACCACAGAAAAAGATCACACAAAAGGCCTTATGGAGAACAAATGCCTAAACAGAATTTCAAGAAGAATTTCTATTAGAGGATGAATTTTTAAGAAGTCATTTTGCTGGTCCTTTAAAACTTTTTTCTTAAGTACAATCTTGCTGAAAAAAATGAATATATGGAATTCACTTACTCTTCACCTTTCTCCTAAAACTGGTTTGTTTGTTGGGGTTTTTTAATAGCACTAATTGAACCAAATAACAACCTGAAACTCTAATTTTAGTGAACGCTGTAGAAATTGAATTCAATTTTCAATCACAGAAATATTTGATCCTAGATTTTGCAACCTCAACTTATGCTTGCATGTCAGACACAACCATTAAATCTTTTCCAGAAGTATTTAAAGCCCTAAGTCTGAAATTATTTGTGGTACTGATTTAAGTGTTTGCAGAATTGGAGCATAATGTACTTCTAAAAAGGATTAATTGGTAATCTGTAAGAAAAAGGCAATCCTGCTACAGCTGCAGAACAATTTTCAAGCATGTTGTTCTTCGTAGCATGTAACACTTTCTTCTGGTCAACAAGAGAAAATCCAAAAAGGGTTAAAGTATTTTTTAGAATTTTACTTGAAAATCTTGATATTTTGATATTTTGTCAGAAACTTGATAAAACAAAAGTTCATGATGTTAAATATTTAGAATGGAACCTCAAGAAATTATGACTTCAGATGAATTCCTTGATTCCTTAGTAGCTTGTAAAACTGTGTAAAGACCATGCAAAAATGAAATAGTGACTGAGAAAACTTTAAAACATAAATACACTTTAACCTACCAATAAAATATATAATTATTCTTCCATCTTTTAAAGCACTGCAAATACATTAATAACTTGTCAGAATTATGGCTTTAATTCTATTTCCATCAAGGCAATGGGGTGTGGTGGGAGGGAGAAATGAGTGTTTCCTACATCCATAGGAAAACTTTGCTCTTAACATAAATGCGTGCTAAGATGAAAAGATAATTTAGGTAGCTCTATGGTTTAGTTAAATAATTTATCTTTTCTTAGATATATATATGATATTTTAAGAGGCTTTATTCTAGTCTAAACAATTTTTGATACAATTCAACAAATTACATCTTTAAGGGTCAGTTTTTCTTATGATAAAAATCACAATAACATCATGGGAGACTATTCAGTATGAAAAGTAAAAACATTTGTGTAGCTCTTTGAAAAGAAGTGTTTCATTAGTAGGTTTTTATCTCTGCACAACTGAGAAAGTAGAAACAATCATTCTAAAGAGAAGTAAAATTTCAGATGCTTAGTAAATGCACTTTAATTTATCATAATCTAGCATAGCATTTCATTATGGAATAATTATCTCAAAATATATTTCGTATTCAAATTTGAAACAATTCAACAATTCACAGTGAAATTTAAAATCCTATTTTTTGGGAAAAAACAGTCAAATTATGTAACAGTAATTGTGGATTTTTTCATACTTTTTCTTTACAAAATTAACACTATTTGTTTTGTTTTGTTTTCTTATTCATCCCCTGCATGCTCAATAGCATCCCCATTTTTTATTCATAAAATTACAGACTAGATTGGGTTGGAAGGGGCCTTTGAAGGTTATCTAGTCCAAACCCTTGCCATGAGCAGGGACAGCATCAAATGTAGACCAGGTTGCTCAGAGCCCCATTCAACTTGACCTCGAACACTTCTAGGGATGGGGCATCCACAATTTTTCTGGGCAACCTCTTCAAGTTGCAAAAAACTTCTTTATACTTACCTAAATCTACCCTCTTTAAGTTTAAAGCCATTATATCTTGTCCTGTTGCAAGAGGTTTGCTTTAAAAGTCCATCCCCACCTTTCTTGTAGTGCCCCTTTAAGGACTTAACAAGATCTCCGCAGAGTCCTCTCTTCTCCAGGCTGAGCAAGCCCAATTCTCTCAGCCTTTCCTCATGTCCAGCCTCTCATCCACCAGCCCCCGCCAGGTCCTTTTGGGCAGGGCTTCTCTCAATCCTCTCACCCCCCAGACTGTATTGAAGTTGGGGATTGCCCTGATCCAGGCGCACCACCTTGCACTTGGCCTCATGGAAACTCATGATGTTCCCATGGGGTTGCTTTTCCAGCTTGTCCAGATCCCTACACTCCAACTTTCAGATAAAAATCAGCTAACACATAGGCAGGCAAATTGCCAACAGTATTAGGTGGTGTTCAGCATTAAAAATCCTGAATTATGAACACTCTTAAAACCCATAAATTACTGCTTTGGGAAGTGTTCCACACAGGCTGTACAGAAGAAGGATATAAAGGAAATGTAAGACTTTTTTTCCCTAGAGTGAATGGTTGTCTCTTTTCAGATCTGTACCTCATGTTCTTTGATCTCTTTTTTCCTTTATACTTTAAATAGAAAAAATGTAATCTGAAATAGGTTCAAATCAAAACAGGTCATCTGTGCAAAGCTTCTTGTACCAGGTCCTCCCCCTGTCTCAGCTATTTGGGAGCAGTTCCCAGACTCTCATGCAAGTTGGGGCAATTCTGCATTCCCTGTGCTAAACAAACATTGCTTGAAGTGAACGTGATGAGGAGTTAAGGATGTTTCAAGAACTACAGGAAGCCCCACACTATCAGTACACCAGGCTAAGCAAAACATTACCTGCTTAGGAGCATGATGTTGGTGTCTGAGAGCTGGGGACAAGGTACTGTGTCAGCCTTGTGCTGGCAAACAGGAAGGAGGGATTGAGGGAAAGCATTTCCTTTACATATATGAGGCACAAAAAATCTTCAGCTAGCAATCTGATTTTGGAGTACACTTAAAGAAAAAATTTGCACCAGGGGTAGGGAATTAGCAGGTTTCATGTCCTCGTATCAGTTCTCATTAATTTTGGGTGCCATGTCTATGCCATAACAGAGGGCAAAGTCTGCAGTTCAGGTATCCAAACACCTCCGTCTATTGCAGGAAAGTCTGTTTCTATTAGATGAGAAGCAGAGAGAAGTTCCTGCTCCCTGAGGCAGTATTATTTCATACTAATGACTATTATAGAATGACAATAATAAAAAAGTTACTAATAGTTAATTAATGATTAAAGTGTTTTATTCCGAATAGAGGAAAACCTTCTGCCAGGTACTGGACATCAGGGAAATACCTGCTACCCTGGTGTTACCTACTTACCAGTGTATTGATCTTTACTGTGCTTAAGGAAGTGGCCAAGGTGAACAATTTGATACAGCAGATAATACCAGAAGCTATTCCTTTGTTTCAAGTGAAAGGTGCTCATTTCTCAGCCCTGAAGGTATTGATCTAAAATCCCACTAGTCCTAGTTGGAAAATACTATATCATGCACCAACACTTTCCACATAGATTTTGTAAGAATTTCCAGTTGAAATACAAAAAAAAAGACACCTAGTTTTCAGATACTATTATGAGATTTTAAGCCAACTATTTTAACATAAGTGTTTCGTCTCTGCTTTTTAATTTTAAATTGCAGCCAATTATCAACAATAATAAGGCTGGAGAGAGATAACAAAAAGTCTCCTTTTGTCTCTCTACACAAATCAAATAATTTTTTTACTGCATAAAATTTCCAAGAAGCAAGTGCATTTCTCCAGTAGCACTGCCAGAACATTATAGATTTTCTGGTCCCCTCATGCCTGCACTACACCACTCTAACATCAGTGCTTGCAAGCCACACTTCCCCTGGTTCAGAAAGTAGCTTGTGAGATAATTGTATTGATTTCCTTCACCCCTCTGTCTTCTTGGCTCACCTTTTCCTCCACATCAACTTCCTTCAATACTTCAACTCTGACGCTGTTACCCAGACAGAGCCCCAGCAGCGGAGTCAATCCCCACCTCCCCTCCCACTCCTGTGCCTGAACCAAGTACTTGTGCATTTTCCTCTGCTGATCCTTGCAAATAGAGAATGCAAAGCTGCCAAAGCCTGTAAAACCATCCTCTGTTCCTCCTCCAAACCACCTGTCATGGTGGTTCTCACCTGGGAATACCCTGTGCTGTTCTGAGTCCTACCCTGTTCATACTCTGCTGGGTTTCCTCCACCTGTTTCTGACTCTGAGCGTTGCCCCTTATGGGTTACAATGCACTGTGTCTGAGCACACAGGCAGACACACTGCATCGAAATGAATGGCCAAATTAGGAAGTTAACAGCTCAGAAATGGCCACTCAGAGGAGCAACAGCAAGAGCTGCCCAAAAGATATGTTAGCCTGGAGACCTCCAGCTTTTCCACTTTGCCTCTTTCCTGGCATCCTTCAGCACAAAAGGGAAGTGAGGAAGGAGGCATAGGCACTTTTGCTTTTCATATTAACCAAAGTGGTTTGGGATACTCTTTTTTAAATTTTATTTTTCACATTTCTTAATTGTTAATGGGCTCTCACAGTTTCTGTGTAGATTCAGAGTGTGACAGAAGATGCCGGTCCCACACATGGTGCTGTAGCCTTTCCTTTGCTACTGGACTGAAGCTGCCCTGGACATGAGACAGAGACAGGAATGGTCTTGCTTTCTTTCTTTGCTGTTGAGAAGCAGGTTTGGGTTCACACTTTCCTCTTGCTTCTTTTTTGGCATCTGGTGCTACTGCACAGAAAGTCTCAGAGCACAGAATTGAGGCAGTTTCTCATAAATTTACATTTCTCACGAAGCTTTATTCCAACAAGATTCCTTTATTTATGCAGAAGAAGGATGCTCCTGTAGTTAGGTCTGCAGTCTTGGCCTTCAGAGAAGTGTTCCAGGCTTCCCATGTGGCTAAGGGATGGTGGTATCACCTTTCCCTGCCACAGAGCCCTTTCACATTTCACCCTGGTCCTGGGAGTACAAAATATCGGGGAGATGCTCTGCTGTCACACTGAGTGCTGTGGAGGGACAGGACTGCCAGCTTGTCACACAGACGTGCTGGAAACCTTTCCAGTTCTTTCTGGGTTCACCTAACGGTGGTTTCCAAGTGTTGCACACAAGCATTAGGGCTTGGAAAGTTTTAAATGACCTGCAAAACAGAATTCTGACAAAAATGTACCTTTTGAATAATTCTATAATGTGAGCTACCTCACTTTGCATCCCCACATTATTTCTTTCCTGTGGAAGACAGCACAGTTCCAGATCTCTAACTCCAAGGCTGCCTGAATATAATAGGTATTCCAAATAGATATTCCAAACTCCCCATCTCTAGTATGAAGCCAGAGTCTAAAATATTTTAGACATGAGGGCAAGCTTGAATTTCTGCAATACATAATTATATATATGTTTATACATTTAAAACTATATATAAAAACCTATATATATGGATACACCTTTATGAACTGAGTTATGAAAATATATTGCATCATCCTATAAGACTTGACAGGAGCTGCCTGGGTGCAAGAATCCTGTTTTAAAGGAGTAAACAATTCAGATGCATCTTCATTTATGGGAAATAGCAATAATTTAGATTCCAAACTTCAAAATAGCAAAAACCTTGGCAAAGCAGAAATCTTGGGTCTCCCAAACTCCACATGCAAGTGAGTCTTTCAAAAGTTTGCTGAAGGAATGCCTGACCACTGCTTTACCTCCCAATCCCCTGTTTTCTACTTTTTTTAAATAACAGAATGACTTACCTGTTTAGGTTTGAAACTGTAAAGCTGATCTTTCAACATCACCAGTCTTCATGCTGAATCCTAAGCTTATATTTACTGACCTGGAAAAAAAAAATCCCCATTACCTTCTGAATCAGCAGTCATTTCAATGCTGTGCAGAAATCACAGAAGTAGATATACAAAATTTAACACCAGTGCAAAGCATACAAGGAGAAATCAGAGCGATGCAGGGCTGGAACAAACAGTTTGATGAACCCAAAAAGCTACATTGGAAGAATACTGGTAGTCCATTTGCAAGTGGGAAAACTGCTTGAAACTTCAGAGATTATTTTTTAGGAGGTCTGTGTAGAATCTTTTGTTTGTTTTGGGCTTCACTACAGAAAAATATCACATTGGTTTATGTTTTTTACAGTCACTTGTGCAAGAACAAGAAATATAAAGCAGTAAATAAAACCCAGTTAAATGCAGCTCACTGTGAGAGTGGAAGTGCTTTGAATTTAAGTGCTTTGAGACAGTAAACATAGGAAGAAAATGACAAACTCTAAACATCTCATCTTTTGCTTCAAAGCTCTGTGCGGTGCCCAGCATGCTCTTTAGAAGCACCTACATTACTCACTGGAGATAGAAACCCATTCCTACACCAAAATTTTATGCTCTGAAACTAGATGATCTCCAGGGTATAAATAAGCCTGTGTACAAAAGCTGCCCACAGTAAGATCCAAACCTATGACTCAAGCTTCAGGACACCAAGGGTTTGCAAACAAATAATGTGAAAAGGAAATGCAGACTTAATAACATTCAGACCCCAAATTTTGTAAGCCTTGTAGACCCTGATAAGACCATTCAGTCACTGAAGTTTTGTTGAGGCTGTGTCTGAGAATAACTTTTTTTCTAACTTTTTATTTTGTGAATATCTTTAGGAAAAATGTTGAACAGCTGAGAACTGTGGAAGCCAGTGAGGTACCACATTAAAACACAGCAGGTCAGAAAGATGAAATTTTGTGCTAGGCTGCTACAGCATGTAATCATCCTTGAAATGTCTCATTTCTGTCAGGAACAAGTCTACTGTATGAGTGAGTAAAAGAAGTAGGAAGGAACACATCATTCTGAAAATTCAATGTGGTTGATGAGGCACCATAAAAATCCCTCATGTTTAGGATAAACAAAGAGTCATGACATTATGCCAACAGAGGTATGATGGAATGCTCCATCAGTAGAAAAGGACATGGAAAGTCCACCTGAGAGAAACTGATGAAAGAAATGGAAACATCAAGAAATGGGGAACAGAGACAGATGAGCCCAAAGGTTCTTTTAGGCTGGTAAGGGACAGATCTGCTTTGATTCTGGCAATTCTGTCAGCCAGACAAAGCCCTCATTGAATTAAAACAAGATGGAAATGATTCAAATTTTGCACCCTATGAAAAATGGACCTCCAGCTTGCTTCTGAGAGGAGGTTGTAGTAAGGTGGGTGTCAGTCCCCTCTCCCAGCTAACAAGTAATAGTACAAGAGGAAACAGCCTCAACTTGCCATAGAGAAGGCTTAGATTGGATATTAGGAATTTCTTTACCAAAAGGTTTGTCAAGCATTGGAACAGGCTGCCCAGGGAAGTTGTAGACACCCTTCCAAGGTTTTAAGTACCTCCATCCATAGAGGTATTTAAAGGATGTGCAAATGTGGCACTTAGGGACACGGTTAGTGGTGGTCTTGGCAGTGCTGGTTTAATGTTTGGACTCAATGACCTTAGAGGTCTTTTCCAACTTAACTGACTCTATAATTCTGTAATCAAAGTTGCATATGGGGTGAGCAATGGCAAAGCATTGACCACCCTGGCTACCTTTTCTTTTACCTCCTCCCCATGCCCTTCTCTTAGCCTTTCTATACTAAAATGTTTGAGATAATCTTTGGGTTACTGTGAAGGTATTCTGCAACAAGGAAATTTAAACATGGGGCAGACAAATCATGCTTTTGAGAGAGCAACCCAGGTGTGCTGCAAAAGTCAAATTTTTCATCCAAAATGAAAGCCTAGACAGACCCCACCCATCCCTTTGAGGAACCAGAGGCTGTCTGAGCACCCTGGTGGCTGCTCCTCTGTGATGCCCCAGGGCCAGTGTGACAGGGCTGGGTGGCAGGTGCACCGGGCAGCCTGGGGTGACCCTGGCTCCAGCCCTTCCTCCCTGTCACACTCCTCTGGCCCTATTTACAGCCAGGGCTGCCATGGGGGTGTTTCCTTCTGCAGCAGTGGGATCAAACAGGGCTGGTGAGTCAGCTCAAGCAGCCAGGGCAGCTCCGGCTCCTGCCAGCCCCTCTCCTCCCACATGCCTCTCACTGAAGTGGGTCATCCCAGGCCTCCCTGCTTCACAGGGTGGCTTCTCAGCTTCTAGAGAATGACTGCCTCCTCCGTACTGCGCTCCTCCAACTGTTAGGAGCATCTGCCCTTTGCTAACACTCGGCACCGGGACCTTGGGGATGTGAACTCATTTTTGAGGATAAATGTATTCCATCCTCTTCCACTCCACAGCTCCCCATTTTCCCCTTCAAGCCACCTCCCAGGAACCTCCACCCAAAAATCTCCCAACAACGCCCAAACCTCCCATCTCTGAAAGAATCACTATAACTGAACTGTGAAAAGGAGGGGAAGGGGGGAAAAAAATAAAAAAGAAATGGTTTCCATGGCAAATTTGCAGGATTTAATCTCAGTACAAAAAGGAGAATTTTAACATTCTTTCCCTGTTTTAAAACAGGCTGGATAGCAAATGAAATTGTCTGTTGGCTTCAAGGGTATTGCAGTGATTTATGTCCACAGAGACTTTGTCCCCATATTTTCTTATTTTGTTCTCATAATCAGAAAGTTGCTTATCACTGCCCTATGAAAAAGATTAACATAATTTAAATCAAGAGCTTTGTTCAAAAGCTACTCAGAAGCCTGCTAGGAAATAACCAAAAGTTTCTAGAGGTTTCTCCCTTCTGAAGCTCCCTGTTGTGAACACTGATGGCAAAGATATTATTTGCTATTTGGTTTTTCCAGGTGGTACTTGACACCCTTATGGAAATTACCCTTTCACATAATGCTCCCAGGGTAGTTTTTTATTGTGGCTGAAATATCTGATTTGTTAACCTTATGACCCAAGACACATTTAGTATACAGATGTAGCAGGACAACTTCAGTTTCCACCAAAACATCAGCAGTGTCACACTGTTTTGCTTCAAACACTTATTTTTCCCCTCATGTGAATTCAATCAAATTGATCTGGGAGGAGACTACCTTTCTTACTGGCATCAAGCTTGCACACTCTCCAGTTTTGAAAGACATCAAGACACCCAAACAAAAGCCTGCAAATGATCAAGGATGATTAATTAAATGGATCTTCTGTCTTCTGTTTCTTTCACCGTAGTAGCTGTTCTCAAATGTTCTTGATAAATAGTTCCTGTCCCACCCCTCAGCTCCACCATCTCCCACAAATCACAAAACTTCAGAGGAGATATCAGGAGTAAATCTTCTAGATATATTTCCAAAAATCCAGCATCCATACTGTTAATAAAAACACCTCTATACTTTACTGACACATTTCCCAGCATAGAACCCCTTTTACTGAGAAACAATAAAAAAGGGAAACAGTAGGAAAAAATATCAGCCTAGTTTATGTAAGTGAAACAAGATTTTTGACTTCTGGTTTTTGGTTAGATTTGTTCCTGTTATCTGGAGGGATTTTTATGTGAAAGCAAAATCTGTATTTGTTTATCTGTAGACAATTCATTGAACAAAACCCCACATACTGAAAAATCTTAACATTTACAGGTAAAATTGAATTACATGGGACCTGTTTTGTTCTTCAACTCTAAGTGCCTCTTCCTTGCTCATATAAGAATATATCTACTTCTATCTGGTGCTGACTTCAAATGTTTTCCTTGAGACCTCCACTGTGTCCAGTTAATTGTTTGGTTTAGTATGTCTAAAATATCAGCTCTGTATGTCTAAAATATCAGCATTAGGGATTTTTGTGAATCTCAATCATGCTTGCCCCCACTGAATATCTGCTTACTGCAGGCAAGACACCAATTACATTACAATATTTGTAAAATTGCATAGGTATTCAGATTACTCTTTACTCTAGACCATGTTCCAACAAGAAATAAACTCAACAAGAAAACTCAGACCTGAGATTTTGAACTTTTACATTGATAAAATAAGTCCCACACAAACCCAAAAGGATTTGTTTGGACTCTCTTATTTGTCCTAAAACACACTTGTGCAAGAACTAAAAAGGTCTGTCAAGCTTTATACTGAGATGAATGTCTGCACTCCAGGGCTGTTTATTATTTGTGCAGTGCCAGCTCCTGGAGGCTTTGGTGGAGGTCTGGGTGTTTCCCAGCTGTGGGACTAGATCTGTGTCATTATAAGCTTACAAAGTCCTAAGTGTAAGGATTCTCTTGGCACCCCCAGACTATAAATAGTAACAGGAATGGCAGTTCCTGCTCTAAAGTGCAACAGTTGAAGTTTGGGGGATTTATCAATATTGTTATTATTTTTCAATAATCCTAGATAACTAGGTATTACTGTCTTACAGACAAAGGTAGGATTGGTTGCTTCTTATGAATAGTGAATACAAATAAGTATAGCATAGGCTCATGCTTGTTTTATTGCATAGACTTTTAAAATGTTTGTGGAATTATGCATATGTGCACTTTTAATTGCTCTATTGTATCTTTTCAAAAGTTTCAGTAAGTGGTTAATTAACAGTCCCTAAACATTTGAAAGTGTTAAAACATTAGAGGTGCAGGGAAAGTGCATGTTAAGATAAGGTTTTTCAATGCTAATTTATGACAGAGGCACCTTAGTTCTGTTGGATTGGCTCAAAAGATGCTCAGGTTTTTTAAGAGCTTATCCTAAATCCTACAGGTTAAGCCTAAACAGAAGAAATTCTGAGAAAGATCTTGGGATAAGAAAAGAAAGTGTTTACAACCCATCTTCATCAGTATATAGTAAAAATGAAATCCATCTGTAGATCATTTGTCATCACACTTCCACCTCTAAACTTTTTTCCTCACTAGTGGCTGGGGAAAGGAAAGAGAAAATCATTTCATATCAACAAAACATGTTGTTACAACAGGCATTTTTTTCAATGCATTCCAAGGATAGAGAAGCTTTTCTTTGGCTGTGTTGCTTGCAAGGCAGATGGTGAAGTGGAAGATGTAAAACTTCATCAGGCACAGCTCCTCCAAGGATCCCTGCACACGTTAGTCGGCACGTCAGCTAATTATTTTTGTAGATTAATCAAATCTGTGTTTGTCCTGAGCTAAGTCCTGCTTACAGAGATCCTGATGATTTCATGTATTTCAGCACACCCAAATTTGCATGGTGGTTCTAGAAAGAATTTTTAATTGATGGTAATTGCATATAAGCCTCCTAATGAGTCAGATGAGCTCTTGCTTTCCTACTGCATTCCAATGAATTCATCTGGGTGTGGGAGCTGGGGAAAGCTTGTTAAATATAGAGCCCTGGCACTGAGAGGCAAATGCAATGCTGCAGAACCTCTGTTATTTCTTAAGAGTTTGGGCTGGGTAAGGGCTGTCCTCGTTATCACTTCATAACCTTGCATAACTTTTTTCTAAATCAAATAGCAGAATTACAGAGTGTTAAACGTACACCATCATGATTTACTTGCTACCTTCATTTTCATCTTCAGAAACACAAACATTTGTGTATCTGTGTGTCTCTTTTTCAGACAGATGCCACTACGTCTTTTGTAGGCACGTACACCAAAGAGGTTAATTTCATTAAAAAGTCTATAAAATGCAAAACTTAAGAGAAAAACTGGAACAAAGTCTATTTATTAATTACTGTCCTGGCTTTGCTGAAATTTTTGCAACAGAGTGCTTAGGTGCAATTGCAACACTTTTTCTTGGTGCGCTAAATACAGCTAGTATTATTTGAGGAAAAAAAATCAGATATTGGAAAATGTTCTCAGGAAATATGCTCTGTCATCTTTGCCAAACATACAGCTGCACAGTTTGTATGGATCTTTACTTTATGTGCACTGCTTCTCTACAAGCACTGCACAGTGCACGTATTTGTGGAGGTGATGCACATTGATGGGAATCATTCTACAGATCTTCTGGCCAATCTCCACCCACACACACACAGAGTGCAGTCCATTTCTCAGTGTGGTTGTGCTTACTTCATCAGAAAAATGCATGTAGGGCTGATTCAAAAAGCAGAGTATTTTTATCTCTGTGTGAGAGCTCCATAGGAGCTCTCTGGGCAAGGTGGGGCCACCATCCAAGTCATTGAACTTCCAGTCTGACATCCACCCAGCTGGAAGGCTGCTTTTGCCAGTGCCATTTGGTGACAGCACTGTCTATTATGTAGCAGAGAATTTAGGCTGGAAATTGGTGTCTTGTAGGAAGAAGTTTCAAAGAGTAGAGAGCACTGCAATAGCAGAACAGCCACTCAGGAGTGAGGTCCATGTTCTATATGTCAGAAATGTCTTATGATAGGAAATCAATAAATTTGATGTGAAAAATATGTCAAACTCGTGTTCTGTTCTCCAGCAAAACCTTGCCACAGCACACTTACAGTCACAGTATGATGTATGAAGAACATTTCTATTTCTTTTCAAACAACGTGTCCTGGCTAAATTGTCAGGATATAAATAAAACTTATCTAGTGATTAACATATGCTACACCAGCTCAGCACAGTTTTTCAGTCATAGCCATTGGTGACATTTCAGACAGGTTGGTGCTAAAGAACAGATCTCATAGATGTCCTCACAATTATTAAACAGTGGTCACAAAAATTTAATTATGACCAACTTCAGTTTATTACAGGCTACATTTCTGGGCTTAATTTTGTTACTTGCTCAGAAAACACTGCATAAACTAGTTTGGGATGTAAATAAAGAGAGCAGGTAGGACTTCAAAAGGAAAAAGAGCTCAGGGTGTTCTTTTCCTGAGTTTTCAATTGTAATCTCTTCTTTTGCATGGAGTGGCTGCAGCTGATGATACTTAGTGGCTTACCAGTGACTCTACCAATATTTCCTGACAGCACAGGGGTAGGATGATGGGAGTGCCACAGGCTCATGTTCAGGCTGTGGTGGGAAGCACCTTCTTTCCACTCTCCTCAAGATTTGGTTTCTCTTCACCAGCTTGTCCCTGTCTCTCCTCCTTGTTCATGGCACTTTCTTCCCACACTCATTGATGTTGACTATTCAGTCAGTTCTAGACTGCAATTCAGGATTTCCAGGTCCAGTCTCCTCATCCAGCCCATCTGTTCTCTCTTCTCCCTTCTTTTATTCTTGATCTCAGCACAACCAGTCAAACACACACTATACTCCTGTGGTCTCAGGTTCATCCTTCTGGTTCCTCATCTGATCTACCTCTTTCCTTCCCCCATCATATCTTGGCTTCCTCACTCTTCAACTGGTCAGTCAGGATGTGATCTGTACATCTCCTTTGGGCTGTTCTATCCTCTGACAGAAAATGGAATTTGAGATTTATATCCCATGAAACAGTTGTATAAACTATTTCATTTACATGCCAGCTAACAAGGGAAACGGACATAATGTTGCCCTGCATCAAAACCGCTGATATGATGCCTTAAAAAACAAAACTCAGAGTTATTTCCCAAACACAAATAATGAAAAATGCTCACAAATGAGGCCATCATTCCTTTTGTCTATGTGTAAATGTCATCTCTTGTTCTCTACTTCCTCACTTAGTTCCCATGGTTTCCTCATGGCCAGCCACTTGCTGCCACCCAAAAAAGCCCTTGTGCCTCTCCCAAAAGGTGCAAGGCACCTGACTGAAGCCACTGTTCGTAAAAACAAGGCTGGAGTGAACACAGTTCATGTGCAACAGAGTACATACCATTTCTTAGGATCAAGTCCTGCAGTGGTAGAAGTCCTTGAACCTTGCTCATGATTATCCACTTTTCTTCCCCCATCTCTAGGAATAATGTGCCTTTCAACTCCACATAGCTTTACATTCCCCTGAATGCTTATTATTCGGTTGTATTTTAAGTACTCTTCCAGTTTTCCCTCTGCATGTGACCACCCACCTCTCCACCTACAGTCTCTATAATGTGATTTCTATCTGCTGTAGCTTATAATGGTTTAAATTATGCTAATTGTATTCAGAGATTAAAGTAAAAATCAGTTCGACTATTATTCTGCCCATATACTGTACCAGTGCTGGTAGTTATTCACTTCAGAAATGAACATGGCTAATAAGATAAGAAAATTACACTTGCATACAGTTAGTCAGTTTCATATTTAATTAGCAAGAAAAAATTATTTCCATGTCTTCTTATTGAAGCAAAATTAACTCTTTAGCCTCTGACTGTGCTTGCCATTGAAACTCCAGTTCATACCATACAGAGTTCTCTCCATAAGACCATGAGATTTGGTTTCCTACATCCCTTATGCCTTTTCAGTAAATATTTTTTTCTTGAAATGCCATGGGCAAACATATCCACATGACATCACTGTGAGCTGTCAAGGCCATGCCTTGGCAGCACACACAGGGGGTAACTCACTCCCAACAACCTCGTTCATTACAAAAGCACAAGAGTTCGTTCAACAACCATTTCCTGGTCTAATTTTGTTAATGTGTCATGAACAGACTGGTCTCCATATCACTTTCAACTTTGAGATTAAACTTCTTAAGCATTTACTGTGGCAACAAAAAAAAAAAAGTGCTTTCAGAATTTAAGATGGCCATGATATGCTGTCAGAAGAGGCCAACACACTCCCACACTTGCTATAAATAACGAACCAGAACACAAGTACAGGCTGCATTTAACTGAATTTCTTCAATCGCTGCAAAGTACACTTTGCTACATGGTGAAGAGATAATGTGTCACAACACATTTTGGATAAAGTGAAGAATCTATCTATGAGAAGCTTCTGTTTTGGATTTCCCCCCAACCAGCATCATGGCTGGGTCCCTCTCACTAAAAGTAGCCTAAATCTCAATCTGAAGCAAGTGGACACCATTTCATCTGAGAGAAATAGAGACTCAACCACCCATATGAAGGTTGGGTTGGCCATGTGAAGCTTGGTTGCAGGTGGATGGACAGAGTGCTCTGAGAGCTCTTGCACTCCTCTCCTTTCCAACAGAAGACTCCATTTTTTTTTTAAACCCTCTGGTTAGGTTTTGATAAAACCACATGTGAGAGCAGAGAACCAAGTCTGCTGAAGGGGCACACATTCTGTCCTGTGAGGAACAATTCAGGTGCAGACAATAAGTCAGGGCATTTCTGGATATCATATGTCCCAGGTCTGGGATATTTTGGGAACAGTGGCTTATAAAACTGTTTGCTTGCTTAGATTCACTAAAATCTGAATACTATTGGTTACATATTGCAGATTTATCCCTCTGTGACTGCAGAGTTTAATCTGCCACAAGCAACTCAAAGCTGAACGATTTCAACCATGTCAGTGCAAAACAGCTATTCCATTTAGTCTTTTAACAGCACTTTGTAGCCATTTCCACATCTAATTGCTATCAAAGATGTAGGGCAGTGAAAAATAAATCATAACTACTACAGAATCTCCACTTTTCCTGTTACTGGACTTTCACTCTTTATTTTGTTTGTGTTGTGATTCTTTTTATGATCCTGCAAAATTTATTTCTTTTTCTAGCACTCAGTGTGTTGATACAGACCCTATACTTTGATGACTTGCAGGTTCACAACCATACTGCATATTAAACAGTACAATTTTAAGTAACTTAAAATAAGGTATAGTTTTTATTCCATCTAATATATTCATCTCAAAAACAGAATCTGGAGAAGTCATACTGTTATGCTCTTTTACACTCCCTTTCCCAGCAGTTTCAAAACAATACTTTCAAACACACACACACTCACACAAATGTAATGTTATTCTCCTCCATGTCAACAGAAAGATGTATGGGTGAAATTTGCATTTTATCACCATCAGAAAAACTGCAGTGCACTTGCCTAGAACATCAGGAACATCTAATCCATTAGCACTTGCAGAAGAACCTTTCTTTGCAATAGCAACATCTGGCTCTCTGCCTGTGATGTTGAATTTCTTTCAAGCGAGCATGATTGTGGGGATTTAAACACCTGATTTATAGTTTTTACCATTCTTCTTAGTGTATTGAAAGTGTTTCTGAGCAGGAGACTGATGAAACCAGCAAGATTTTGGAGTGGCTTGAATTTAAGAGATGCAGATGTCTTACGCAGTCATGTTTGTTTTATAATAGCTGCAATTTATTGTCCTGGACCTTTGCAATGGGCAATGCTTTGGGGAAAAATGTGTAGATATGTTTATGTAGCACAGCCAAAGATACATAGCTGGGGTAGTGCCTTGGCATGGAATTATTCCAGGAGCTGATTGGTCCCTTCCAACTCAGCATATTCTTTGCTTCTATGGTTCTGTGATACTCAGGTAAAGGGCAATCTGCTGCAGCACCTTTATCTCCTTAAAGCAACTGTTTGCTTCTCCCTTTTCATCCTGGATCTTCCCATATCTGTGTCTTCCTGAACTTCCAGGACTGCTCAGCACCACCTTGCCTGTCACACTCTGCCCCATTTGTCTTCCTGCAGGGGTTCCTTCTTCCACCCCCCCCACTCCCCAGGCCATGCCAAGTCCTTCCACCTTTTTCACGCAATACCCTCTGCACTCCCTCGGTGCTCCCAAGACTAATGTTAGTCTCAGCTGGGTGCTTAAAGAGAGCTAGGCTCATCCTCCCAGGTGCCAGAGAGAAGACTAGCAGGGCAATCCATGATCTCTAGGAAGACACGAAGACTAAAATCTTCTTCTATGCCTGGGGAAGTACAGCTTGTGAGCGTGGCCAGCAAGAGCTTAGCGGAGCAGCACATAACACTCCAGCCCCAGAGCACAACCCAGCCTGATCATGAGTTATTACTCTCGGGCATGTGCAAACATCCAGCTCTTTAGCAGTCCAGTGTAACCTCCTGTCCCATTATAGCCAGCAACAAAACTCTCCAAACTGCAGTGGGGAATTAAAGTGTAATGGAACTACATTAGCATGAGTTACCCACCCCAGGAATGGGGGAAGGTTGGATGGGGCTTTGAGCAACCTGGTCTAGTGGAAGTTGTCTGTGCTCATGGCAAGGGGGTTGGAACTAGATGAGCTTTAAGGTTCCTTTCAACCCAAACCATCCTATGATTCTGTGATTCTCCAGTAGTAAAGCAACCAAGTTTAAAAATAGTTATCACTCAAAGGTGACATTATTTCTTCTTTCTGTCATGATCTGTTTGATGTTGCTCTTCAGGAAAGAAGTTCTGTTCTATCCTGATTCATCAATAAGCAGCTTTGTATAAATCATTCTCATTAATGATTATGTCTTTCTGATTTGGAAACCTGAAAATGAAGTATATGACAATTGTTCTGTTAACAAGGTAGCAGGTTTTATAGCAGTAGCATCAACTGTACCCTAAATAAGTGTCAGCCCAGCTATTATTGGGTAAAAACTTGGGTGGAAATAGGTAGAAGTTGTAGGATCCAAATCTTGTTTGTTCCCACTTTCACTGTGGTAGTGACCATGTTCTAGCTTGGCTTTACCTACTAAGAATGAACGAGTTTCTTTAAGTCTTGGACCTCATTTTTAAATTTATCCATTTAAGCTTCCTTGGATCTCTGACACTGGGTCACTCAATAAACCATCTGTGCTGCCTTTGAGG
Source organism: Pithys albifrons albifrons (assembly GCF_047495875.1). Lineage (NCBI taxonomy): Eukaryota > Metazoa > Chordata > Aves > Passeriformes > Thamnophilidae > Pithys > Pithys albifrons. Next base: position 120,440,475 of record NC_092458.1, on the reverse strand, counting down.
AAAATCATTGAGTTTAAACCCTTTGCTCTGAAGGGGAAGTCAAACTCTGTATCAGAATTAGCAGTGATTGGCTGTGGTCCAGACCTGCATAATACTCAGCTTTACAAGAAATCAAGACTGGGGCTCTGAAAGTGAAAAAATTGGTTTGTCGCTCTGCAAGACTGAACACCTCTGTAGATCCTGAATGCTTCAATAGAGTAGCTCTGGGAGCTCTGGGCTCCCCTCCCTCGCAATAACCTCAGCTGGGCACTGGGATCTCTTTGCTCTCCTCCCACCTTCATTCCGTTTTCTCACACAATGCTGCTGCAGACCCTCTGTGTGCCTCCTGGGGACCCTCTAGAAAGAGAAGGAGAAGGCTCAGGTTTGGCAGAAGATGAAGCTGAACAGAGGTTTATGGGGTTTTTTTTCGTGCTGATGAGGCAACAAAACGATTTGGTTTTGCCTGAAGTAATGATTGCAGTGTCGCAGGAAAGCAACTGGTGCCAGAAAATTAGTCATCAGACCCTTTGCACACTTGCTTCCCACAGTCTGAAAATTCACTTCTGTGTGTTAGTGCAAGGTCTTCACATTGCCATTGGAACCATGAAACCAATTAGCTTGATGTGACCATTCTGGATTTTGCCATCATATTTTCTGTAATATGTCTTCACAGTAGTCAAGGTATTGCCAGGTAAATGAAATCCACAGTGCTGGATCACCACTGAACTGCTCAAATTAAAATACACTTCAGTATTTTTTTCTGTTATCACAATGAAGTACTAATTGCCAAGATCATCTACTGATACTCAGATGGAAATCAACACAACCACTTATCACACAGATATAAAGAGATTACTTGTAAGGATTATATAGCTGAATGATACAGATATCCTGACTACCACTTAGGAAAGATCTGCCTGAAAAAGACTGGAAGCACAGGAAAATCTACAAATCTTGTGCACTGAAAGCTCAAATCCTAATTATTCTTACTTAATGATATCTCATAGCATGACTCCATGCTGCTGAGGAAATAAATCCCTTACCTCCTTATGAGTCCAAGAGTAGTTCTGCACACAGCAATTGATGAGAGCCTTGCCCAGGTTAAAGGGATTGCTTTCTAGAGCACTCTGCTTGGAGGATCTCATCTTTTCGGTATTTGTTATGCCTATCTGAACTTTTGTTTAACTCCTTCACTCTTCTGTGTTTTCCTCTGAAATACTGATTTTGATCAGAAGCCAGAAAGAGAGTGGGGTTTTCCAACTCTCGAGCCATGGCAGCTGGGACTGCAAGGATTAAAGACATCAAGGAAGAGAGGGCGTCCACTTCTCCAGGATCAGCACTTCACTGCCAGTGCAGGGAGATTTCATAAATATTCACAGGCATTAGCTAATTACAGACGCTTGAATCAGCTCCCATTTTACTTCTCTTTCGTAAGGTCTTTCCTTACTCATTTGCCTTATCACAGTTTGGATTTGTTGTTAGAAAACATTATTAGCAAGAAAGTTAAGGAAGAACTTACAAGCACCGTTGATCCATATCACTGTGTCTTGGGGACAATCTGGGCTGTGTTTGTTGGGCTGTGCAGCCAGAGCCCAGGAAGCTGGAAAGGGCTTGGGATTAAGCTTCAAGCACAGCCTCTATCCCTTCCACTTGTCCCAGGTTTCAGGTTTATTTCAGAGCATATCTACCCCAAACAATATCAGTTTGGAGAAAACCTCCAGCTGCGTTCCTCCTCCACAGCTTTAGATGACATCTGCAGCAAGGCAAATATACAAATTATCAATAAAAGCATATATCATATCCCCTGAGACCAGAGGCTGGGTTTTCTTTAGGAAAACTTCTGTTTTCTTTTTTTTTTTGGATACTGAGAAGAACTGGACTCAGCTGCAAGTAGCAGTTAAGCAGTTGGAGCACAGTGGCGGATGCTGAATTCATCCTTTAGCATTGGTCCCACAAATTCACACTCCTTCCTCCCACAGGGCTTCTTGGCAGGACAGCTGCCATGCACTAGGACCAGAAGCTCTCTCTTATGTGCCCTGGAAGACATCCGTCTTCTTATCACATCTTCCTCTCAGAGAAAGTCAAATCTTTGGATTATTTTTTTGGGAGAAGTCCTTCTTCTTCGGAGCCTCAGCCACGTGTGCAAGGGCTACTGGAAAAGAGAGTGCAAGATGTTGAGCTCAGCTCTGTGACAGGCTGGACTGAGAATGTAACTTCACTTCAAGCAGGTCCGAAAGCTCATCTGTGGTGTTCTCAGGACATTTGTGTGGAACAGCTTGTACTTCCCTTGGTAGGCAAAAGCAGATCAACTAGTCTCACCAAAAAAATAAACAGATGAGTGTAGCAATCTTCTTCAGGTGTATGGTTTCACTTTCAATGACATGACTGTGCCAAATTTGGAGATTTAGCAGTTCTTCCAGTCCAGGATACATGTGGCTTCAGTTATGGTTAATCATCTTAACTATGCTGTACAAACTTCTCCCTTGCTTGAGGCTAAGATAGGTCTGGAAATCAAGAAATGCAATTCTGTTTCTGGTAAGATTTGCCCTTTCATCATATTTTCTTCACATGAGATATACAAAGCATGCATTAAACATGAAATAGCTGATCTTGACAAGGTCTTTCTGAAGTAGTTGAATACACTCATAATTTTATGCTGGAAGCTGGGGCATGGGGAAGGTATGGGGACCAGCTACTGTCATCTATTGATAGAATAAGGACATCTATCTGTTTCATTATAGTTATCTAATGGCAAGTTTTTCCTTACTATTTCATCCATAGGCTTATCTGGTTTCAGGGAGAAGTTTGTGAGTGTCTTACTGAACCTGCTTTAAACTAAATAGCTTTGAAGCAAGATGGATGCATTTGTTTTGCAGCTGGTTTTCTGCCCTTTTTTAAAAATCATAGAATCATAGAATGTCCTGGGTTGGAAGGACCTGAAAGATCTTGCAGTTCCAATCCTCCTGCCATGGGCAAATCCAACATTGAGATGATGGGGTTTCCAGTGGCTGCTGATTTTTCAGGTAACTTATTTAAAATTTCATTGTGAGTTGCAGAATACATGTATCTGAGCTTCCATTTACCCAAAAATGGAGGTGCAACACTTCTTTTTCAGGAATAAATCAGATTTTATATTCCTCCCAGTAGACCCAAAACAAAACTCAAAAGTAATGAGAAACTTGCCCACTACAAGAGAGTTTCAATTCAGAGGTGAAACGTCAGAGCTGGCTGGCTACCAGTCCATTGCAACATCTAAATTTCACAGCTCTAATTCTCTATTTCCAACAGCAACAGTGAAGGACACAGGTGAGATTGGCATGCCTTTACCACTTCATCCTCTCAAGTTATGATTTTACTCATAATTTTTAGATCTCTATCCCAGACACTGTTCAAAGCAAAAATATGTAAAGCCTGTGTGAGCTTGTTATGCCACTTCTTTTTAGTAACAACTTCTGTTGAATTAATGTTCCTCCCGCAAACTTCATACTTGGGCCTCCTATGGACCTTCTCTAGGAGTTCCTTCTTGTCTCCTTCCCCTCTGTGAGGACAGGATCACCAAATCTGGTGAAGCAACAGCGATCAGTGGCAAGCCGTACATGCTGTAAGCAAGGGAAAAGGCTAATGCTGACTGGCTGTGGTGCCTGTGTTTTGGAAAGCCCATGTCCTGTCCACCATCTGCACCCTCTTTATTCATCTCTGATGTTTCACTCCTGTTAAATTCTTGCTTTTTCATTTTTTCTGAATCCACATTTGGTTCATTCACAGCACAGTGTGTGGAGCAGGGAGGAGAGGAGATGTGTGGCCCATGGGATTTATGCACAGGGTAGAGGTCCCAAAAGCTGCAAAGCATGGAGTTGTGTCAGTGTGTGGAAGCACAGGAGCAAAACAGAGTTTGTTTTCAACTCTTGTTCATGTTTACAAGTGGAACCCCTGGTAGCACCTGCATATGGGTTGGTAAGGCTGTACCACAGACCCCCAGGTTTTGTGGGCAACTGAGGATGCTGTAGCAGGGGCAGAGGTGCAACTGAAGCCTCAAGGTGACTTCAGTCTCTCACTGTTGGCATTTTGTCTCTCTTGGTCTCACAGGTGTTGCACAGGTTCCAGCAGGCAAACAGGGCTATGTGGAGAGTTTAGCACAGGACAAGCCTGTCTGTGCAGGACCATCTACACAGTAATCTGCTGAGGCTCTCAGGAAGGGTCTTAGGTGGTGAATGAGGATGCTCAAAAGGGCAATGAGCCAGGGCTTTATGATTTTGACAGAGTAAAAGAACATCACTGATCCAAGGCAAATGGATCTGACTGCAGAGCAAAAACGAGGCTTAAGGTGTATCAGGCATAGGTAACCTGCATCTTGCCAGATACCTGGGACTTAGTGCAGGGCAGTATCCATCCCTGGGACTCTGCACAGACATGGAGCATGGTGGCCTGCCAGCCCTCCCCTTCAGCATGCCTCCCTGAGGAGGGATAATGTATCAGGATAGGTATGTCGCTGCCAGCATCCACGGGGAATCCCAAGCCTAAAAACCCCACAGAAGTATTTTATATCCCCACCTACGGCAATATTGTAGGCTATAAATTTTGTATGTGGTCACTGTATTTTTCCAGAGCATGTAGGCGGCTGTCAGCTTCCTAATCCTGGATTTATTGGCAGCAATGAGAGGAGAGAGGAGGCTCTTGTCAGGGACCAAGAGGACAAGCCTATTCTTGGCACTTCAGAGGACTCTCCTGATGGAGGTTAGATGCACTGGAGTCCCCACAGGCTCTCAGAAATGTCAGCCTTCCCAAACCTGAAGACGATCCATCTTTGTGAACAACCCCCACATGTTTCCATTACAACCAGCCCTCAGTTCCCCTTCCTTTCTCATACCCACATTCTGGATGGTAATTCAGCAGCAGCACTCTCACAGCTACTGATGAGCAGCTCAGGCACAAAAGTCAGCTCCAGCTCCTTGCAGTGAGACAATTTCCCAGAGCAGCATCTGACCTCTGAAGCAGAAAAGGAAGACTTTGGGAGAAATGTCGGTGACGGACTCTGGCTGTGCTGTACCTGGAGCCAAGACACATTGGAGGCCAGGAATTCCCACCCACTAGAGGTGGAAAGTCGACATAAGGCCCCCCAAACAACTTGGCTTCATTGCTAAGACTCCTCTGGTCCCCTAAACCCCTAGGATTTCAATTCAAAGTAGTAGTAGGGACTGAAAACCCATGAGCTGGAGTTGCCAGCTATTGCTCTGTAGCCAGCTGAAAGGTACAGGGGGATATTGCTGAAGGAGGACTGCAGACCTAGGGTGAGTCTGTGGCTCTGTTGACTTCAGAGACACATCTCCACATCTCCCAGTTCTCTCCTGCTACAGCACACAAAGAGATCTTAGCACTCATCTGTAAGCCCTTCTTTGTGCTATGACAGGAGTCTAAAGCACTGTGGAAGCCAACAGGTAAAAATGATGCTCAAAGGCTGGTTACAGCTCCAGGCTCTTCAAATCACAGCTACTTGTGCCAGACTAGGATTTATTACCAGAATAACATGAATTCTCTCACTATCTTACATGGATTTTAGCATTTCCTTCAGGAACAAAAGGATTGCTTTTCTGTTGGTGCCTACGAAATGAAAAGGTGCCTAGTGTCTCTCTGGAGTACTCTTCTATGAAAGTCAGGGAAGAAAACATTGCAGAAGACAATGAAAAGCAAGGAAGCCCAGAACTGTTCCTTTACATTATTTACATGCACTGTACTACCTAAAGACAGTCAAGCACAAATTGTGTGTCTCACATTGTGGAAACATGTGAGCATCTGGCAGAAGTGCATAAGTTACCCATCACTGGTGTGAGTGAGTAGAACTCTTGCATCCGGCAAAGAGCAACAAGTATCCTGCCATATAAATGACAGCTTTGGAAATGAAATCACTTTAAAAGAGCCTGTCAACTTGACACCTGGCCACTTTGAAAATAAAGGCATTTCAAAACATTTTCAGGTTGATATCTTCCCCGAGTTTTCCCCATCACTCTTAGCATCTTATTTTAGTTTCATTTAAACTTACTCCCTTTTACTCTGCTGTGGAGAATACACACATGCACACACACACACAAAACTAGAGGAAAGCCAATCATCTATGCAGATTTACATGATAAGACAAAACCAGGAATGTGTCATGACTGAGGGAAAAACTAATAAGAGAAATCAACATGAACCAGAGAGGGAAGTCAGGAGAGAATGTGAGATTACTATCCTTGTAAAACAACTTTCTAACATTCCCATAATAAAATTGAGCCTTATCTGTTTACCAGGACAAGCAACTCCAGTCCTGCAAGCTCTGCACAGACTCCTAATCCAATGCAGAGTTGCACTATTTCAATTTAATTTAGTTTTTGCTTTGTTATTGACTAATAGCACAGTTTAGAGCCACCTTCAACATATGCCTTGATGCAGGGAACTCAGTTTTCACAGCACTGTCTGCAGCAGCACAGATTTCAGGCAAAAAGGTCTCGAAAGCCTTTTTTGCATTTCCCACTTCAGCTTCACCCAGCTCTAAAAATTGAGCCTGTTTAAGCATAACTCACAGTTATCTCTTTCAGCTCATCTGTAAAATGTTAATGGGATGTGTTCCCATTTAAAGATCCCTTTTCACTGCACGAGCCACGTGAAGTGGTCTCCACAGACAGGAGTGTGCCCGAATTAATCCAAAGTGGAATTAAGGAGGAATAAGGAACATTTGCAAAATGCACGGTTAAACCCACCCAGCGCCAGAGAGCCCACTGGCTGTGTGGGCAGGCGGCATGATCGGCGACGGGCCACACTGTCCACCCTGGCGCCGGAGAGCTCCTCGGTTCGATTCTACGAACCAGGCAAGATGTGACTCACGCAGTTTGCTCGCAAAGAAGGAGGACCATCTGCTAGTCATGAGCAGATGACAAATTCACTGCATTGCGTCTTGTCGCTACTTCCAAATTTGTAAGTAAACACATTTTGTAACCTCTCTCAGAGTATTTGAGAGCTTCGATAATGGGGGGGAACAAAAAGAAAAAAAGGAAAAAAAAAAGAAGTTTGAATTTATGTAACGCATGGGAACGGAGGGTGGGGGGAAATAAATGTTTTATTCTGAATGGGGTTCGAAAGCACCCTCTCCAGCTCGGTGGCGGCTACTGTAAACCCGGGCAGGCGAAGCTCAGCGCTCCCCGCGCGGGGCCGGCGGTGTCTGCGCTCCCCCGGGCGGCCGCCGCTCCGAGATGCAGCCCCGGCTCCTTCCGCGGCTCCTCCCGCTGCCCTTCGCTCCCGCCCGAGCGGACAGACCCCACCGAGGGCGTTCCCCAAGGCCGGCACCCTTGGAATGGGAACTCTCTGATCCCCCCGCCCGGCGGGCTGAGCCCCGGCAGATGCATCGCAGAATCCCACCTGTTTTGAGTCATACTGGTCTTTCGCAGCAGAATCCATCTGTCACGAAACCCTAAAGCAGTTTAGGACACGAGTTATGTCCTCCTGCAGTGTCAGGGACAACTGAGCTAGGCAGCACAGAGGCAAGGGTTTTAACACCATAAACAACTTCTGCAGCTCAAATAGATCAGCCCAAAACCCAAGTATGTACCTGTGCATTGGATCTAAGCTTGCATATCGAAAGAAGTCTAAGGACTTGTTCCAGGGAGGTTTAGATTGGATTAGGGGGGGAAAATCACTGAAAGGGTGATCAGGCATTGGAGCAGGCTGCCCAGGAAAGTGGTAGAATCATCATCCCTGGAAATGTTCTGAAGTTGTCAAATATGGCACTTCGGGACGTGGTTTAGTGGTGAACATGGTGGTGCTGGGTTAACGGTTGGACTCAATGAACTCACAGGTCATTTCCAACCTTAACAAGTCTAGGCATTTAACCTAGACTCTTGCTCTGTTTCTTGCTATCTCTTCAGCCTAAAGATTGAGAGAAAAAATTGTCGAGTGACCAGGAAAGAGTCCAGGTCAAGTATTCGCATGCTTTTTGAAGGGCAAGGGCCTATGATAAAAAATTGCACTAATCACAATTATGGAAGCTATACACTAAATGCAGACATACGAAGGACCAAAACCATAGGACCACCTTCATTTTACATTACTGCAGCCCTTACTGCACTTAGCCATAGTGCAGTCTTAAATGAATGAAACTTTACTGCTTTTAAAGAGAGATTGTCCTTTCCCAATCACTCTCATGGTGAATAACTGCTGTGCTCTGAGTCTCTGCCATCTGGACCAGACTGACAAGATGATGAAGGACTAACCATGCTGTCTCTGAAAACTGAAATCGGGGAAGTAGGGTGATGATGAACCTTGTGGCTGTGTAACTCTCATGTTAGCTAGCCCAAGGAAAGTAAAGCATCTGTCACTATACTGCCTCCTCTGTCCCAGCTCTTCGCACCTGCCCCTCTGATTCTCTGCCTTGGGCAGCTTTCAGCATCCCTGCTTCTTCTGCCTTTCAGCAATGCTGATCTTTAACGCAGGATGTCCCAGCCTGTCCTGTCTGCTTGGTGTTTGTTAACACCTGAGCAAGGAGAGCAGCTAAATACAGAGGAAGAAAGTCGGAGATCAGCAAGAGACCTCTGCAGACCAGCTGGTGGAATCACAGGGAGCAGTGCAGAGCCTGGGGAGAGCACTTGAGTCTGTCACTAGCCAGGCACCCGTGGAGCCATCATCCTCACTTGATGACCCGCTGGTTTCTCCTCCTTGCTCGAGTCTTCCTTCTGCACATGCTCCTCTTCAGCGCCCCACTTTCCAGGGACTTGCTTCTCTCTTCTGTTCTGGTGTCTTCATGTTATCTCTGTGCAACCTCACCTCCTGGCCCAAATTCACAGTCCCTTCCCCTGTCCCTCATGATTTACGGATCTGCTTCTCTGCTCCATCTACCCCAGGTGAGGCCTCTCCCTCTAACACCACCCAAAAGACAACTCCCACTCCAGCTGAAGCCCATTGTGGTGGGAACAGATCTGCTCATCTGACAGCCCTGGGATGAACTCTAAAGTCTGTCCTACAGACACCCTAGGAGACTTCTTTGGCTCAGACTTCTTCTAACATCCTTGGGGGATTTTTTTTTCCTCTTTTGGTTACCATCTTTACACTGTGGCCTTTTGTCTCCTTTAAGCTAAAATTCCTGTGGAGGCTTCTGGCATTTCAAATCTCAGCTACTCCCACCTCCTTTTCTTTTTGGCCTCAACAAGCTCTGTCTCATCCAGCTTGTACCTAGCTCAAACACTGGTATGAGCATCCTTTCCTCATGGCTGGCTTTTGCTCTGCTGCTGCCTCTGCCCCTCTCCCCCTGCCCTCATATGTGCAGCAGAAGCCCCTTCCTTCTGCTCTCAAGGTCTGCAGTGCATCATTCACTAACCAGATATAATTTCTGCCCTCATCTAGCCCTTAATATGAACCTTGTTTGCCTGCTTGATATATTTCTGGACAAGCACCTTTGCCTGCTCACTCCCACCACTCCTCAGGTGTGAGACAGGCCCAGCACAAACACCTACACAGCCACTCTCTTGTCTTCTGTCAAAATCATTACTAAATGTGATGCTCTCAGAAAATCTTTCCTGTGGACTGCCCCTGTGCTGAGCTAATTTCTAGTGCTGCTGTTCCATCATTTCTTTCTGCTTTCCCTTCTCTTCACCTACTTTATCATTCCCCTTTGCCTCTGCTTCGATGCTAAGCTCTCTAGCTCAGGGCCTATCTTTTTTCCTTAGCCATTCAATACTCAATCTGGTGATGTCCTGGTCCCTGATTAAGGTTCCTATGAACTATGGTGATATGAATAGTAAATCATCAGGATTGATCCCTGGTGCTATGCTGTCACTCAGTGCATTTGCTACAGCTCCTGGTAGCAATTTGTATTTACCTTTGCTTCAGCACCTCAGTTCTGAAGGTAGGAAGTGTGCGATGTTAATTACCTCTAATCATGGCTGGCATTAAAAGTACTGGTAGAAAACCCATAGAATTAAGTGCCATAATTCCCTGTCTCAAAATGAAGTTATCAGTTTCTCTAAAGCTACATTTTTTAACCCATTTTGCTGAAATTTCATGTAGTTATTTAACTTTCATTTTCTTTCAGCTGCTAACCCCTCACCTAGTTCAAATGATTCATCCCTGCTGCATTCACTGCCCAGGAATGTTGGCTTTCAACAAACTACAGCAAATAATGTAAAATAAACACGAGCGTGCTTTCATCTCACAACAATCTGGGTTAAGTACATATTTCACACACTGCACCACAGGATATGTTAAATTAAAATCAGAACCACCAGATTTAAAAATCCAATGCCAATTCAAAACATTGACAAGTTATTTCTGTATTCACTTATATGCCATAGTGGGCATGAGTAATAAGCATTGTTTTGTTAACCCAAAAAAGTGCCACTTGGCAACTTTTTTCTCCATTAGTTAAGGAAAATGAAGAATTTTGATTTGGAACTACTCTTTGTAGAAATTACTCGTGGATACTCTTGAGTATCCTGATCTCCTTGAATGAATCTGAGAGTATACAGATAGTTGTCTCCATCTTCCTTTTATTTTAGTGATCTACATTTTCAAAATTGCTTTATATCACACTCTGAAAAAGCAACTTGGAATGGCTTCCTTGAAATTCTAACAGTGTTCTTAAATGTCTGCTGCTTCATGCTGCCAGAATGCATTCTGGGGTCTTGCATGTATTCATTTCCTAGTCAAAAGATGTAAGGGACCTAAGTTTGAAAAAAAAAGAAACAGTGTAAAAAAGAAGTTGCAGAGATGGGAATCTGACAGGAAAACATCAATGTTCTGGGCAAGGCTCAGATTTAATGTGCTCTTACTCTAGATTTCCATAGTGTAACATTTTATGAATCTAAATTCTCATTCCAGCAACACTACGATACGAATCGTACTTGGTTGCTGATTTATTTTGAAGATATGCAGAATAGGCACTGTATTTCCTTTAGACTTTAAATGCAAGGCTAGAGATTCCCTAAAATTTAAATCTCGTTCAGTGCCATGTTGCCATGTTTAGACTTTAGAGGAACCTGTAAGTCAGGAATTAAATACTGGGGCAAGAAAGAGGAAAAGAGAACTAGTGCAGTTCAGTTCTTTATTTTATATCTTGATCAGGCTGTTGCTTTCCCTCGGCCGTGTCTGCTTGAAGAGATGAACAGGGATGTTTTGGGGAGCTTTGCTCATTGCACTCGGCTTTGTCCAAGTTGCTTGGAAGGATCTGTGCTTACAGGAATGACTGAAGTGTCCTGGGGACAGAAAAAGAAACAGTTTCATTTTAGCAGGTTAATGGTTCCTGGACGCTGAAGGACCTACCGCTTGCCAAAACTGCTTCTTGCTTTTCTTCTTTCAGCTTTCACACTGCCATAAATCTAGACAACATCTTTCCCTGACCAAGGAAAAACATTGACCTTTTGTGGTGTTGACAAAACCAGTAGAAGACAAATCCAGATACAAATATTTTCATCCATTGCCACAGAAACTCCTTGAGACCCACATAGCCCTGTCTGGTCAGCTGAAATGTGAACATATTGATGCCTTGGCTGAGAACAGATGGAAACCCTTTCTTTAACAGGAGTATCCTTCCACCCAGCACAGGAGGAGAAACATCTCTATCCCCAAAACCCTGCTTTGTTTCTTTCAGGTCAGGTTTTGTGTAAGGAAAGCTGTGAAACTTACTCTTAGAACTAGAGGTTGGAAGTGGTGATAAGAAGAGCAAAGCAGTTGGCTTTAAAAGATAAATGTCTTTTAAAAGGCATTTTATTCTAGCTGAGACTTTGGGAGACAGCTGAATGTTTGTATTCCCAGAATTAGAATGACTGTTTTACAGCACTGCTACAGTAATTAAGGTTTAGAGCTCAGTTCAAAACTCAGTACTACCACAACCAGCACTGGTAAAGAAAAGAGGATAAATAAGCCAGCAGTTCTTCCTCCTTCAAATTAAAAATAAAAAGGTCAGGATTTTAAAAATTATGGGAAAAATCATCACAATGGATTTTTCCGGTCGGCCTAAATGATTTTTAGATCCAGTCCTTGGAGACATGACTACTTCAAGAACAAAATGGAGTGAGTATCAAGGGAGAAGAGCACTGGATCTTATAGCCGTTGTAGAGAAGAATAAGGACTTCCTTTGTTCCTGTAGAGGTCTATGAAATCAATCACAAAAGATTTTCAGCTTCTCCCAGTGGCTGAAACCCTTTTTCTGTGATCTCCAGTTGTATTACAGGTTAGGGGAGTGGTAGGGTAGGCTTGTGCTAGGAGACAGAAAGCAGAATTAGCTACATCATGGGGAGAGGAGAAGGCTGAGGGAGAACACAGCTCAAGTTTTGTTCCAAACACTTCTCTTCTCTCCCAGTGATTGGTAAATTATTCATAGTATCTCCATGGACCAGCCCACTACAGAGCTGCATGGAAATCTTCCATGGTAATGCCTTTCCCACCAGAAAATGCTTTTTTGGTAAATGGCTTTATCTAAGCAGGACAAATTCAGAGAGTACTAATTTTGATAAAACAAATATTTTAGAGAAGGTCTTCAAAGGTCTCACCTGAACTTTCTGAAAGCAAATGTTTCAGTTTGAAAATACAGTTTGTCAGGTTTTACTTTTATTTTACAGTATATAAAACCCTATATTTTTCAAGGTAGAGGAAGAATGAGACATTAAATTTTTATCATAATGAAACAATGAGAGAAGTTCAAAAAGGAGGTTTTAAGAATCCTTGAGGGGGATTTTGTTTGGCCTTAGGAAATTTAGGGGGACAATGGAATGCCATTGTTTCATTCTGAGAAAGAAGAATTGTCCAAACTCATTGTTTTCCCTGCAGAGCAAAAAAAAAAATCCATCTCTCAGCCATCCCTAACACTCAGGAGTCTGCATCTTTTGCAATGGCAGGGCTGGATTTGTGCTGTGGGTGCTTGGTGGGATCATAGCCAAAGACAAGCACTGCACTGTCAGGGAAAAAGAAACTTCAGCTTGTGGGTAGGAGTGGGTGAGCCTGAGAATTACCCATGCTTGTCTGCAAATTGGCAGCCTGGTTGGAAATCATCCAGGATCTCCAAGTGCCCAGAGTTGACAGGCCAGCCCAGGAAACTGCCTGCTTTAGCAGCCCTGGGACACCCGGGAGGCCTTTTTTGGTGAAGTGCAAACCTTTAGTCACACACATACACGCCCCACCTTAAGCAGCAATCCAGTCATTCTCAAAGAATGTCTTAAAAATAATTAAATGGGTTTACATCATGTTCCAAGAGATTAAATTTTTCTGCCTTGCATTTCTTAAAGCTACTGGCTTATAAGGTAGCTTGTCAAAGTAACAAAAGGTCATACGTGGCACTACTTGCTACTACTCCTACAAGGAGGACTCGCCTAGTACATTGTAATCCCTTTTCTTTGCTAACAAGAAGGAAAATGCAACAGTCTTGGCTTAGTTTAGGTAGTGTCAATAGACTTTCTGCATCTGCAAGTTCCCCCTAGTCATGAAATGTTAATATAAAATGGGCATTATATCTAAGCACAGCTGATGGACCCTTTCCCTTCAAAATAAGTTGTTTTGTACATATTCAACTCCTAAAACATAGATAGCCCCCTAGTCTCTCTTTAATACAAGTGCAGAGTGGTACTTTTGGGATTGCTTCACCTCCTGTTAAGTTGTGGATGTCTTCCAGACATGTGTTGAACATAAAAGTACATCCCCCTTAGGTGGAATTTGGAGATTCCCTTCATTTCTCCAGTACTTGTAGAAACAAACAAACAAGCAAAACCAGATTAAACATGAGGAAGTGTTGTAAATAATGCCAGTGTGTTATCACCTGCTGAGGTTGGAGAGGTGTTTTCTTTTTCTTTTATTTTTTTTTCACTTTCATGAGACTTAAATATCCATATTTTAGGACTATCTGTGTCAGAGGAAAATAAAAAAAAAAAAGAGCATCAGGAGCAATAGGCAGAAACAGCACTTGTAATAATGCACTGCAAATAAACACCTCGATTTCACAGTGAGACCCTTGTGTTATACCACGGTTACAAGACTCTTTTTTGTAATGTTTTTCAAAAGTCAGCTGAATTATGATTCTTAGGGCTTCTCAACCCTTTTTTTTTTGTATTAGGATAACAAAAATTGTATGTGCCATTTTTGAGCACTGCTCTACATCACAACCCCATATCTCATTCCAGTTCCTGGCACCCCAAACCACAGGACAGATGTGGCTCTAATAACTTCTCCTGGGCAAGTTGCTGATCTCTTCATGTGGAGAAAGGACACAGAGTGGAAATAGGTAGCTCAGGATAAATGACAAAGCTTTTCCAAATTTTTCTCTCTCTTTTCAAGCGTTTGAGGGAAACATTATGGAGGAGGAAATAGGGAAAAGGAGAAAATGACAGTCTATGGGCTTTGTGTCTGAGTCAGAATATGAAAGATGAGAAAGGAAAAAGAGACAAGAGAAGAAATAACATGAAAATGAATGAGAGGGAAAATGGCTAAGATACATAAAGAAACTGAGAGACAAAGCAGCTGAGAAAAGAGGGAGAAGAAGATTTGAAGAAAACATGTGAGGCTGCAAAATAGTAGTTGTGCACATCTCTAGTTGAAAATAGTCATTTTGGGGCACATATAAGCAAATATGACATTAAAAAATGCACAATAGTGGCTAAGTGAAGGCTGTGGGTAGGTCTGTATAGTTTTCCTCCAAATAAGGCAGCTGAAAGTCACCATTCCCTTATTGCAGCTATTGTGAAGCTAAAGTTCACTTGTACTGAAATGTTTCCTTACTTTGTATCATAGCTTGATAAGTGATTTGTTCCACTGGGAGAAAACCTTTTATCACCACAGCCCATGTGTGTTTGGTTGGCACAGTATCTGAAGTGCAATTATTCAATTTACTTTTTCAGCTGGTGGGTATTTGTTTGAATTTTTAACAAAGGCGGAGTAAAACTGTTTTTCAAAAATTCTGGTTTACATTTTCTCAGCTCTTCTTTTGCTACTTTTTCTGTCTATATCTAAACTAACTACCTAAAGCCCTGAGGCACTGCAACCCTTAAATCAAAAATCCTTGGAGTGTTTGTAACTCCCTGCCCACCCACAGACACGCCAGCTCTTCCAGTGGCCATTCCCACTGTCACTGTGCTGATGGGCTCTGGGAGGCTGAGCACAGTCACTTCAGATTCCATCAAGGGACCACTTCAGGGACTACACATGTAGCAAAACCAAGTGCCTGCAGCAGGGCTTCTGCTTCTCCCAGCACTAGTGCAGCCACTGCTTGGTGACAGCTTTTACAACACTCTCATACTTGTTAAATTCCTCCTCTCCTTGATTTCATATGCTGAACAGTAGCCAAAGCCATAATCTGTGATCTTTCTACCTCCCAGGAATCTTCTAGCCATACGGTTTAGCAAACAGGTGTCCTGTTACAACTGAAGTGACCTGGAAACGACAAAGTACTTTTCCAAAATGTGCCATGTAAACATCATGTGTTTTTTCAAGATGGTTTTTTTCCTTCCTCAACTCTATTTACACAGGAACCTTTATTTTGTTTTGCTTTTTTCTCTTCAGCTCTGGAATAACACAGCCTTTACACCACAGTAAATGCCAGCCCTTTCCTTTGTCCGTGCAGACAAATGAGCCTCCATCTAAACTTAAGAGCATCACAACTTTCTAGCATAAGGAATCTGATGTTTTAAGGTCATAGTGCCTTTGACCATTTTGACAAATAGTCTTTGTAACTGAAAAGTACATGGAAGTTAGGCAAGGTTGGGCAATATGGAAACATTATCTGCTGAGAGAGGCTGTTATACTGTACAACTGCTATAAGCCACAGGCTTGGTAAAAGCTGATGCTGGACTACGTATCCTACACACAATAAAGAAACTATTTTCTTTCTTTGATGATGGGTGACCCTCCCCAAACTACTGACCACATTTTGTGAGATGTGTCCCTAAGGATTTCTTTGCAGATAAGTTGCAGATCAAGACATTGGAGAGCTGCTTGGATGCAGCTCTGTTGAAAATCAGTCAGAGAGTGAAAGTAAGGGAAAAGTGATCATACAGCACAAATAGAGAGTGGCCCTGGGCAGAAACAGGAAGACAAAATTTCTTTTGATTAGAGAGCTTACTGAAAAGTCCAACCATAATTTCTCAACAAGGAAATTAATTTGTTGATTGTTCCCACTGGTCCAGGAAGAAAAACAATGCAGGATAAATAAGCAGCATTACCCAAAATAAATATTTGTCTCTAAATATCAGCATCAAAACAGCATCCTCTTGGAAATGAACTAGCATGATCCTAAATGTTCTGTCTTCTACTGGGATAAGGGAAAAACTGCATGCAGCCACTGGGCAGCACACAGATTTATGGATGCAGACTGGAGAACCAGGACATTGCAGTGAAGACCTACCTCTCCTTCATTTGCAAAAATCCTCAGGTGCCAATATGAGAGAAGTACCGTAAAGTCAGTCTCACTTCTCAAGGTGACCTGCCTTCCCCTTTCCCTGAGCCAGTGCTGTTGCCCTGGCTGAAATCCGAAGGGAATTTTGCCATTGGAAACTACATGTAAACCAAAAAAGACTTTCAGAATTCCTACAAAGCAAAAATTTTGTAACTCTGGCAATTGTGGAAAATACTTCATGCAGTATTCTGACACTTCACTTAAAAGGTTGTATCTTCATGCATGGTTTTTTATTTGTGGATTGATTTAAGGCCTGGCAGAAGCAGTACTGGTCATGACCATGGACCACGAGCAATCCTTCTGAAACTGTGAAATCACAGTACTGCTCAGTGTGCAAGCTGGAGCTCAAATTTGTACAAACATGGAGAAGACACAGGAACACACAGACTAGCTACAATTCCTGTAAAATCTTGGAGTTTGACACATCTTTATATCTGCTTGCTGGTCTCTTACGTTACAGTCCTTTTTACTGAATTCTTACATTTTAGAGGTATGGAGTGGGAAAAGATCTCTTGAGTCACCATAATTTCCCCCTCCTACCACAGGTGACTACATTCTAGAAGTGTCTTCAAAAACCTCCTCCAACTCCACATTAATTTTTTTTAACATCTTGTCTTAACACAAGTATTGAAACTCAAGATCTTGATAACACACTGACTCCAAGATTTGAACTAACCTTTGAAAGTACTACAAGCTGATTATTTTCTGCCATCAGAATACTTGTTTTTCTGCAATGACATTTGCCTTTCCTCTGAGTGTGGCACACTGTGATTAAGAAGTGAGTTGTTTATCTTCTGCTCACAATCTCTTATAAAGATCTGAAATACCTGTAACACATCACCAGCCACCCCTCCTGTTCTCTGCCACATTGTCATTCAGCCTTATGGTCAGTTTAACATTCTTGAGCCAAATCTGAGTGCGTGGGACAGCACAGTGCTTGTTCCAGACACAAGCAGAGAATGCTGAGGTAGGATTTTATACACATCTCTGAAATCCCATGGTGCATTCTGTTATGATCCCTCCACCCAGAAGTTTTATGAAACAGTCAAGTTTCAAGGCCAGGAGTTGCCATCATGATCATCTGCAGTTTTTCATCCACTCAATCCCTTAATACCCCTAAAGGAATTACTGTTCCTTCTTATGTGAATGAACTTTCCTGAGCCAAGTAACTTCTGTTTAAAGAAAAAACTGTTCCTCAAGCTAAAAAAAAAAGGTCCAGCCTTGCTTACATCACCTTTCACTATCAAATACCTTCTCTTAACGTAAGAGCTAATAAACTATGAGCAAACCATCTGCTGGCTTCATCAGTAAGCTAAACACAGAGCTTGAACTCTGCCTTTGTGAAGCAAATTTTTCCACATATCCAAGGCTTTTTGCACACCCTCCTTGAATTCTTTCTGGTTGGTCACGTTCATTTTGAAGAGGTTGCCAGAGCAGACACAGCACTCCAGAAAAGATCTAGGAGTCTGGCTCAGTACAGATATCCAAAACAGGGGTGTCCATTGCTGAGTCTGTCCCAAGGGCCAATCCTCTTCTCTTGAAATCTGTACCAAAACTTCCCTGGGCTGCCCACAAGGAGCTGCTTAAGGACCTGGGAAATGTGGAGTATTGCTTTGAACTTCCATGAGGAATACAGGTAAAAGATGAGGGACACAGATACTGTCTGGGAATGTGAACAAGGGAGAGACCCTGCTTTTGAGGACATTCCTTTCTCAGCAGTCCTGACGCAGTTACCCATATAGGTGACAGGTTTATATATATATATATGTATATATATATATATATATATATATATATATATATATATGTATCTATATATATGTGTGTGTGTATATATATAGTCACAGCATTAAGGGATGTGGACTCAGGGTCAGAGCCCCACTGTGCTGGACATTGCAGATCCAAAACCTAAAGCTGCTCCCTACCCTGTGAACAAAAACTTCAGTCATTTTTTGTGCTGCATACTCAGAGTGCTCACAGGGCTTTTGTTTACTGTTTGCCTTACTGTGGTTTAAAGTAAAAAATACAGTAATGATCAACCTAGTTCTTCTGTATTTTTTTTTCAATCATTGCCTTAATTGTTTTCTTTCCATTCTCCAGCAGTGTTCCCAGTGGTTCAAAGAGCTTGTGAGCTAGGTAGGACATCAGAAAACAGGTTGTCAAGTCTAGCAGACTAATATGTAATAAAAAAAAATAGTACACTTCTTTTTTTTCCCCCCTCCGGAATCTTTTAATTCCTGACCTGTAATAAAAAGACATATAAAAATATTGACCTTATATGTGAAAGAGTGAGAATCAGGGGATTTTTTAATAGGTATTAAAAATAATGATTTAGCAGTTCATTAGAGTTTGCTTTCCTGGCTAATTCTCAGTGCCAGCTCTGCTCGCCATACCTGGCTAGTAAGGGTGTTCTGTAAAGAAACTGGGGCTAAACTCAATAGGAAGCAATTGTGGAATACTTTTACCACAGAGCAGCCTTATGAAAGCAGAGATTGTATTCATAGGTTTCACTGTGGAAAAACAGTGCTGGGTTGTGAATGAGGAAAAATTAATTGATACATGCTGTTACTCTTCATTTTATTCTGTGAATAATAGCTGAAATGAATTCAAGGCATGTCATTCAACTGAATTTGTTTAGAAAGAGGGCAAGGAGTGAAGGAGGGCATCCCATCCAAGGTTTGACTTGCATCTCATAAAGAGATGGGAAAATGGTAACTGAACTTGATTTCTATTTAATATGGTGGATTTTGCTTCAATTCCTCTCTAGAAATAAAAAATATGGTCTATCCTTATTTAGGAAAGAAAGACTGTGATGAAAATAATGAAGCAAGAGGTAGAGGCCATAGTGGGGAGGTTCCTGCATCAGGACTGGATCCTGCTGTCTCTCTGCTTTAGCTGCTCTCATAACTGTAATTTTTATCCTGTGGGCACTCAGCTGGACTGGGATGTGGCTGCTGTTTGTGCAGCAGATGGATGGTGCTGTGGCCAAAACATCAACACAGCAACCAGGAGGAATCAGTTTCTTTTCAGGTTTTGACATGGACTTTCTCTATAATGTTGAGCAAATAACCTATACAAAGAGAAAACAGAAATGTATTGAGGCAAATACGTTCATTTCAGTGTTTAAACATTGGAGATTACAGCATTTCAACTTTAGAAACTGTAGGGGTTTTAAAAACTACATAATTTTTAAAAAAGAAACGCAACATCAAGATTTTCACCCTTATCCTGTGATGTGAGTTTTCCCTACATAACAATTTGAATGATTTTATCCTTAGTAAAAACAAAATTAGATCCTTTAAGAGCAAAAATAGCTATTTAGAAAAAACAATAATAAGCAAACAACAATAAGAGTATGCAATTACTGCACTTCAGAGATGAAGCCCATCTGCATTCTGCTCTCTGAATCTTACTCCACTGAGCTAGTGTGGCACACGGACCCTTCCTGAAGGAAGAAGAGGAGTCAGAGGAGAAATGGATGAAAAACTCAACCAACAAACCCCAGTGAGCAAACCTCAATAAAACAGGTGGAAAACAATAAGTACAAATGTCAAACATGAGTTAAGGAAAGTTACCCATTTAATTTTCCTCAGCACAGACAGAATGGTGGGTTAAGTTCATTGGAGTTCCCAGAAAGTCTGGTCTCCCCAGAAATTAATCTCCACATGAGAAACTGGAAGGCCACCTCTGCCAATCCAGATCTTGGGACCATTTCATCACACTGCAGAGATGCACAGAAGTATTTGCCATCCTCCCAGGCACCATATGGAGACCAAAGCTTGTGGCTGTTCTCATGAGATTCAGTAATTATATTGTCCTTTTCCCTTTTGTTTACTGGAGGCAAAGATGCTATCAAATTTTAAAGGGCCAAGTGGGAAAAGTTATAGAATAAAAGGAAGAGTTTGAGTGCTGAATTACTGAAGAATGGAAGGAAAAATATCCCATCTTCCAAACCTGTAATGCTTCCTGTAAGAGGAAAGAGCCAACCGAATGCAAAAAGCACGGAGGAAACAGCAGTGACTTTGAAGGTCTAAACCTTCTCCTCTGTGCTGTACATTTAGATCTGTGCATGTGTTTGTGTCTGTACACACACAGACAGAAAGTGAAAGATCACCTCTGCTTCAAAAAGGTAAATTTAAAAGAGTTTTGAAACATTATAGGACATTTTCTCTAAAATTTGCTATGAGTTAAGCAAGTCAGAGGAGATGCAGAGGCTCCACCTTTCCTCTATAAGACAACATTGGCACCTCAAAGGACATGATGGCAATGGAGAACTTGCTTTTCATGGTCATTAAGTACTCCTGAAGAGTGCCACCACCATTCCTGGTGCCCTGCAGAATACAAGGTGTACATTCTTCTCAATAAAAAGAATTTAATGTTAAGGGTCAACCCATAAGCCCCAAGAACCAGTGGAAGGGTTGCCAAGTCAGTCACAAGAACACAGGACTTCTGTTTTGCAAAAGTGCCTTCCTAATGTAGAAATACCAGTCCACGATCAAAACTGACCTGGACTCTCAGGATTGTTAATCCCACTGACAGACACCTTAAAATACCTCTCTGGTTTCTGCTTTTGAAAATGCTGTGCCCAAGAACAACTAAAAGCAACTCACCCTGTGGAAAGCACACTGAGGGAACCGCAGACTCCTTGAATGTCACTGGATTTAGAAAGCAGATCTTCTAAGCCACACACTGTCCCCAACTTCCTGCTTACAAACTGCTTCAGCATTGACTCAGTAGGAATAACACCATGCACTGAATCACCCACCCATCTGCAACACCTGCTTCTTCCTTAGCTATTACGCCTTCCCTGGGGTGAATCAGTTGAGCTACTCTGAGCCTGTGAGATGGGAGAAGGCCATACCTTAATTCACATGGGCTGAGGGGTATGCAAGGGCCCTACTAATTACTGGCTTTCTGCAATCTTGGATGCAATAATTCCCTGTCCACTCCCTGTGACTCCCCACAGTTGGGGGGTGTTTTGTAATTTTTCCAGCCCTGCCTATCTGGAACACTTTCCTGCCGAGACACTGACTCACTTCCTCTTTAGGAAGCTCACCCAAAATCCTTTTCACTTTAGCTTATAAACTATTATTAACTCCATCTGTAAAGCAAAACTTTTACTCATCCGTAGAGCAAGCTGGGAATTTTCCAGTGATACACACTTTTTTTATTGTAAGATGTTGATTTGTTAGAACATAAATCTTTTTTAGAAACACACCAGTTTTGCTTAGGCTTTCATCAGAAAAAGTGCTTGCATCCAAAGAAGGAGAACAGCTCAGCTTAGCCAAGACACCAGTGGTTAGGCCACTGACATAGCAAAACTGAGGTTTTTGGCAAAACAAGGACCTGAATCTGACCTCTCTGTCCTACACAGTGTCATAACAGCAATCATCTCTTAGGATGGAGCAAGCTCATGGCCTTGCATTGATGATGCTTCACTAAGTGACCAGTCAGTGGCATAAAATCTTGGTCCTAATATCTGCTCCATTTCACATTGGTGAAATCTCCAGTTGACTGACAGTTCAGGAAACCCACCACTTTTTTTTGTCTTTCTCTTTTTCCTGAGAAACTTTGAAAGGTCTCAAGTTGTTCCCACTAGGAGCAGGAGGTTTGTTTGTTTTTTTTTAAACCTGAATGTTGTCACAGGACAAGGCAATTACAAAATATTCCAAATGAATTGCACTTACTGTTTTTCCCAACAGTAGTCCCAAGCAGCAGGTCAGTTCAGTCACCTTACAAGCACAGAGGCTGCACCAATATGCAGTGGTTTTTCTTAGGACTGGTAGCACATTTCTTTGGGATGTACCTCCCTCATAAAATAGACCACATCAGTCAAAGTGTTTCCTCTGAACTGCCTCATAATTATTAAATTTCTGATGAGTGAGGTGATGGGTTTCTGTGGCTGAGGGACACTCCAAATTTGTTCACACATAGGCATAATTGCATATTTGGATTTTGATATGGATAAGACATGGTGCATTACCCATGTGTCTATGTTTTTCCATGGACCAAAGAAGAAAGATTCAATGAAAAAGTGTAGCTTTTTCACCCTCTATTTTCACCCACGGCTCAGAATTTATGTGTTTCAGAAGTAGTTTCAGATATGTACTTCAGATCAAATTCTTTTATATAAATATATATTCAGTTGTTTAGTCTTTGAAAATGTTCCTTTTTGCAGTAAGAGCAATATTGGTATCGTCTAAACTATACCACTATTTTGTATTCCCATAGTTTTGCTCAGTAGGAATTATGGGGCTAATGGAACTATTCCCACTCATTTGGTTTTTGTAATCTGTTACTCATCAAGTGTTGAGCTTCTGGGCATCTTACAAACTATATTGAGTATGTTGCAACTATAGGTCGCTCCCCATCTAACAGCCAAGTCCTGGAACTGCTGACCACTGTGGACCTGCAAAAGCAATCATGTGCTGTCCCACACCATTTGATTAACACAACCAAACAGGATGCTCTACATCTTTCTGAGAAGCAAGGGCCCTTGTTGCTGTTTTGGCTGGAATTTCTTACTATGTGAGGACACTCTTTTAGCACTCTTTTAGCACTGTTTGCTTAACTGTGAGACTCCATGGTGAGAAAGGGCTTCTTTTTGGTAAAACAACGTCATAACTGAATAGATCTCATTTCTAGGGAAAATGTTTGTCATCTGTTTCTAGGAAAGACATTATTTCAAGGAGATTTAGCCTTGGCCATGTCTGGTTTCCATGTACATGCTTTGGACCCATATTTACTGCTAGAACAAAAGGACAGGGAAGGGAAATGTCTGTACAAAGGAAATTTTTAACCCAAGAGTGAAGAATTTCAAGGGTTTTGACTGAAAAGGAACAGGAAACAAAAACTCCAAGCCAACCTGCCTTTTCCGCCCCCTGTATTTGTCAGCTGTCCCCCCTCCTTTAGACTGTCAGATTTCACTCCCATTCTACTGTATGGGCACATAAATCTTGCCAGAGATGCTTCACTCCCTTAACACCTACCTGCTGGAGCTTAAATTCAGGGAGAAGGAAGAAAAGCAACCTCAAACCCTGGCAATTCTTATAAATCACAGTGTTGCTAATCTCTTTTCAAGAGAGTCAAATGTAAAGTCATGTTCCTTCTTGTGAAAACATTACTAGCCTGTGGGTGTCAACACAGCCTTCTTTTCCAAGAAATCTGTTGCATCCCACAGCGACTGTAGAGAAATTGCACTCTGATGACAGCGAAGAGAGTCTGCTAGAAAAACATCACACGCCAATTCCATACAACAGCAACCTCAACAAGCACTTGTTTTTGTAAGATCAGCTCCCCCTAATTTCACAAAAACCAGAATTGAACTTGACCAAGATACACTTGGGGCAGTTGTTTTTACGACATCATTGTTGCGACCTTTTTCCCACCCCAAAATCCCATTTTCAGCTTTCTTATTCATTTTGTGCCAAGAGACACTATCCCATTTCTTTGCAGCTCTCATACAGAGTAAACAACAACTTAAGCCACCTGGCTGCTACCTTTGCACATCCTTCTACACCTTGTCTTCCAGCAGTGGGACTGTCTCCCCTGGGAGTACACCTCCTCAGTACCAAGGAGGTCAGCCCACAGCACTTACGCTGTTTTGATAAAGATCTTGTCCCCTCCTGATAAAAAGGTCATCCCTGATCCCTCAGAGCCTTGCAGAAACCCATCTACTCAGGAGATCTGAGGAAGATCCCAAGCTACTTCCCACATTAGTGTATGGAGAGTGTCCATAGACCCCTTGCAGGGAAAGAGCCCTTTCCAGGAAGCATTTTTACAACTAAGGAAAGGAAAGAAGGGATGCTTTCTGAAGAGAGGGCAGAGTCTCAGGCAGGCAGCATGAAGTATTTTACCAAAGGATAGCACCCATTAAGTACCTTGTTCCAGTATTTAAAGGGTGGCTACAAAGAAGATGGAGACTACATTTTCACAAGGAGTCACATGGAAAAGACAAGGGGTAATGGGTACAGGTTATTCCCAGGGAGGTTCTGATTATAAACAAGGGGAAATTTTTTTACAGTGAGAACCATCTAGCCATTAGAAGGATCTCCTCAAGGAAGTAGCAAATTCCCCAGTGTTGCACACTTCTAGGGTGCAGCTGGGAGCATGCTGGGTCATCTAGACTGTGCCTTTACCAAGAGAGGCTAGACCTGATGACGTTTAAGGTCCTTTCCAAGCTGGTATTCTATGATACTGTAGTTGTATTTGAAGTCACAAGGAGTGTGGTACTCCTCCATGTAAGAAGTTTCTCATTATCAGAAAAGGAAGATGCTTTGAATTCATGTGTGTGATGAGGAACACCATAAAATGACCAGAGATCCAACACTACCCAGTCAGAATCATTTAAAATTTGGGTATGTTTTGGTTTTATGTATTCATTTGTTTGGGTGCAGAGAAAAGTTCATATACCCATTTACATGTGTTGCAGCAGTGTCTAGAGCTTAGACCACAGCCTTGCCTTGGCTGTGTTTCTGTCCAAAATAATGACTCGGTGTGTGACAAGTTCACATGAAGTCATGGTGCTGTCTGAGGAGGCTTCACTCTAGACAGAACTTATCCTTTCCGATCCTCTTGCTTCCCTCTCTGCAGTTATCCCAATGCCAGGGTGAAGTCAAGACACTGCCTTTTCTGACCGCCCTGGAAAAGCAACAGCACATACCAGTCTGTGTCTGTCAGTCTGAGCATGCACACCTTGGGCATGAACAGGCACAGCTGCAGCCTCGCAGCCCTGGAGGGCTGCAGGCACTGGCTGACAGATGTACGTGTCACCGTGTGATACTTCATTACAGGAGTTTGTCAAAAAAAAATATAAAAACAACAGAAAAAAACAAACCATAAAAACAAAAACCCCAAAAAACAAAACCAAAAAACCAACTTAGAGCTTCCAAAAAAAAAATTGTTCAAATGCAACTATTCACATGGAAATAAGAGGCTTCTCAAGTGGACAAGAGGAAGCAACAAGCTGGTTCCACTTCATGCGTTGCTCTTCACCTTCACCTCTCTAAGAGCAGAAGAAAGAGGTCATCTCCTCTTTCAAAAGTTCTTCTTCTCACTTCATTGCAAGGTCTTGGGAACTGCTGCTGGCCATGATCCCCTCTGTCCCTCCCTCCCAGGCTACACCTTGCACTCCTGAGATGTGGGAAAAATCCCACGGACCCCACCGGATTCCCCACCTTGCAGCACCAGCCAGCCCCACTCTCTGGTCTCATCTCCCTGTGTGTCTGTCCTCTCCCAAATCTCTTTCTGCTGTGACAATATTGGAGTCTGAGAAAATCTGAAAAAAATTTTCAAAACCTGTATAACCATAATAAGGCAGGAAAAAAAACAGAAGGAAAAGTCACTGAAAACAAAGGAACTAAAAGAAGCGCATACATGTTTTAAAATTACTGAGAGATTTTTAAGAAGAAAAAAATAATTTTTCTATAAATTGTTTCCTATTAAAATTTTGTAGCAAATTATGACCTCAATAAGAGCATTGGCAAGCTGGCATCTGTTTTGTTCTGGTTCATTAATCCATTCTGAGAGGTGACAGCCCATATAATGATTTCTTGGCAAGGCAAAGAGGCGGTTTGTTGGGTAAATCATAACTCCGCTGGCATCACATGGTACCGTGATAATTTACACCACACAAGGGCCTATTCCACCATCTGAATTCCCTTTCCCATCACATTGCAGTTTGTATCCTGGCCAGCTTGACTTTTATGGTTAACATCCTCATCGTTTATTGTTCACACTGTGGCAGAAACTTGAAGTCACAACCAGGATGCCGTTTTCTCGGGGTTGGATGCTGTGACAACATATGCAACAGTATTCCAAAGAGTTCTCATTCTTACTCGGCTGTTATCTGACATATTCCTACCCCGAGTCCATCCAAACAGATTTTCACCAAGTGCTTAAATGGCTGAACTTTGGCCAAGAAGGCACCATGGAATTACTCACAGTGGCAGGCTAGATGAAATGTAAGCATCACCAATTCATCCAATTATTTTTCAATAGAAGCTGGGGCCAGAAGGGACTTTGTACATCATTACTCTTGATATTCCAGACATTCTTGTTTGGAGTTTGGTTCTGCAGAAAGAAATAATAGTTTGTTTCATTGACAGCGGAGGACAAGTAAAAATTAGCAGATTTTATGGGACATAAAAAAGCCCATTAGAAAATGACATTTAGGAAGAGACATTTTTCATTGTGCAGCATAACTTTTTACCATGTTTCAAAATAAAATATTGATGAAAAGCATATGACTATGCTTACCAAATATTATTTTTTAACTCATCTGTAAGTTGAGAGAGATTATAAGGGAATAATACAGGAATGTGATGGATAAAAGGAGAGAAAAGTGATGGTAGTTTACAATACTTTTTTTTTTGGCTCTGTTCACTGAAGAAGCTAATAGTGGCTTCCCAGAAGTTGATTTGGTAGTGATTCACTTCCATGCTTTAGTTCATTTATTGCCCCTGTAAAACTGTTCAAACCATAAATATGGGCACCTCAGGAAGTCTGGATATCTTGAGATGTGAATCCAAATCTCAGTTCTGCATATCAGCCAGGATAGTCAGATATCACATAGTCTAGGTCTAAATGCCCTCAAATCCTATGGCTCTACTTGTGGGCCCACATATTCTCAACTGGGGCTTCTCCCCACTGGAAAAACAATTACTATCCAGGTAGCAGACAGGGACAATCTCTTTAAAAGTACTTAGAAAAAATGATAGTGGAACAACTTAAAATGTTTCCTGAATGCATGTGGGATCTGTCTGGAAGAGACTCTATAAACAGAACTATCCATGAATCAAAAATTCCTTTAAATTTTTTTGCAACTTGAGTTAAATTTCTGGGTTATTTAAATATATGTGAAATTGAGATAAACCTCCAAGATTCAGTCAATTTTAATAGCATGAGATACAGACTTCTCAAACCTGCTGTGAAAGCTGAGACCTGGGCCAGCTTTTCTGCCACAAGGCACACTTAACATCAGTTCAAAAGGCATCATTCTCTTCTCTCACTTCCTATACAGTTTGAGGAAAAGAAAAAAAAAGGGTAAAAAAAAAAGAGTAACCAAAACCAGGACAGATAAAAAAACGTATTTCTGAAAATCACAGTCCTTTCTCATTCTGGCATTTTCCTTCCACTGAGATGCCTTGTTTCAGACATTTACCAGCCTGCATGCATTCCCAAATCTACACAGGAGATACACAGGCTCTTCACAAGCAGGGCAAACCTCAGAGGTGACCCAGAAACTCGCTCAGCAAAGCACTTGCCTGCACCCGTCAGAGGCTGAGCACAGCTGAATTGGCACCTTAACCCATACCAAGCCACCTCTGCCAACTCCAGGCAGGATTTTTCTAGCTCCTTGTTCCAAAAAAGAAATAAAAAAATCTCTCCAGCCAAAATCCCCTCCTGGCCTGCAAATATGTTCAGGCACACACCTCTGTGTTGTAAATGAAATCTCTGGCGCACTGCAAAGTACTGAAGGAGCCAACTGGAACCGAGCGGAGCCAGCACTGGGAGAAGGTGTTTGAGCTGCTGAATTTAGTGACTGCTCGTATGTCATATCCAAAGGAGCATTACACATCTTACTTCAATAGTCATGTTGGTGGGTATGAATTTACCACCTGGTTTATCCATACCCGATAATGGCTATTTTGAGGGGACTTCTTGAATTGCCTTATGTGGAAGACAATTATCTGTCATTCTGTTTGCAAAGGAAAGTAAAGCTTTTGTTCCATCCACTGACTTAAACTATAAGAGTTATAAGGAACTCAAGGTGTCCTGTTTAGTTCCAGCAACATGATTATTGTGCCCAGACCACATCTTTTCAACTCCAGGCCAAAGAAAGTGTGGTGAGTCTTGAAATCACCGAACACCAGTCAGAGGACTCCAACTTACGTACACCCTTGGATACACAAAGCATTTCTAAAGGGATTGGTATGAACTGTTTAAAATTGGTATTATGTTTTCTCTGTTTTCTAGATTCCAGCACTTTTTAAGGGGTCATATTAGTAAGAGGAAGAAAAGGGGGGAAAAAGGAAAATTAAATAGAAGGGATTTTGCAAGTTTCTTAGGGAACTAGGAGGGTGACTGAACACCATTCCATCTGGGGCAATGTAAAGATCAAAGTATGAAATCATAAACTTTCATCCTAAGAGTGAGTTGGTACTGACAACTGCCTAAGTCAATACCAGCTGTCTGATTTCTGATCTTAGGCATACATACATGGACATTTATTCCAAAGAGGTATTATGAAGTAATAATGATGCAATGAGGTAATCCTTAAATAATGAAGAAAACATAAATTTTCCCAGAGAGCAGTGGTTGCGTATCTAGAAGTCCTGAAATGCTGTGCAAGTTTTGCAAAACAGTGTCAAACAGTTGCTGGACAGAGTTTATTATGCTACCATAGTTTTTTTTCAGATTTTACCCTCTTAAGAAATCAACAAAGAAAAGCAAGAACAAAGGCTAGGTGATTCCTTGGGAATTATTGGTTTATTATTTTCCTGAGGGCAACTCTCTACAGCCAACAGACATCCATCTGATCTGGTATCAAAAATCTCCAGTAAAAAAGAATCTATTAGGCTCTTGTTTAGCTCAGCATGAGGCAATTCAAATTAAATTCATAAGGGTGAAGAGCATCTAGAAAATCCCAACTACCCAGAAGAACAAAACTGTGCAACAAATTGTGGGAGGCAGCACCTGACCATGTAACACATTAGGGTCTTTCCTAAGAACAATCCATACTTGCATCTGAGTCAGATGCTCCTTCTACTGTGTCCTGAATAAGCAGTTCTTCCACTCTCACAAATCTGAACATGAAACATGGAAAAAAAGCTTTTCAGAGGGGAGAAACAGGAATGTAACATTGGCTTGGGAAAGCATAGCCACTGTGGACAAATGAACAGGCTTCCCTAGGACATCTTTAGCAGCTGTCTCTTAATTTCACATTTTCTATGTGTGCCCAACACTTCATCCATGTGAATCTTTCTATCTTCTACACAATAAAGTGCAGCAAGTCCTTTGCCTCTCACGTCCATTTTTCCAGTGGTCAGTTCTTCCTGTGTTCAGCAGGTGTAGGAAGCTTGCATGGGATTGCCATTGCTTAGAAAGAAACTCTTCATCCCAGAAGGTTTCTGGACCCCGCTGTAGCCCGCTGGGGTCTCACCTGTATCTGTGATGATTCCCCAGTTTCAGTCTGCTGCATTTTGCCTGTGTGAGGTCTCTGCTTTCAGGCTTTCCCTTCATTCACCAGCAAGGGGAGCAAAGGACACTTTTCTCCTTGGAGCTCCTGACTGCAAGATCTACACTCTGGGATCTGTCTGGGATTTTTTCCTCATTTGGCAGACAGGTCCTTGGACACCTTAGGTGCTGTGCTGTCGATTGAGTCCCCAGCGCCGAGTCTGCTGCAATTAGTTTTACTTGACAGCTATTACAGAGAGACTTTGGCAGAGTGGAGCTCTCAGGAGAAAGTAGCGCTGCTTTTCTGATATCCTCAAGCAACTGTTGCCACATTAATGGCAGACTTCAGGCCCAGCAGGCATTGTCCAGTTACTGCATGAATGTTTGGACTGCAGAGTTCAGAGACAGTAAGGGATGGCTGCTCCATAGGGAAGAGGAGCCAGGAGCCCAGACTCATAACAAGGCATCAGTGCATCAACTCCAAGGCTTATTGGATTCATTGTGCAGTTCCCTTGCCAGACAGAAAATATAATCTATCAAAAGGAAAGAACAGTGTAATTGTTTCCTGAGTGAAGGAGCTGAGTTAACTCATGGCAGCAGCTGAAGGGAAGAAAGGAAGGGTCAAGACCATGCAGGCAGGAGTGGGGATGGAGTATGGCATGAGTAGAGAAAGAGGGAGAAGGACGCAAGGCAGTGTTCTTGGAGGTGACAGACCATAATACAGGTTCACCTGCTGTGGGTGAACACACTTGTATCACCTGTTGTGCTCTGTAGCAGGAGAAAACCTGGACAGCAGCTCCATGGAAATGGGAGCTACATGTCCTGCCTCGTTAACCACTGCACAATAGCAAGAGATCTCTCCTCTCGGAAGCATTTTGGAGCTCACAGTTAGATAAAAGCAGCCCTACATGTTTTGTTTCCCTTTTTACCTACAGATGGGAGTAAAGAGCCTTGTACCTCAAGCTCTGAATTACTGGGCTTATGATAAATATATCCACTTAAGAAAATGCAAGACAGAGGAAGTGTTCACAACAGTCAAGAAGAATAGATAATGACATCAAACAGTCTTGGCAATATTTATGGATTTCCGTGCATTTATACATTTCATGTGGTGCAGCTGACTGATATTACAACCCAGGAAAACCAAGTTGGCCCAGCTGGGAAAAAAATCTTCTATGCTTGAAGGTATTTGTCCAGGCTCACCAAGCCCATTTTTGGTTTTGCAATAAAATTCTACAAGGACACAGAACTTCCCCCATACAAGCTATTTCAGACATGGCAATGTGGTATTTAGAAGTTTAACAGTTTAACATTTTAATCTTAAACTTGTAACTTGGGCCTACTCATCCTAATATACTTTCCTTGGAGCAATTTTTTAGTATCATCTTTGGGAACTGCATATATTCTGTCCATGAATTGTGTCCTTAATTTTGTGTTTTCTATTCAATTTTTTAAAAACTAAAAATACATAATAATAGTACCTGTTTAAGCATAATATAAAACTCGAATATATATTAAAAAAAACACCAGCAGCAAAATGCTCAAGAGGATGAAAAATGTCAACACATATAGAAATGAGATAATGTTTTCAGCTTAATATTTTTTAAATGGTATGAAAGTACAGGTAGAGGCTTGATATTTTTCCAAACATGTTTAATGTTATATATAGGTTTTATGTCAGAGAAGTTGTGGATGATCCATCCCTGGGAGAGTTCCAGGCCAGGCTGGACAGGGCTTAGACCAACCTGGTTTAGTGGAAGGTGTCCCTGCCCATGGCAGGGCTTTGGGATTCCAACCTAAACCATCCTATGATTCTCTCATATGCAAGTGACAAAATATTCCTTTCAAAAAAGTGAAATAAAAACTCGTTTATTTTTCTCCCTAGTGATCTCTTTACTTCAGCTAAAGCACATTATGATGAAAACTGAATGTTTTTGTTGGATCACTTGGTCATATTTGCAGAAAAATCTGCTTCCCATCCCTACCGGGTGAGTTTCAGGACCTGAAATCAGAGCTAGAAACAAATTATATTGTGGGCAGTCACTTCCCCACAGCAATTTCCAGAACAGCAGGTAAGTAACTGCAGAGCTGTGGCACATGTAGGCACCTGGTTGCATCTCCAGGTGACTGTGTTTGCCTCTCACCTATGGAATGTTTCCTGCCCTGCCCACCCTCCCATCCTCTCCTCTTTTCCCTCCTCTCCCAAGCCTCCATGGAGCACAGTTTCTGTGCCAAACACGCTCCCATTGTTCCCCCTGGAGCACACTGAGTGCAGCATAATTCTTTTCCATGATTTGGTTCAGGAAGAGCAGCAAGCAAGAGACTTGAAGAGCTCCATATGTTTAGCCTGTCAAAGAGAAGGCTGAATACTCTTTTATTATAAGTACCTTATGTACTTTTTTCAAGTGGAAGCCAAACATGAATGAATATCTGGGAGTTAAATCTGGAAAAATTCAAATGAGAAATAAAGCACAATATTTTAAGATCATAATTACTTGTTTGTACAAACTACCACATGAAGAGGTGAATCCTTTATTTCAAGGCCAGGTGCCTTTCTGGAATAGATGCTTTAGGCACAAACAAAATGTTGAACACAGGTTAAAGGCAGTTGGGTGAAATTTTTTGGAAGTCAGAGCACTAGTTTGCTTGGTCTGGAATTGCATATATCTAATAATCACCTGGGTTTAAAGTGTATTTAACTTGAACAAAAAGGATTCAAGGCATTTTAGAAGATTAAAAAGTCAATCTGTAGTTCATATCATTCAAATCCGGAAATCTGCAAGAAAAGATGATGATATTCTCTTCACCATGGAAACATGAATACACTGAAGAAATCAAAATGTTGGTTGTTGTGTTATAGAAGACAAAATGGGACACAAGAGCTGTGAAGTGAGTAGTTAAAAATGAATAAACTTTTAAAGACTAAAGGACTCCATTTGGAAAAGGCATCCTGTAATTGCAATGGGACAAAGGCAGCAAAAGACACATTTCTTGGGAAAGATACTGGCACATTCCAAAGACCACACTCAGAAAGCCCAACACGCAATAGCAAGTTGTAATGTAGCATGGCAAGCTGGAAGATGGGGAAAAATAAAAATAAAATAGTTGAGTCAGTAGTTACTACATTTAAAAAATTATGCCATTTCACAAATCTGAACTGAATTTAATATCATTCACTTCTCTTGTGCTAGTGGAAGGACAACAGTGTGAGGTTGCTGACCATTTTTCAATTTAGCAATGCTTTCTGTTGCTAAGACACAGATGTGATTTTTCTGATTGCCTGAACATGATTACCAGTGAGTTTTCTATTAGAAATAAATGTGTAAAGTGACTATTTCACTGTGGGTATAGAAATCAATGCCACAAACATGAGGAACTACATAGAGAGAGCCTCTTGGATTTCATTTCTTCTTTCCCTGGAGTAAACTGGAAATAAGTTGGAGTAAGCAAGGGACAACACCTCTTTCACTCTCAGCAGCTTCTGGGAGGGCTTCCCAAAGACATGGGACAAAACAGCCTGTCACTGAGGGATAACATGGATTAGGTAAGTACCTTCAGCTTCTTCTTAGCCTCTCTTTTTCTTCTGAGAAAAAGCACCATTTTTTTTGCCTTTTTTTTCATCAAAGTAAGTGCAACAGTTGGCCAATATTGGGTACTTTGAGGGTGGTTTCTCTTGGGAAAAGAAGCTGGTACTGGAGCTGGGATGCTTAATGCAAGACTGACTATTGAAAAAGCCTGTCAGGAGGCCTATTTCCCTGAATTCAACATGAATGGACAATAGGATGTAGTTTCTATTTGAAGATTCTTTTCAACCAACAAAATCCATAACAGAACTTCCTTTTTCCTTTGGACTCTCTCTCTCTCTCTCTCTCCACAGCTTTATCTTAACAGCTGATGACAAGTCATTTTGTGGTGTGTCCTCATTTTCCATCTTTTTCTCTTTCTTTCCCTGCAGACAGAGCACATGCTCTGAGCTGGTATTAATTCAGTCCCTATGTCTTTTTGTTCTCTCTGTTCTCATTCAGGCTATCATTTAGATGAGATTCTCCCATCAGGAACAAAGAGGACATTAATTTGTCAACTGTTTCACTGACTCAGAAGTACTGTGCTCACCAGATTCAAAACAGAGATGTGACTACTTGTGATCAAACACAAGATATTCACTTATCAAGGTAACAGCACCTCAGCTATATCTTCCTCAGCCTCTCCACTTGACTTGCTGGCACGTGCAATGCCAAACCACTGAGGCCAAGTTTCTTTTCGAATCCAGATGAGTTCCAAGCCGAAAGCTTCATATCCTGAAATCTGTACCACACAAGTTTTGCCCACTTGAAAAGCAATGGCTAAGGGTGCAAAGTCAACAAGGGGAAATAGTTCTCCCAAACATGAAATGGCAGCTCTCTTTCTATAACAATAAGATGATTATATTTTGTTGTTGTATTGCTTGTTCTTTTGTAATATGGTTTACATTTGATTTCAAACTAAACCATATCCTGGCTCACCATTCTGGAAGACTGTGCCTAATGGGCAGGTGGGCAGTGAGTAGACCCTCAACAACTCATAAGAATGTGAGACACAGTACACAAGAAGGCATATGTAAAACCTTCATTTCAGTTCCTATCCAAGCAGAAATCATTGCTGTGTTTATTACTTATTTTCCAGGTTGGCTTGCAAGTAGGTTATTGCCTGTCAAACTGAACCTCCACATTGTGAAGAGCCTCCTAAACCAGCCCTGTGATAGAGAAGCCTATAAAACTGAACCAAATGCAGGATTTTAAAAATCAGGTCAGAGAAACCCTGTCTCTGAAGAGGGTCAAACAATAGGAAGAAGAGAGAACAGAAAAGAGAAAAAAAGCATGGATGTCTTTCCTGTTCTCATTTAGCCTGAATAGGAAATTAAGAAAGGGAGGAGGGAGGGAAGAGGGAAGACAGAACTAGAATAATACTATTTCAGGATCTTTTATGAATACAAATCTTTACTATTTACATATAAAACTAGACTGGACAAAGCACTAAAAATACTCTGTGTCTCATTGGGAACAATCCTGTACCAGCAGGGAAATGTAGCAGTTGACATAAATGGCCTTTTTCTATCATTAGCCTCTGTGATTCCATACCCATTTCATCCACAGCATGTATGCTTCTTACAAGTCTCTCTAATAATAGTCCCAGAAATACAATCCAGTGCAGTGTTCATTCTCTGCACTACTGAGGATCTGGTGCTTTTTGCTGCTTGTCTTGTCGGTATGGACACTGATGGCAGATGTCCTGATGCTCCTCTCTGTTCCATTAGTTTTATATCACCATAATTCACGCAGGGGAAAATGTATAAGCAGAATATCTCACATGGGTTTTGGGGTGATTTCTACAGAGAAAACCAGGTGATGCAGTGTGCTACAAAACTCCCAGAGAAGATGAGCACTGTTATATATCATTGATATATACACAAATTACTTATCAGCCAGTAAGCAACTGCCTTGACTTTTTTACTTTCTTCCAGTTCTCCAGGTCTGGAGTTACCTGTCTTCATTACATTAAAGTTGTCTTGTCAGTCTTGCAGCAAAAACTATTTTTACAGGACCAGTTCTCCTGACCTGATAATAACAGGGGAATCATCATTACCAGAAGTACGATATGAAGAGTTCCAGTTAGCACCACAATAGCCCTTATAGCACTCTCTAGGAAGGCAGAAGGCCACATAGGGCACCTACTGTAGGTTTTGTAGCCTACCCAGCACTTGAATATTATATGCTGTCTTTCCCTTAGCAGGAGACTCCAGCTTGTTGAAGTATGTGGGTCCTCTAACTGAAGCCAAAGTACCCAGGAACTTCATTCAAGCAGGTTTTTTGTTTCAGGCTTTTCCCACTGAGATTATCTGAAGATTGCCTTTGATGTGACTTTCTGGTTTCTCTGTGCCCTTAAAGAGCTGACCTGGCATGGCACACAGGTCTATACCACACAAATATTATCTAGATTAACATTCTCCTCCCCATATTCAACTTCCCATTGCAGGTTTATGGCTTTGCTGTTTTGTGAAGACATTCGTCAGGCAGAGGAGGGAACCTTTGGGCTTAGCTGGCTCACATTTCTTACTGCAGGAGTTCTTGCAGCATGTTGTGAAGTCCAAAGGTCAATCTAAATCCAGAGGGTGGCTGGACACTGGAACAAGCTCCCCAGAGAAGTGGTCACAGCACCAAGTCTGCCAGAGTTCAAGAAGTGTTTAGAGGATACTGTCACAGGCATAAGGTATGACTCTTGCAGATGGTCCTGTGCAGGCTTAAGAGCTGGACTTGATGATCCTTGTTGGTCTCTTCCAACTCAGCATATTCTGTGATTCTGTAAATCCAAATGATGGCCTTAGAAATATTTCTAGTTCCAAACTGGAATCATTTCAACTCAAGAAGAGTTACATTATATGCTCAGATTCCCCAAGAGTTTGTTCAGCCTTGAGGGAAGTCTCAATTGGAAAAAGGTAACTGCTGTGTCAGAGTTAGAGTAGGTTGCCTTCAACACATGAATCATGAACTGACTTTGGTTATTTCTGACCCAGCTGTATCAGTTTAACAAGAGAATGAAGAACACTGCTTATGAAACCACATGTGTCCTACTCAAGCTGTCTAGTCTGCAATGTTTAATGTTCATCTTGACTGATGATTATTGCAGCACTATGTACATGGATGGGGATATCCAATGCCTGACTCTTCCTCCACTGGCATTTTGGATTCCGGGCACCCATCATGCCACAGCTTAACAGCAGGAGCAGCAGCCAAGGCAGCTTGTGCAAAAGGCCTGAAATTCCATGTTCTACAAGCTGAAATATGAAGTGATAACTTCAGGAAGTTTGTTCATACTTTGGATAAGTGACTGAGGGAGGAAAGCAAGTGCATGGTTTCAGAACTAGTGAATTATTTAAGACAACAGCCCAGAAATGCAAAGGAGGGATGTCAGGTCCCTGGAAGAAGCTGAACTGGACTGTATTCCCTCATCATCAACAACAACAGTGTGGGTGTTCTGAATGCTACCAAGTCCTGGGTTTTGACATGAAATTTTACATCACCACAAAAAACATCTGTTCAAATTTATCTTCACCAACACTTCTGTAATTTAGCAACTTGCCAGTTCCATAATAAAATCAAACTGGGCATGTTGCCTTATATGTTTGGCACTTTGGTTTATTTACATTTTGCATAGGTGTCCAAAGATCATTGGGCAATTATTGATGAGAAATTCACACTATTACTGCAGTTTCTTAGATTATTAGTCATTCTTGGAAAAGTGAGATAATGTCACACAAAAGTTGAGAGAGCCAGAGGGCTTTTTTAAACCTGCTTCTCTAAGTTAATGATGTTTGTGTATTTCCAGTGTATGTGTATTTTAATTATGTGCAACTATGAGACCTGGCAATACTTTTTGAACCTGATCACCAATTTAAAAGAGAAAAATCTAACAGGAAGAGGGGAAGAGATGTCAAATATATGACTCTTAGCCAAGTTCATTAAAACATAGAGAGAAAGAACTAATTAAAATTTACATGGGAGAAAAGAAAAAACAAGATGGAGAGAAAAATAAAAGATAGACTATAAATGTCTAACTATAGGGAAAATTGTAGTTACAGTTCATATATTAGCAAAACTGAAGTTGAACAAATCTCAAATAAAAACCACAGTAAACAAAACTTCCTTAATTCCAGTGCTTGGGGAGTTACTTGGATTTTGTTTCCTTATGCAATGATATTTTCCTG
This sequence comes from Pithys albifrons albifrons, assembly GCF_047495875.1. Lineage (NCBI taxonomy): Eukaryota > Metazoa > Chordata > Aves > Passeriformes > Thamnophilidae > Pithys > Pithys albifrons. The sequence goes on along the minus strand of NC_092458.1, from coordinate 120,403,183 downwards.
CATAGTGTTCCTCACACATACAATTCAGCTACATATAAAGGGGATTTAAACAATAGGAGGCTGGAATATTTAATGGATAAATTTAGAATGGAGGGAGGGATTCCACTGTACCAATTGGACGTCACTATCTCCCCTTCCTTGGCATCTAGACAAAGCTCCATTAGAAAAGCAAGAAAGCATGACAAAGTAAACCACAATTTTTTTCCCCACTGTGAGTTTCAGGCATACAAAGGAGTTCTTGCCAGATAGCAAGTCAGATTATATCATTTCCAAACAACTGACTTAAAGAAAAAAATAAAATGTAGGTACCTTGAGAATTCTCTCAGACTCCAAACTGCAGAGATCGTTTTGCAGAAGTGAGCTTTGCTCTTGGGTTACAAATGTTTGTGCCAAATTTCAGTTTCCGATGCTTTTGCCCGTGTGTGAGTATGTGTGAAATTATTAATCCTTGAAAGCAGGGATTCATAATAATGGAGTTATTGACATTTTCCTGGCTGTAACACTGCATATATGATACTAAAGACAAGAAACATTCCCACTGTTTGATGAAGAGGGTACCCAGGAAACACCAGCAGTAATCATTCTTCAAGCAGAAGATGTTTTCTGTCATCTGGTTCTTGACAACTATAAATAAATCTGATTTTTATACACTATTTCTACACTCTAAGAGGCAGAATGCTATACCCCACTGTTTGCAATGAAAGCCATATACACAGTGATGAGATTATAAACCAAGTATGCATCACCACAAATGTCTGTGTTTTAAGCAGTGCTGTGAAGCAGAGGTTCACTACTGCACTTGTTGGCCTTGGTTAATGAAGAAACACCATTTCTGGTGCTGTAGCTGAAGTGTTTCAAAGACAAATGTTGATATGCAGAGGATGAAATCAGTACTTGCTTGCTAACATAAAAGAACTGCTATTAAGAGCTACCAAAGTGAAATGCTACCATTATTTTTTTCTCAGCTATGTCAAATCAAACTAAGATATTTGAAAACAGAAATACAGACAATGCACTGTGGTACTCATCCCCAGGCCTGGAAGATCTCTAAATGAAGCAACAGCACTCCCTCAGAGAGCAGAGGAGTTAAAGAACCCTGGGAGAGTACAGTCCTCCTCCTTGAGCTCAAAGCTGAGCTCTGCTCTTCTGTTCCTCTGCAAGAGCAATGAGTTGGGAATCCACCAGAAAGGGTTTAGAAGAGATAACCAGTGAAACCTCCATTGTTAGGGGAAAACAAAAACCTTGGAGTTGTCCTTACTTTGCAACTCAGTGTGACTCAGTGAGCCCTGAGCTAGCACTGGTGCAAGTCACATATACCAGGTCTCTCCTCAGAGTGAGTAAGAGCTTAGTCCCACCTGGGCAAGGCACCAAACTCCAGCTATTAGATTTTCACCAGCAGGGCAGCAATGATGCAGCTGTGTTGCTTCTCATCCAGAGACAGCAGGACTGCCAGCACCTCTGCAGTGACCTCCAGGCACTGCCTCTGATGTTCTCACAGTCTCTGGGCAGCAAAGGTATCCTGTGCCCCCCAGGAACATGGAGCAATGATATGCACTGACATGAGGAGCAGATATCCTTTTTGCCTTACCTTTCATTGCCTTGCCTTGCCTTGCCTTGCCTTGCCTTGCCTTGCCTTGCCTTGCCTTCCCTCTTCTTTAAATCTGGCCTTTTCATTGCCACTAGGGTGAAAATATTAAACATAAGCCACACAAAACAGGGACCTACTGGGAAAACAGGTAAAGGAGGTACCGATCCAACCTTCTGCATTTAAACATTTCATTTTCTGTTTTCTTGTTACACAAGCTCCTTTTATATTCTGTTGCCTGAATCAGCATGGGCTCCCTTGTCACCATGTCTGAGTTCCCAGGAAAATGCTTTTCTCCTCCCACCTTACTTGCTGCAGCATTACAGCCATTCAGCTGTGGAATCCATCACTGGCCCAGTCGCAGATAAAGAGTGAAAAATAAAAAGTGGGAAAGCTGTCACTGCCATGTCTGCATTACCAAACCTGTAACAAGAATAAATCTTCATGACCATACCCCAGCACTGGAGGATTTTGCACATCTTTGGGAAGCAGATTTGATCCTCTGCCTGTTCCCCCCGACAATCTGCACTTCAGATTTGCAACAAGTTTTGCATGAGCACAGACCTTCTCTGCATGGCAGCAGTATCAGTTTGCAAGCAAATGACCATGGCAGAAAGTGTGAGTTCTCAGGCTATCTAATGACTGTATCAGCATGGATGTGTCATTGCTGTTCTCACAAGGCATCATAGAGCCTCACACAAAGTCATGTGAGAGTGAGTGAGAAATCTCCTGAATCTAATCAGAAGGAATGGCATAATTAACACGAATTCTGTGAGGAGCTGTTTGTTAAGTGATATGCAGGGTTCTCTCTTTAGTGGCTCATTATTCAACCAAGCCCGAGTAAGGCTTCGCTGTCTCCACGGAGCACAGTGTAAATAGAAAATCAGCTTCATTTTCCCCATCCTGTCACTGTAGACCATAATTTAAGCTGATCATACTTTTCCATTTTTCACACAACTTTTCCACAGTGTGGATAGGGGCATCTAAAGTGTTATTAAAACGTGCTAGCTGAGGGAACAGAGGGAGGCAAGCTGGCCAGAGCTGCTTGAAGAGGGCAGCCCCACTGCTTTCTGGCTTCTCCTGAGACTGCTCAAAGAGTGAGGAAGAGAGAAGATAATAACAGTTTCTTGTAAGACAAGGAAAGTATTGGTGAGACAAGTTCTGCAAAGAATTTCAAGCTCACATGGGGAGGTTTTCTTGGAAAGTAGCTTTCTCTTTGAGAGATAAGGAGATAAGCCCAGCATTGACAGGAGATGTGGAATCTCACCTGCTCCATGACACTGCATTGTATGCAAAAGGAAATTTCAGTCAGCAGAAGACAGGGAAGAAAAAGAAGCATCAATCTGGCTGTTGCCAAAGGAGTAGCTCCAACATGACATGACATTCTGCCCCTGCCACAACCCAACCAGCATTGCTTCTGCCCCGCCGTCCACCTTAGAGCGTGGTAAATGCTCTTCCTTTTGCTGCTGCCAAGGACTTGTTTGCTAATGGACTGCTGACAGATGGGTGAGAACATTTGTTTTATTTTTCTCCTTTTCTTAATTTCTAGAAAAACTCCAACCCCTTGGGAAGAAACAAATGCCATCCATTCATCCATTCCTCTGCAGTCTATGGAAATATGGACACCCGCTGTTGATTTAAATAGCTTTTTAAAAAAACAAAACAAAAACAAAACAAAACAAACCCTAAAAACAAGCTACTGTATCCTGTTATGTGAAATGCAAGGATGTGGCATTCGGTTTTCTTCCATTTTGTGCAAGAATTCATGTAGCAGTCACTGGCACATTGAAGCTGTGCTCCGTAGCTGCTGCTGACCAACAACAAACAAGGACACATAATCAGCATGCTCCAGGTTTTAGTGTAAAATCTAGATAGGAAATCAAGGCCCATACATGATCAAAGACATAATTGAGCTGGACAGCTGCATAGTGAACGCTTTTCCACCTCTATTTCTCCCTTTTTCTGTCGAAAATTGCAAAGACTTGTCCTCCTCAGACTTTCACAAGTCTGCCAGAGATGTTCTGGACAGAAATTCATGTGCCCATACAGGATACCACATGTTCACAGGCCTTTACCCATCTTCAATGTGTTGGATTCACCCTGCTTGGGCAGAACATCTGCCTAGGATTCAGATTTACCAGTTGTGCCTTCTGTCTCTGCCCAGAAACTCTGTCCAGACAGGATCTGAAAAAGACATGTCCATTTGGCCTAAATTTCTAGATGTTCAGCAGTCCAGAAGGGGTGATATTTCCAGTCAGCAAATGAGACAAGATCAACAAAACCCAGACACATGGCAGTTGTATCTCTGACAACACAGATGGACTGGATGCATCCTCCCTTGGAAAGAACTTTTCTCATTATACCTCAGTTTCAATAACTTCTACTACAAACTGGATCCCACTGCATCAATCCCCCCTTGTTCCAGCAAATCCCAGCTCAGCCTTGCTTCAAGGCTCCTGTTAGTGAGCCCTGACTGGCAGCCAAGGAAATTAGAGTGTGTTTTCCAACTACAGGGGTTTGGAGAACCAAAAGTAACCCCAAACCCCAGACAGTGGTTAGTAGGCAAGTGTGAGGCTGGTTATATATGTCAGGAATGTCTCAGTGGAAAGAGAAATAGAGACCAACCTTAAATATATTGCTGGTGATGACTCAGAAATGAAGGAACAGGAAGTGTAGATCGAGGAGCAAACCACACCACGACTGAGACACCCAATTTCCAAATAAGCTGCAGTTTGGCCAAGCTGTCCTTAAGAGTGGCAAGTATGCTTTTGGTAGAACAGATGTTTCTTGGCCACATGTAGCTATCACTCCACTTGAGCAGAAAGGCAGCCATAGCTATAACATATGAAAATCCCCTCCCAGAATAAAATCTCAAAACAAAAATAGAATAGTTGGGTGTAATTTCCCCCCTACCACTTTCTTCTTTCTTTTTCTCCCATTAGACACATTAGATCTGTTGGAGAGATTTTATTTTCCATTCATGTTTCATGAATGCAAAAACACGTGCAACATGTGCAAATTAAGGATTTATTTGACAGACAAATGGCAGCTGCCAAAGCCAGGAGGGAAAAGTTTCTAAAAGCTAATGGTTTCACAGATCCTTACAATTACATTTTGTTTGTGTGTTTGCTGTTGTCTGGTTTATAGTAGACTCTGCTAAGAAATCCCAAAACTGATGTATTTTATGATTTGAAGCACTCTCTACGTTATTTATGTCAGAATCAATAGAACAGTTTATATTAAAAAGTTGTGTTGCAACAGTCAATTCAAACAGAGCAATTTTTATGCAAGTGGAACTGATCAATCCAATAAAAATGATTGCCAGGTCTCATGAGACTTATGGAATACTTTCAATAAACACATTTTTAGTAAAAAGAAATTAAATATATAGTAGCATAGGATTCAAATGGAAAGCAAACCTTTTCTGAACAACTGAGGAAAAGAATTTACACTTTTACTAAAACCGTTTATATGGAATTATTAATGCTGTATGGATGTTTCAGTAAGGAGTCGTATTTATTTTTAAAGCCTGAATTGTTCACTCAGATCCTATTTGTCCATAGAGTTATTTTGGGGGAAATGTCAAATCCCAGATTTAAGGAAATAATGTGCCCCTTTAACCTTATATTGTGGTATCTCCACAATAAGGTATAGAAATATCTGGTCAGAGTAGGGAGATGAGGGAAAAGGGTTTCCTTTAATTCATCACTGCTGAGAGTCAGGCTCATGTCATACTCAGCCTAACACAGATGTAACTGTAAGAAATTTTACTTCTTATCTGTCAGAAAGGTTCTGAAATACCAGTCTAAGAAGATGACACTTTTGTAAAAAAACCAAACAAAAAACCCAAACAAAAACAAAACAAAAAATCAAACACAAAAAACCCCACAAACAAACAAACCAAACAATCCCCCTCACCCCCAAAACCACAAAAAACCACACATACAACCAAAAAAGTCCCCAAAATGCAAATTTTCTGGAGTAGACACTACAGTGTATCTGTAAGCTGCTAAGACAGTCCCTTTCATTGGAAAGCAAAGCACAGAGTTATTTGCTGTTCAGCTGGGTCAGCATTAGTAGCAAAGAATCAGCTTCTGAGGCAGGAAGGAGCAGATAATGTTTTAGGTTTGGGTAATGTAAATCTTCCTTCCTTTTTACTGTGGCAGGGACAACTTGGTAATAGGACTTATCCATTCAAGTTTTAAAAATCATGCTTGGTTTCCTTCCAGCCTCAGTGACTGGGCTGTGGCATGACTGGGTGTGTGGAGACACCGTAAGTGTGATCTGCAGCAGGAGTGGGCACTGGCCCTGCTGAGTCCGTGTCTGTGAGCGATCAAAGGCAGTGACTCTGCCGCTTGCTGTGCACGTGGCATCTGTTATCTCGCAGTGACATGAACCAGTGTCAGGATGACCTGCTTACACATCATCTCTGGGTACATGGGGAACTCTTGCCAGAGGGTTCTTACGTCATGAGATGAAATAACCGCTTTTATGCTGTTATTTCATAATACTACAGAAAGGTTCAAATAGGTGTCTGCTGGTTGGCCAGTTAGAAGGAAACCTATCTTGTTATTATTTGCTTATAAAGTCTTCACTCAGATTTCTCAGACATATTCATTAGGTATGTGAGCAATTTCCAGGCTGTGAGCTGGCTGAAGGTACTCGGTGTCTACAGGATTCATTTTTGAAATTAAAATTTCTGTGAATAGACTCCCTTTTTGCTGTCTTACCTCTAAATCTGTAAGCCTCTGCTTGAACCCACATCCTTTCTCCTGCTCAGTCACCGGAGATGTGCTCACCCAAACTCTGCTGCTTGTTGATAAGACAGGCAGGGCAGCTGGGGCATGGAGCTTACTGCTCTAGAAGCCATTTCTCCCTTCTACTGCAATTTCTTCAGCCTCTGGGGACCCATGGCTATTATCTGTGCAATAATTACATCAGCAGGAATAGAATCATAGAACTGAAGCCTCCCCATCACAGTCACAAGCCCAGATGATGGAGACAAACAAGAAGTGTTGTCACTGGTTACCATCATGCAGACTTAGGCTTGCATAGTTGTTGGGGTACACGAAATGAATGACCTTTGGTGTGATGCACACTTAGTCATTAACACAAAAAAACCACAGCCATTCAGCCTACTGCTTCTCCTACATTACCAAACTGTTTTCATATTCCAGAAAATATGTATTCCCCTGAAGTCATCCAGCCATCCCTCCCAGGCTGCTCTTTTTCTAGATTGTATCTTTCAACTTGAGACCAAAACTCTGGGTAGCATCATGAAAAACAGGCAATCATTAGAGACATGTTTGATGAACCTCTAACATTTAGACTCAGGTACAAGACTAGTCATCCCTGACGCCAAGGTTTCCAGTGACATATGGCAGCATAATATAGGTCTGTGAAACAGAAATAAACAAATGTCTAAAATGAGAAACCAAACACAGGTGAGATAGTTTGGAAGATGAGAGCAGACAGTTATCTTTTGACATTGCAGCATCCTTTGTGTCAGCTAATTCTTTATCAAGGAGAGCCAGAACAGATTCAAAAGCCTGGCAATGAACATCACCAAGAAGAATATGTCCTTACTAGTAGTATTTATTTCCTCCTCTGATGCTTAGTGGTGTGTTCCTCCAGATTCAAGTCCACTGATGGTCAGGGAGACTGAATCAGATATCACCTTCAAAAAAACAGTCTGGAGAAACACCCTTTTGTCTTCTGAAAGACAGAATTGCTATCACAAGTCCTCAGACTTACACTTACATGTGCAGCAACTCATGTCAAAGTATTGTCAGTTCACATTTCCTTATTTTCTTATTCTGAACATCCTCACATTCCCCAGATTTGTCCTGATAATTAATGTTAGTCACACATCTTCCCAGGGAATTTTTCCATCAGAAAATTATGCCTTTAAAAACCTCGACTGACTATTTTGTGGCATGTTAAAACAGAGTAAAACCCTAAAAATTTCATTTCAACAATATCAATTTCTTCATTTTGACCTGCAGGTACATTGCAGATTACTATTCTCACGCCAGCAATAAATTTAAAGATCAAAACAAAATGCTGCAACTTTATTGAAACTGATAGCTGGTATTTCTGACATAACCTAAAAAGGCATTGTGCCAATGATTTTAAATTGTAAAGTTTTACTGTGCTTGGAGAAGAATCATTGGCACAGTCCCACGCTGTTCCCTAAGGCAATCATGCACAGTAACCACAAAGGCAGATAAAAATTTCTCAAGAGCAATGTCTGTATGTTTTCCTGACCACAGAAGACATGGAGGTAAAATAGCATGCCTTAGCTCTTTTAATAAACAATTTCAAATTATTGAAAATACTAAAATAGTCATTTCAGATTCAAAATCCTGGATTTTTGGGACCTGCAGATGGAGAGCTGGGATTCAGCAGCTACTTTATGTTTCACAGACAGCGCTGACATTACGATGCAGTCACTTGCTGTGACAGGGATCATATGCATTCCCAAAAGCAGCTCCTCGGGCTTACAGTCCTTGAGCAGTCATAAAAATAAGATGTCTCTTGAGACATTTCAAAGATAAGGCTGGAGAGAGAAGGGCCATGTGGTTTACAACACTCTTGGATAAATCCCACGACACACCAAGGCCATTTGCACAGTATCCAGTTCTCTTCATGGCAGCAGACAGAAGTGCTGTGTTAGTAGAGCAAAATAGGAAGAAAGTATTTGGAGCTTTGCCACTTTTCCAGAAGAATTATGTTTTTATGGAAACACACTCTCAAGAGCATCTTTGTTATAAAATTTTACTTTGTTGTTGGGTTTTATAACACACACGCCCAATACCTCCATCCCTACCCCACCAGCTTCTGATCCCCAGGAGGATGGCTGTGTGACGTCCTCTCTCCTTCAGAAGGATCACAGACACTTTATTGAAGATTTACACAGCCTTGTCAGTTTGTGCCTTTAGGGCATCTGGTGTTTAGTCACACAATCATATGAGGGAGGCTTATTAGACTTATTTTCTGCCAAGTTTGCCACAATTAGTAAAGATGCTCCTGGTTTTTAACATCTGTGCAAATCATATCCTGGTTTGGTGCTTTCTGTCCTTCTTCCCTCCATTTTCCACTCCTCTCTGGGGTCTCTTTCACCTCCTCGATCCATAGCAGGTGTCAGCAAGAGCCAGCAGTGCCAGGCTGCCCTGAGAGAGCTGGGATCCCTGTGGTGGCTGTGCCATCTGGGTGCCCCTGGCATCGCCCTCCTGCAGGGCTCTTTGCAGGAGCAGGGAGTGTCAGGCAGGGCTGGAGCTTTTGATGTGAGACCAGAGGTGGGATAGGAGGCTTCACTTCAGTTCCCTTGCCAGCTGGGGTGGTTAATCTCTCCCCATACCCACAGCAATAAAAAACAGCATTTACATAACACCAGCAGTTCACCTGGGAAGCATCTGCTGTCAGCAAAGCTTCAGGCCAGGGGATGTCCCTGTCCCTGGGAGGGGAGCTCCTCACTGCCAAGCACAATGAAAAAGGCTCCCTTGCTCTTTTTGGGATGTTGATTCACCCCCAGTCAGGGACTGGGTGGGTTTGTGTTGAGGATAACACAGTAGTGAGGGCCAACACCCACCTGCCTGAGTGCTCACAACAAGCAAAGACTGCTCTAGCTACACGGAACTAAATGAGTTGATTTAAAGCAATCCCAAAGCAAATCTTTATGATTTCCCCCTCCTGTGTCGCATATAAAAGAAAAAACTTGAAGTGTTATTTCTTTTGCTTAAAAAAAATCTAAATATTCAGTCTTGGCTTTCTTATTTGTGCTATAGGGTTCCTTGGAGGGCTGGCAAACATGGGGAGCTGCAGCATCGCAAGCACTGAGCAGCAATGGGAATATATTTCAAGCAAAATGCTGCTTGTTTTAACATCTCTTCAGCACAAATGCCTGCAAGAACACTCAAGGGACAAACTCTCTTTGTGGAAATTTCAATATCACTGCCTTTTTCACTGCAGGCAAGAAAGGTTTCCTTTCCAAACTGGGAAGGAAAAGCATGTGACATTTTGGATATTTCTAACAGAGAAAAATAAACAGATAGCATTTTGAATAGAATATTTAAAATATTTACATTGTTTGGAATGTGGTATGTATGATTAATTAGTAAATATATTAAAAAAATCCATCTATATAGAGAACTCTCTCCGTATGTTCATATGGATGTGTATAGGCAGAGAGAGAGAGAGAGAGAGATGTGGTGATACAGAAAGAAATGTGTTCCACAAGTGCTGGGGGATAGCAGGACACTGGAGTAGAATTCACAAAACCTGGGATTAAAACCTGGCTCTGTCACCAAGGTTTGGCAGCATTTTGAGGAAAGAACTTCATTTCTCTCTGTCTGTCTTTCTCCTTTCTTCATCTGCTTAAGCTGTATCTCTAAGGACTTTCAGTTACCATGTGTTGGTACCAAGGTTTTCACCATGCGCATCTCTGGGTCCTGCTCCCATCATCCTCACTGGTTCAATCCAGTTCTCTTTGAGTACTGTCTGTAAATCTGGGGCTGCAAACCAGAGAAGTACATTCCCTGTGGATCTAACAGCCTCCAGATTGTAAGTCTAACAACTTCAGTTCCCTCTAGTTTACAAAAGACTGTGCTTTGAAATGTCAAATTTCAGATGCATTTAAGCAAAAGCTTATGCCTAGGTAAGATTTAGAAATGAGCAGCAAGTGTTTGCACCCTAATGGATCACAGTCCTCCCCATTCTGTACCTGCTAACTGAGTAAAAACTTTTTTAATGAGATCAAAATGAAGAGGTTCCCATAGCAAAACAGAACTGAGTGGAATTTGCAGCAGAGTAATACACAGTCTGGCCAGCAGGCTGATTTAATTGAGGTTGGTCTAAAGAATGGAGCTTTCCATTACAGAAGAGGTAATTTTTCTTATTCTTCTTGGCAAACTGATTCAGTAGGATTCAACACCAACTATTAGCTAGTTAGTATACTTATTTATGGGTATGATCCTTTGTGAGTATACAGGGGCCGGAGGTAGGAGTGTAACTGTGCAGCAAACCCTTGCTAAGGGAGCAGCAGGGACCCTCCAGGGTTCACCACGTCCCCACTTGCTCTGGGCAGGTACATGAGCTCCAGCCAAACTTCTTGGTGGAAGTGATAATCTCCACCAACCTTAACTGGATATGCATGGAGAGAGAGCTCTACAAATTCCTCCACAGCCATCCCCGTGAGAGAGAGCACCAGACCTCCATCAAATGGGCAGATCTCAACCTAAGCAGGAGCATGGAAGCAGAATAGGAAGGAGAGAAGTGACTGGTTTGCATGTATGAAAATTTAATCCCAGGTGGTGATGTGTACACCAAAAGGATTTGCAAGCATGCCTTGTAGGTGGGGATATAGCAGATGGTGGGAGATTTTTTAAAAAATTCCTTCTGAATGCAGGGAAAGCAGAGAATGGAGCATTTATGCAACTGCATGTTGCCTGGCTCTATTCTGTTTCTTAAAGGCTTAGGTACTTGAATCCTAGTGGTCTGACTATGGATTTTGCACTATATCTGCTTTATAAATTGCCTCAGGTATTTAAATTTTATGCTGTCAAAGACAGCATAAAATAAAGTGAAATATGTTTGTGTGTGTGTGTGTACATGTGCTTTTGATAGGGAAATCAAATGTTTATTATGATTCAACTCTGATGCTTGTTAGAGCACCCTGGAGTACAAAATGTACTGTCTCCAGATATGCAGTTCAGAGCTAACAACAGACAATTCATTCTGTGTATTGATCATTCCTCTGAAAATTTTCCATGAGGAATACCTTTTCTCCATAAAACAAAGGAGAAAAAAACCCAACCAAACTAACAATATGTAACTTTAAAATTGTGATATCACATCCTGGCATGGAGAACAGCACAGATCAGTTTTTCCAAGATACATGCAGGGGGCAAATCATCACTTCTGCTGGACAACACTACTCTGTTCAAAATGTTATTTGCACTCATTTTCTGGTTTCATTGAAACGTCCTCATTTCTCCTGGAACATCTCCTAAAGGGTTTTAACTCAGGGTAACCATAATATTACCAAGTGACTAAAGCAGAAGAGGAGACAGGATGTGTCCACATCTATGCATATATGCATTTTGAAATAGTTAAAATCAGTGCCTTAATGTGACGGAGGGTTAGAGGTTGAGAAAACATACTTCAAAAGGAAGAATAATACTATCAATTTTATTAATACAAAGTATATTCATTCTCCAACACCATATATGGTCCTTTCTAAAGAGAGTGTATGCACTTATAGCTTACCTACCTTATGGTAGCTCCTACTATAAAGAACTAAAAAAATCAAATCACCCAGAGCTTCATTCAAATCTCAGCCAAATTCAAAATGTTCTACATACACATATTGAAAGTCATGTACATTTTAGGCATTGAAAGCAGTTCTCTCCTCTTTGCAGGGTTTGAAGTGGCTCGCTCACCCACCAGACCACTGCCTCCAAGGGCTGAGCAGCACTTTCAGCCTTCACTGCCCTGAGGTCATTGATCACCCTCTTGAGTCCTGCTCCTGCTCTTCTGGGCCAAACACTGCTGAAAGCAGCTGTCAGACACATCCCTCACCAGAGAACAGGGTGTAGTGCATGAAATGGATTTAAACACCCAAGGAGGTGTTCGTATTCCATGGGAGCTAAGGTGCCTTGCAGAGGTATGGCAGCAGGGATGACAGATCCAATGCACCCTGGACATCTGAACAACTCCCCTTCCACCTCAAGAGGGTGCCAAGCCCCAGGCCAGGACCTCCTCTCGTTTGCCAAAGCCAGGGCGAACTTCTTAGCTGCTGAGGACAGAAGGCAGGAGCCAAATATCAGCATGGGAGAGAGAGCAGTGTGGTGCTTTGGAAGGTGGTGACAAGCTTTGGCAAAGAATTCAAACTTTTTGCCAGGAACAGAAACTCCCCCATTCACTGCAGGAATGCTCCTTCCAGGCTCATTCCCTCGCCTGCGGCAAACACGCTCCCTCCCTCCCTCTCTGGAGCTCTCCTCAAAGGCAGTTGCGAGGGTGAGACCTTTGTGGTGACTTTGAGCCCACCTGCACATTGTGGCTGGGCTGTGGTGCACAGAAGGCTGGGCAGTAGAGGTGGGTCTCTTGGCCACCCAAGCAAGATAAGACAGTTCCACTGTCATCATCCAAATCCAATGCTGGCCTCTGTTTGTTTGGATGATCTCTCAGCTACTCCCTCTCTTGATTAGCCACTTTGTAGAGCTTAAACTAGAAGCAAACATGACAGCTTGAAAGAGAGAAGAAATTCCTCCTCTTGTTTGTAATCTGCCTTTTCAATAGCACTGGTTTCTCCACCATCAGCAGCATCACACAGACACAGATCCCCCTGCACAACTGCCTAAGTGCACTATGACCTGTGCCAGGGGGAAGCAGCTCCCACCATGCTCTGACAGGGAAGGGATTGGTTGGTGCCAGAAACCAGCACCAGTCCTGAAACATGGGTGATCTGACCTAATAGGAGTTAAGCACCATGTGGAGAAAAGAACCTCCCTACAAAAAGTAGTGTATAAAACCATTAAAATTTTCCTTCCAGATATTTTTTTGCTAACCTGTGATGGTGTTTGTAACAAGCACATCTCAGCTGGAAAGACTCCAGGAGGTGTGGTGAGCACATCTGTGATAAATGCTCTGTCTGAAGAGCAGAAAAGACCAATCTGCCATCAGAAATATCTCTGTTAGGGGAAAGGGAAAAAAAGTGAGAAGAAGTGGTGAGATACCTGGGAATAACTGAGTTTAAGGGAAAAAGGTTGATAAAACAAGGTTGGTCTTCCACTTCAATATTGGAATGCAAAAGTTTGCAAGTAATTTTTGATCTCTTGGGCCCTCCACTTTAAATGCTGTTACCACTCAAGCTCAGCTTGTAGGAACTGGTGAGGAAAAGGTCAGGGATGTCCCAGCTGTGGTAGATGATTCCCCAAATCAAAGATGACATAAGAATTGGGCATCCCCTTGGCAGACCTATGATAATTCAGAGAGTATAGAAGACCTTTCAGACATCTATTAGTGAGGGAAGTTTCCAGGAGAAAAGTTTCAGGGAAGTTTCCCTTCCAATATTTCCTATCTCCATAGCAAAGAAATTTTTCAAAACCCTCTTTGCAACTCTTAATCTCTCTCCCATTCTTTTAGTTTGTCCAAATGGTTAGGCAAGAGATGCAGGGCACAGAACAACACCTGCCAACAGTTAGAGAACCAGCATTGGAGCCTTTTTACCACACAGGACAAAAAAAATAGCGATAAAGACCTTATTCCATGATAAAAGCTATAGTTTCCACTATTTTCAGGTCTTTCCCTGAATTCCCACAGCAACTTTTTCACTGACTCTCTAACATGACCTCGTGGTAAATACTTCACTGCTCTCTGTATCCACCCCCCATGCTCTGTGTTTGACTATGAACCCCACAAGGTAGCAAGGTGCTGAATGTATGCACCTGTTAGAAGCCTCATGTTCTGGGGAGATTGTAGAGATACCTCATGGGACTGGTTTCATGGATATGGCTTAGTCTAATTCCTGTTCTCCATGAACACAGTTAGAAACACTGGTGTTTTAGACTTTCATCAGCCTAAAAATGGGTGAAGTTGATTATCCACAAATCAGAGCAACTATTTGCCTCTACAAGAAGGAGGACCCAGGGAAGTCCAGGCCAACCAGCCTCACCTCCATCCTTGGTAAGGCAGCTAAGTTCCAGGCACATGAAGAACAAGGAAGTCATCATGAGTGGCTTCACCAAGAGGAAACCATGGCTGAGCTTCTGCAATGAAATGACTGGCCTGGAAGGGGAGGGGAGGGCAGGGCAGTGGACATTGCCTGCCTAGACTTCAGTATGGCATTTGATGCTCTTCCACGTAAGAACCTCATAGTCAAGTTGACAAAGTATGGACTGGATGAGCAGACAGTGAAGTGAACTAAAATCCAGCTGAACAGTCTGGCCTGAAGGGTGGTGATCATGGTGATCATGGTGACAGGAAGTCCAGGTGGAGGCCAGTAACTAGTGGTGTTCCCCAGGGGTCAGTACTGAGTCCATCCCTTACTAAACAAAGATGTGGGTGATGGACAGTCTGTACCCTCAGCAAGTTTGTTGATGACACCAAATTGGGAGAAGTGTCTGATATACCAGAGGGTCGTGCTGCCATCCACAGGAACCTTGCCAGGCAGAAGAAATGAATAGAGAGTGAAATTGTGAAGTTCAGCAAGGGGAAATGCAAAATCCATCACCAAGTGGGGAACAGTGTCACGGATCAGTACATGATGGAGGCTGTCCAGCTGGAAAGAAGCTTTCCAGAGGAGGTCCTGGGGTCTTAGTGGAGACTAAGTTGAGTATGAGCCAGATATGTGTCCTTGCAGCAAGGGCACCTAAAGGAATCCTGGACTGCATTAGAAAAAGCATTAGCAGCAGGTGGAGGGAGGTGATCCTTCCCCTTTCCTCAGCACTAGGCATACTGGAAAGACTTCTGCAAAAAGCCACAATAAAAGATATTTAAGAAACTGGAGCATTTCTTCTGTGGGGAAAAACTAAGAAAGATGGGACTGTTCAGCCTGGAGATAAGAAGGCTCAGCAGGGATCTCATCAGTCTATATAAATATCCAAAGTGAAGGGCGAAAAGAGGACAGAACCAGGCTCTTCTCAGTGATGGCCAGTGGCAGAACCAGAGGCAGTGGGCATGAATGGAAGTAGAGGAGATTTGCCTTAACACCAATGAAGTTTTTTACTGTGGGGGAGGTGACGAACTGACAGAGGTTGCCCAGGGAGGTTGTGGAATCTCTGTCCTTGGAGATATTCAAAAGCGTGGTCCTGGGTGACTGTCTCCAGGTGACCCTGCTTGAGCAGAGAGATTGAACCAGATAACCTCCAGATGTTGCTTCCAACCTCAACCATTCTGTGATTCTGTGGTTTGAGGTGCTGGACAGGGAGTCTTCTCAAGACCATTTCACAATTGCAAAGGCTTCAATATTTGATGTGTTCAAACACTGTGTATCAGTTCTATCACTGGCTTCCAGCTGGGGGTGCTGGTGTGGCATGTAAGTTGCAGTAGATCACTTCATCTACTAAAAAATTGTCATGGCATGGTTTGAACTCCTCAGATCTCCCTTTTTGGCTTGATATTATAGTTAAGCTGATTTGAGAGGCACAGTTCCGCCTGGAGAGGTGGAGACAGAAGGATAGAAGACTCAACCATATTCAGCCATAGCATCCTGTGAAAGACCCAGCTCTGACCAATAGATCTGCTCCTCTTGAGTGTCAAGGTGCATCTTGGGCTTCTTGAGCTCAGTATCTTCTTGACCCTGAAAGTGGCAGAATAATAAATCATGGCTCTTTCTAAATGTTATTGATTTGTGACATTATCCTCTTCCTCTCCTACAGGAACATAACAATTATTAGCACTGAGTTTTCAGTATCAGCCTCAGGAACATGATGAATGAATACCTCAATGAGGTAATGAGCCACTTCACATATCATGGAGCTATGGTCCCAGGCTGTCTGAAGACTCATATCTTCCTTGCTTACCTTAATTTCTCATTTTTGAGGCTTTCCTTCCCCATCACAGCACCTGCAACCCTGTCTGCTGTTAAAGGAAAATAGAGTTTTCAGAAATTAAGAGAGAAACTCAGGAGAAAGGCACAGCCACAGCAAATTGGCACACATTGCCTATTTCCAAAGTTGCTTCCAGTAATTTTGCAGCTGTTAACACAGCACCTTGGTTCAGTCCAGAAAGTACCAGTACTAATGCTTGCCCTTGGGAAAAAATAACAAAAGAGATGAGTGGTTTGCCAGATCATATTTTCTTCATCCTAAATCACCAGTTTAAATTCATCAGAACACCTGTAAGCAGCTTTGTGAATTCAAGCCTTTCTACTGAAGGTCAGACAAAATTGATACAGAACTTAAAAATCTGAAATTTTAGCTTTGCAGTCGTTGTTTTGAATGCCATTTTTCATAGTCCCACACTGCTGAGGGAGGATCTGTAAGTTCTGCACCTGGTGTAGAGAAGAAGAAATTAAACTCTCTTTTGGTGTAAGATGCTATAAAGATACATACAGGAGGAATTTGTTCTGAGTATCCTCCATAGCTGCTTCTCACCACTTTCAGCTAAAGGCTCCAGCACCCTTGACCTGCCAGCAGGACTTGCTGTCTGAGTCTCCTCTTACCCTGCTCAGTCACAGGAGGGAGTATCCAAACTGCAAGGGCTTAAATCATTTTGTTTTATGGCTCCAGCTTGTTTAGCCTGAAGCAGGTCAGAGGAACAGCTTTCTTGGTGAGAGGATAGTGAAAAGCAGCTGGAGGAGACCCACCATGAGCCACTTCTGGATGTGAACAGAGGTGTTTGCTCACTCTGTATCAGGTTTGACTCTGTCACTGTGCAGGGAAGAGGTTGCCTTCAAGAAGCATCTCAATAGTGATGAGGAAGTTTGGAAACATGTTCCATCACCACCCCAGCAGCAACCCATGGGCTGAGACTCAAGTATGAGCTTCACTTCTGGAGTATTATGGGCCAGATACCCAGCAAACTAAAACCATGATCTGAGTGCTATCAACCACTGATTTCTGGGGAATCCTTCCCAACTGTTGCCTCCCTGACCTACTGCTACTATCACCAATAAATGGGGATAATAATTTAATAACATCAATAAATTAGCAAAGCATAACCTATATCACAGTGAATACAGATAACTTCATGGTTAAAGGAAACTACTTTTAAGGAGCACTGCACATTTTGTATAACCATTCTCTCCTGTCACAGAAACACAGGACTACTGAGGAAGAAGGAACGTTTGGAGAACATAGAACCCGAAAATCATTACAAAATCAAGGAACTACAGTATTCCTGACTACAATTTTTAGTTGCCATGGAGATACATTTGGACAGGGAATATACTTTTTGGTCTCTCTTCCTGGCAGCATGGCACAGAGAGAACCACATAGTCCGTATCTGAGACAGCAGTCAGCAAATGTGGTGACTCTTTTGCTTGAGAAGGTTGAGAGGGCTGAAATACACATGGTGCATCAGAAAGTATCTATGGAAGTATCTATGAAAAGGCTTACTTAGGTTAGGATCTGGGACTGGCTCAGTTCCTGTGCAGTATCAGCTGGGTAGGTTTCACCTCTCTGTGATCCTGTTTGCAGGATGGAGATAATGGCTCTCCCTCACTGGCATTGCCTGTTTATTGCCTATTCACTGTTTGCTGAATGGGAAGATTAATTCTTCTTTTGGTTTTAGCACTCATGCTGTAAAGAAAACAGTATTTTAATGTAACAGAATAATAATTATTATTATAGACTGATACTATTAGAGCAATATAAAATACTTCCCATAAGAATCTTCAAAATATTTGAAGAAAAGTGAGTGGAAGGCACAGGAAAGTCTTAATTTACATTAACCTATGGGAGTGAGACTAGAAAAATGCACTGGTAGCTTCTTATATGTGCACCCAGAGGAAGCAGAACCAAAATGTCAGTATGGCTGGTACGGCTATGGGCATAAAACAGGCAGGAAGGAATTCAGCTATTTATTTTCTAATGGTTGTTTTCTACCTTGCATTTGAGCTAAGACTCTCACAGGAGTTTTCAGCCTGTTGCCAGTGGGGCAGATTTCCAATCCACTGCATAAGAAAAGAAAAATTTAAGGTTGAAAAACAGGATCAGAAACCAATTCTGAGTCCTTGAGAGGCATAAATGGCAGCTGATCTGAGAGGGACAGCAAGGACTCTCTGCTCAGGCCTCTTCTACAGAGGTTCACAGATGGCCATACCCTTAGCAACCCCTCTATCCATGGACAAGCACACACCCCAGTGCTGGTTGAGAATGGCTGCGTCCATGAGGTCTTTAGGATGGCCACATTCTCTCCCCAGCATGAAAGATCACATGTGGTCTTTCATCCTCTCTATGTTTAGTGCCAGGGCAAGCTTTGGCTGTGGGCAGATGTCCCTGCAGCAAGGCAGCAGCAGCAGCAGGGGATGTGGTTGTGGTAGAACTGGCTGCTCCTCTCTCAGCTGTACATCTTCTCCAGGACTCCTATCATCAAACTCCCTTTGGTCCCACTGGATTTTTGTATACACTCTTCCAGACAGCATTTGCATGGAGTGTGGATGAGAGGAACCCCAGCAGAGCAGAGACCCAGGAGGAGTGTGGGACAGCAATCACAGGGTACAGGCTCTCACTTCACCATTTACCCCAGCTACCCACAGAGCATGTGAGGGCAGCCAAAAACACCCAGAGAAGGTGTTCTGCCCAACACTGTCTTCTCCCAGCACAGCCATTTCCTTTGGAGACATCCCTGCCTGATGCCTTTTCTTCCCCCCAAACAGCTCAATTACAACCCATTCCCCACCTGCAGCCCCACTCTACTTACCCTGGATAAGATCAGGCAGTGATTTAGTGATACCAGGTGCAGGCTGGGGCAGATCCTCCTGTCCTTATTCACTGTGAATTGTGCTGTAGGCAGTTACAGTCGCATGGAAATCAATGGGATAATGCATACTAATTAGTGGCAAGCCACAGTGGGAGAACTTGGGAATACATCTGTCCTTGCCCCAGGAATGGGAGTTTCTCTGGTTCCTGCCATCATCACGAAGTTCGGGGGCCCTCACAATCCTGTGGAAAGGAAGATCTTGAATATTTACAAGCAGCATAAAAATTGGACCCAAAAATCACTTTCTCATCAGTTTCACTAAGCCTTAATTATAATGTAAATTGCAAAATTGGAAGGAATTCAGAGACAAGCAACAAATATGACTAAGGGGATTGGAGGATTGATTTATGAGAAAAGATTAAAAGACCTAAGAATTATGCAGTTTGGCTAAATGATGACCGTGGGCCTGATCTTGCAAACTTTCCCAGAGATGGCTTTCCACATTAAAGAGGAAGCACTATTTAAAAAATCTACCATGTCCTCTAGTAAGAAGTTCTGCAATTCAGTATTCCAGGTTAAGACAGATGGGAACAATAGTTTTCATCTCACAGCTACTAAAGTAAAAATTCTAGTACAAAGCTCAAAGATTGTTTGAAGTTTTGGAGGGTTTTACATGTAAAGTCCCCAAAATTTATTCACATTAAATAGCAATATGGCAGTATGTAAATACTTGATATCTGCAGATGACCAGTGTAACAGGAGTGATAGAAAAGTGATATTTTTCACTAGGTAGAGTTGACCTGGGAAAGGAGAAGGCTGGAGCACAGATCTTTCTGGAAGCCAGACACACCATCAACCTGCTCATGTTGTCCAGTAAGTTCTCGAATGATAGAACATAGACTTCTGGAACTAGAAGTATTCTCTTAACTGTTGTGCTTAAAAGGTGTTCTCAGCAGCTTTGAGACAATCGATGCCTATCCATGTCTCTGTTCTAGTCAGCTCTGTAGCATGGAAAAAACAAGGTATAGTAGTATATCACTTACCAAAGCAGGCTTTCATTATTGTTTCCATAGGCGTCACAAAATGAAAGAAATAAGATTTGTCATAACTGACAAATAGTTTTTCCTAAAGAAAAAAATTAGGTGGTATTTTTCTTAAAGTTGGATTGAAGTGGTTTACTTTGGAAAAAGCAACTAACTTTTTGTTAAAATTTGGAAACATCAGAACATTCAATTTATAAGTTTTTTCCCAATTGAAAATTAACCTGCTGTTTTATACAGCAAACAAATTTTTAAAGTGTCAGATGAATCAGAATCAAAACAAACTTGATTCAAATAGTAATGAAATCAGAAGCAAACCCAAAACTCGGATTGATCAACATATAGTAAAAAAATAATTAAAGCAAAGCAAAACAAACAAAAACTTTGTGGTTTGGCTCAATATCAGAAAAATCTCACTCATTTTTTACCTGCCTGTCTGTCTGTAAAATCTATCACTCATCAAGCTCTTGCTTTGGGTAGCTGTTGTGCCAGAGCCTGGCTTGGACAAAGATTCAGCTCATGACAATGACAAAGAAGGGTGCAAGTAAATAATGTCTTTGATCTAGACTGGTAACTGAGAAACCTCACAGTGCTGGTCCCAAACCCAAAGATTTGTCTGAGTCTGCGTTTCAATGGAGAGTGATGATGGGAAAGGACATTGACACGATGTGACAACCTCAGAGCCATCAATCTGCTGCCCTAAGGGGTCGGGACACTGTGCTCAAATGACATTCCTGAGAGAAAGAGCATGTGGGAGAGAGACACCATTACAAAAGCAGAAATTCCCACCTTGAGCACATCCATACAAGCTCTAGAGAAGGCAGTTCCCAGTTTTTCCAGGAATGACGCCAGTGATCCAATAGATTCACCTTTATACCAGCAAGCAGAACAGAAAAAAAATTGCTTTTCTTAGTGGCCCTAGAGCAAAGAAAAAAACCTACTATCTTTTCCAGCAGCCTCACAGCTCCTTGTCTGAAGCAGTTCATGACAGGGAAAGAAGTGGACAAATATGTCATGTAATGCTGCAGTGAGAGTTTAAAGGCAGGCATGATTTCACTTAGGCAGGAGAGGGAAGGGTGAGTCAGCAGATGGTTTTGTAAGAGCGCTGGCAGCGGCTCCGGCTCCGCGGTGGCTCCGAGGGCGGCGGGCACGGCAGGCTGGCTGGTGGGCTGGGAGGGTGCCAGCCCTGCCCCTGACCTCACACAAGGCACAGCCAAGGCCACGAGTCACCAAAGTCAACATGGAGAGAAGCAACAGCTGAGGAAAACTGCTGAGGGAGGGAAGGCAAATGCCATGGGAGAAAATCACCAAAAAGTCTTTGCCAGTGAGGAGAGGTCCACCATGGCCTTCCTCTTTCCTCCCGTGACTGCTTCCTATTACATTTCTCTGATTTCCACAAAAATCCCTCTTATTCAGGAGGAGGATGAAGAGGAAGAGAGGGAGAAAGGTTCTGTGAGGGCAGGAAGTTGTTGCTCCCCTTCTCAGCTCCTCTTTCACACAAGTTTGAATTGAGGAGGGTCCCCCTTGTCCCACAGAATGGGGCTGACTGACTGGTGGTGCCAGAATTTCCCTACTCACCACAGTGCCTGCGTTGGGAGTCAGCTGCTCCATAACTGCCCTGGAGCCATGGCACAGCAGCCATGTCCGTCTCCCAGGCAGTGTAGACACAGTTCCATGTAGGATTTCCACCCAGGAGCCTGGTGGAGATGCAAGGAAATGATGCTACAGCAAGTGGAAAGGAAACAACAAAAAGTGAGAAGCTCACGTAAGGCTGGTGAGGAGCAGGTGAGTTCTACAGCACCCAAATGAGGGGTGGGCAGGTGTCCTTCCTCACCCTCTGTACTTGGGGACATCAAGTCTTCCTCCCTCTGTCCCCATGCTGCACGAGGAGGAAGCAGGAATAGCCAGGGAGAAGCCACCAGTGCCTTTTGTCATCGACACCAGCACAGAACCCTCAGCGGAGCACAGGGAGACAATGGAAGGAGGAACTGAGAACCAAACCCAAACAGCACCTAATCCAATTTCAGGATCCTCAGAAGGTAACGTGAAAACATCATCTGTGAGAGAAAAGAAATTAGTTAATAAGGGATGGTGAGCAAGGGAAAAACTGGAAGAAACTTCAAAAAACCATGGATTTGTTCACAAAGTTTCTAGGTTTTATCAATGCTAATTTTTATTGCTTTCCTGTGAAATTTTGCCATTGTAGGTTTTGATGCCCTATTCTGATATTGCTCTTGATATTTGCTTTGGTTATTCATGCACAGGTTCACAATCACCATTGAATTTCCTTTTTTTTTTTTCCTTTCCCCTTGCAAAAAAATTCATAACCAGCCTCCCTGAAAAACTCTGCAGTTCAAGAGTGCCATCTTGAGGCTTCCTACATATAAGGTAGGGTGTTATAAGTGAGCTCAAGCACCTTACATTTAAAGCATAATTTTAAAAAGACATGAGCTTGTGTACAGAGGGGCAGTTAATTTCTGCTGAGTTAAGGGATCTAGCTAACAGCAATGTCACTTCCAGTTAAGATTTTCACGAGCAAATAATCCCAGTGAGTGCTCTGCTTTGAGATATGATACTCAAAATGCCTTAGGAGATGTGTTCAGACTGTGCTCAGTTCCAGCCATCTGAAACTCAATGAACTTGCAAAGTATTATAAGCCAGGCACCCAAAATGAGTAATTATTATTTTTAATATTTTTAAAAATTTTTTGCATGTTTGTATGTTTAATATAAGTTAAAGGTGATGTCAGAGGCAAAATAAAACTATGACTTTCAAACCTGTTTTAAGTCCTCATGGGGAGTATATTGCTTTAGATATTCCCATATGTTAAAATAAAGGAGAAACCTTCATGCATTGGAGCATAAGTTTAGGGAGTATTATGAAATAATTTCCCTCCTACAGCGTGGTCCAGACACCAGTAATTTATCACTGCAGGGGAGCAAATGGGTAGATTGTTACAACAAATCAAGCATAGGTTGAGAATTTACCATTGAATGTGGGATGTTGCTTTTCATTCTTCCTGCTGTAACTGCCAGGTGGCTTTTGGCTTGGGAAAAGGATGTGTGCCAACATGTTCACAACAAAGTGCCTTAAGGATGAGGCACTGCAGGAAACCAGAGACCCTGAAAAATATGTATTGTTAGCACCACAAATAACCCTCATTTCCTTGTAATATTTCTCATTTTGAAGCCAAGCAAAAAAGTAAATCTTTCTCATACTGTTGCCTGTGATGTAAATCCCCCACTTATTGGCACTACCCAAGTTGCACAAGTATGTTTCAATTTTTCTACAGGAATTTTAGATTGCTTTAGATGGGAAGTCCTAAAACTATGAATTTGACTGAATTTTGGATGAAAAGCAATCTACCTCCAGCTATTCTCTGGGAAGAGGTAGCCTGCAGACTGCAGCAGAAGGTAATTTTCTCCTCAGTGTTTAGTACAGCTACAACACATCTCACAAAAGAAATCCAGTATCGACTCTGATCATCTTTAAACTCTGAGGGACTGAGTCATATCCCAGTCTGAAAGGAGGACTGGGTAAGAAACTTATTTCCCTTTCACAGCAAAGAAAAGTCACGAATTTCAATTATTCTTTTTCTTGCTCTGAAGACCAGAATACTTTGGCAATAGACAACAATGGTGTGTCAGATCTTCTGGAGGGGTTGGGAGCAGCTCAGGACAGGCTATGGACTGTGCATCCCACACAGACCTGCCTTCTGCTGCCCACCACGGGATGGCTTGGGCTGAAAGCGAGGATTTTTCAGTGGTCCAGCAGAGGCTAAGTAGGGTAATCACAGCCAGGGGTGGGAGCAAATGAGGCTTATCTCCACAAAGAAAAGCCATTTTGGAGACCTAGATCATGTAAAACTCATTCACAGAGAATAATTCTTTATCCTGGGTGTAGCCTGTGTAATTAATTGAGGACTAACGTGCTGCTGAGCGTGAACGAGGTGGCAGAGTCTGTCTCTGTGTGAGTGAGAGATCGCTGAGACTGAGCTGTGAGCTGGTTCACTTGGAAACTATTGCTTGGGAAGGAGCCAGGTGTCTATTTTGAGTCCCTCATAGGCTGGAGTTGCCTGCAGTCAAGTCAGACTCCTTTCTAGCACAAGCCAAAACGTTGCTCTTCCTTCTGGAGAAGCAAAGAGCAGGAATAGTGAAATAAGTAAAAAGAAATTTAAATTTATTTGCCTCTTAGCTCTAGGTATGTTCAAATAATTTTAAGCTTGGTATTGTAATTTTTATGACCAATTCCAAGTAGCAATTGGGAAGCCAATCAAAACGTTCCAGGAGATTTATACTAAAGTTAATTCTGCAGTTTGATCATGTTCTGAAAGGTTTTGAATGTGGAAGTTTGGACAATTATTTAACCAAATGTTATATTTACATTTGCCAATGAGGGTTGAAATTTGAATACATCTTTCAAAAAAATTTACATTTCATACTTTGAACTAATCGTTAATATCCATTTGAATGTTTCATAAAATTTACATTAATCAAGCTACTACTAAATTGTCTTTGAAGTTTTTTGTTTTGCAGGACTGCAGTGTCTCATCACATATCTTACATGGGCTGTAAAAAATGACATTGTGTCCTATGGCATTGTGTCCTGTCACATCTTCAAATTATACTCTAAGCAAACATTTTTGCCTGTGTTAGTATCAAATCTAAATGTTCTGGGATATTGTAATTTTTGGAGCCTTTTTCCTTTTTCTTATTCTGTATTTTTTAGACATTTTAGGTACTTGACATTCATATTTATGCCTTTCTGCAAACTTGATTTATCATTATAACTCAAAAATAATTACTGCTACCTTTGAAAAGGAATCATCCAATTAAAATTTAAAGTCTTTTTTCTCCAAAAGTTAATAAACTTTGTTTTGTGAAGATTTAAATGAATAAAGCACAAAGAAGACTTGCACTACAAATGCTGGCCAAAGACTAACTACTGACAGTGATTGGGGTGACTTTCCCAGCTTATCTTCAAGGATGAGACTGAACCACACATCAGGAGAAAATAATTTTATTAGAAGGAGAAGAGCAGCTTGTCTGTCTTGAGTTAAGCCATCACTGCAGTGACTTGGAATGGTAAATACAGGACCATTCCCTGGATATAGTTGTGAGGTAAGAAAACCATTAGTGGTTCCAGAAGATATTTCTGCCAGAAACACACAAATAATTTTTTTAATTCTTGCATATGTAACAAAAATATTTCCAGGAGGATTTAAATAGCATCACTTGCTTGAGAGCAAAGTGTTGAAGCTAATGCACTGAGAACAGAATCTAGACATTAACAAGTAATGGAAAAGGAAAGTGCTGTTTAAAACACTCTGTCTATGCATTAGGAAACACAGAGCGTTCCTCCAGTGCTGCCATCAGCAAGTGTTAACTGCATATTGTGAAATGCTGGGTAGAGCTCTGTGATCAACTCATGCACGTATTTGTTTGCATTAAGCAAGAGACCTTAGGAATGGGACCAAAAAGAAGGTTTGTCCTCAAATGAACTCTGAAAAAAATAATGCCACGTAGAATCTGTATGTAATCTTCTTACCTTTATGCATTTTTTGATCCAATTGCAAAGCAAGATGCCAAGTTCACCTGCCAACAAGCCAAAGGTGTAGAGTAGAGAAAGCTGGAGTGGAATGTAAGCAGAGACCAAACCAACCTCATAAGCAAATGAGCGTGGAAGTCAGTACAAAGAGAATGTGTGTGCACATGAAAATTTTGCCATGTGAGTGGTGGTATGTATAAATGCCTACATGCTCCATTGCAGCTGAAGGTGCAATTGTTCTGCAGCCAGTCCCAAAAGCATGTGCACAAATGGGAACTTGCAAGTGTGTGCAGGCTGTGAGTAACTCGTGGTGTGAGAAGGCACAATGAGAGCTACATTCACCTGCACCAGTCATCAGCCAAGCCAGCACTACCCATGATACAAAGCCAACAACATCAGCTCCACCCAGACTAAACTAAAAAGCCTAATTGTAAAGCTACCAATATTAAAAAAATTACAAAATAAAAATTAAGTGTGTGGTTCTGTGTGCAACATCAGCTGCCTTGAGGGGATCTGGTGCTTCTAAGTTAAAACATCAGTGCTGGAGCTCTCCAACCTCTTGTAGCAGAGCTGATGCCTTCACAAGCACCAAACCACATCTCAGCTGTGGACATGATGGTGGGGAAAACAGCCAAGGACTAGGGCACAGGAGGGAAAATAATATACAGAAAGCTGTCCACACCTTTTTCCTTTGCTAGTTTTTGTTCTTACACGGGGAGATGGTCAGGTTGCCTGTTAAAAAGCTGAAGATCCAGATGGAATCAAGGCTGTAACCAAGACAGCTGTGGCTGCTGGCATTCCTGAGGCAGATCCATTTCTTCCTCTTTGGCAGCAGTTTTGACAAGGTTAAAGAGATGGGAGGCAGGGAAAGTTTGCTGAGCACTTCTTCCATCTTTGTGACCATCAGTGGGGCTGATAGTAATAATAGGAAATTAGTGCAAAAAAAAAAGCAGCTGCAAACACAGCACAGCCTCAAGCTATCAAAGTGACTTCTAAGCATTATTTTTTTCCTCTGGAGAAAAATGCCCAGTCTCCCAGGAAACCAAGTTTGGCTACATCCTCCTCTTGCTTTTCATGTAATGTGTCAATAACTATTTATAATTGTTTTTCTTCTCATACAGTCAGAATGCACATTAACTGCAGATTACAGCTTTTTCTTTTTAAAGTCAGTGGAAACACAGGTTTCACTTTCCTCCGTTTCTGATTTATGATTAAGACACATCTCCTTTGCAATGGCTCATATGCTGTCACTTTTGAACAGAAGAGCACTAGGGAACTTCCAACTTTGAAATTAATTACAGGAATAAAGCCTTCTCTGCCTATTTTCTAATTATGCCTTTCTTTGTTAATGCCAAATAATGCCTTTAGCATCTTCCTGGAAAAAAGTCTCATTGATCCCACTCTGTGATTATAGTGCTTTTATCTCCCATCTGTGCTGTGAAAACTACAGGCCTTCCATTTCCAATGCAAAACCCTCCAGAATTAAAATCATTAGTACAGACAATAAAAAGAAATAAAATAAAAAGCTGTACAGGTACACGCATATACAAGGCAGCCTTATCTAGTCACGGGTCAAAGCTGAAAAAAGGTAGTATGCCTTTTACTCTATGATTGAGGAACATATTAGACTTCAAATTAAACTAAAAAATTCTGCAGACACAGAAAAAAGTGACAAGTTTTAAGGTCCATTGGTGAGATGACTGGACAAAGGTCATGTCCCAGTCAAGGCTGAGCTTTGGAGCAAAGCAATTGTGCTGCTTCACTGGTCACATTTTCTCTTTTCTAACCCTTGCCTTGGTTGCAAGAGGGGCTGTCATGGGTCAAGGTGTCACACAAATCCACTCTGACTTGCACCAAAAAGGTGGGAGAGCAAGGAGTATCCTGCAGGGTATGGAGCTGGAATTGAGGAAGATGATGACCTGAGTCCAGGGCCAGGAAGAAATTATGTCTGACCAACCGCAGGGATCAGGACAGGAACATCCTCAGGTCCCAGCCCCAGCAGGCACAAGTGGTCCCACATTTCCCCTGTCCACATTCCCCTACCTATTACTGGCTACCAGCAGGGATTGTGTGACTGTTTTTATGCATTATTCAATCACCACTCAGCTCAGCCATGTGGCTCTGGGAGGAGGTTTTCACATACAGTGACTTTTGGCCAGAGCCCTAGGAAGGAAGTTTCCCAGCATGGTGCCTCCCTCCACTCATGGCAAGCACCTGGTGGCTGCTGCTGCCTCATTTTATTGATGAGATGCTCCCCCAGGAGCAGTTTCTGCTCTGGGAGCAGTCACTTTGCAGGAAAAGCAGAGGACGGGCTATCCTTGCTTGGAATGTCTCCAACCCTTCTGCCACCCCATGCTCTGTGCCCACCCACTGTGGCAGCCTGGGCATGGCAGGGGCACAGCATGTTTGGCTGGGCTGGCAGGGCTGGATTCCCGGGACAGGAATGTTGGCTTGTTCCAGAGTGCTGCAGGATGGTTGACTTGCCAACATCAAGAAACTCACAGGAAAGTGCATGCGTGTGATTTTTTGCCACATGTACCTCATGCCAGACCTTGCTCTTTTTTTTTTTCTTTTTTTATTTTTGGTCTTGGTTTTGACTCCACAACGTGCTATTCTCATAGTCTGTTCTCATGATCCCTTGAGTCATGCTCTGGTGCTTTGAGCTGTTTGCACAAGAGTTGGCAAATAGAGCCCATTTCCCTGCCTGTGTGATTTAACCACTGCAAGCTGAGGGCCAGGACGTTTCTGCAGGTCAGTGACCTGGAAGCACTGCTGCAAGCCTGAAGGATGATGAACTGCTGTGTAATGGAGAGTTAAAAAGGGACATTAAAAGCTGAATTACCAACACCTGTGGAGCAGTGATAATCTCAGCTCCACACTCCTCCCATCTCCCCTTCAAATGGATGAATTGGCTTTCCATTGCTTCCCTGATATTTTTTTCCATTACACAAGAGGCTGAAGCTTTTCCAGTGGAAATATTAGTGAAATGCATGGAGGATTACAGGTAAGATGGACTTGGTTCCTCCCCTCAAACAGGAGCCCAACAGCTCAAAAACATCTTCAAAGAAATCACGTTATGGCAGCAACAGCAGCAATAAGTGTCTGATAAAGCAATCAGAATGCATTTTAAGACAAAGTATGCAGAGGAAAAAGAAAAAAATCTCCCGTATTTTAAAATGTTCCTTATGAAAAAATTTTATCTTTTTTTTTTGGCAATTTCTTGAAGGCCTTGATGTTTCTTGGGTTTTCTTCAAAGAGGATCCACAGAAACGAGTTAGAAAATGAGCACATTCCTTATAATACCTAAAATTAACAACTGTGAGGCCTCAGACTAAGCCTGATCCACTTCTTTCAAATTAGGTTGGCCTGCACTCCTCATCTATTTACTCACTCAGCAGCCCAAGGGAATATTCTTAGTGCATGAAGCAAAGCACGTGCCCTTGCAAGAGCAGATTTTATGTCATTTAAAGGAAAAATGTAATACTGCAAATGAAGGAATGTCTCATTAGAATTAGAAATGCCAGCCAAGATTTTTTTTTTGGACATATACCTACACTATGGCTTCCAGACATATCCTGCTACCAAAAAGGGAGCCACAAGTGACCTGTGATATGATCCAATGTCTTAGGGTGTCTTTGCAGCCTATTAAAGAGATGCCTGAGGAGCATGTGAGCAAAGGGGTTGTGTGGGAAGGGAGATGGAGGATAGCTGGGAACAATCCCAATTTACCAGCAATTCAAAGAACACTGGGGCTGAGGATGGGACTCTCATATCTGTCTTGACACAACTTCCCACCAAGAAATACTCTTCCCTACAGACAATTCCTTCACAGTAACAGTGAAGTATCAAAAGTCAACCTTGAAATAACTTTCTGCTAAAGTTGATTTTTTTTAAAAAATGAGCTTTGGGTGAAATTTCAGTTCTTGAAATTACAAATCTTTTTTTGTGTTCAGTTCATATTTGCCTGCTTCACCACCTGCATTTTGCTATAAGCAACTGGTTATGGTCAACTTCTTTTATCTCCGTGAAATTTTGCCTTCAGAGGTTAGGGGAAAAAGGAAAGTGGGATGTTTGTTGCAAAACACAGTCAGGAATTCCCCCAGCTAATATTTCTTTGCTTCTCTTTCCCTATGTTGAGACACAAAGTTTTGCTTTTGGAATGGAAGCAGTTTGCGTATTGTAACAGAAAAGCAAATCTCTTTCTGAAGTCTTGGAGGCAAAGACAACCTTAAGGAGACCGTTGGGTGGTTGCATTGCAAAGAGGAGTTAGCCTGGGCTCTTACAGACTGCTGTGACCATCCATGACAAGAGAAAAGTATGTTTTACTTACAACGTGCAGGAAAGTCACAAAATGTTTCTGAAGATGGGTGGCTGCAGAGTTCAACAAGAGTCAGCTGCTGAAAGAGCTTCTGAAAGTTTTCACTTCACTGCTGGCTCCCCTCACCAACTATCTTCCTGCCTGAGGTTAAATAAGGACAAGCCTTTAAAACTCTAGTATCTTAAAACAAGTTACCTTATTTTTTGCTGATTTGGCATCTATTTCCATGGAAACAGAAGCAAGAACTAGAAGCCAGCAGCTGAAGTTGGCTACACCACTGCTCTTGGCTTGTTCTACTTCCATTTCCATGGAAACTGATGCAAAATCAGTGCAAACAAGACAAAGTTTGCTGCTTTTTTTTTTAATTAACTGTTTCTTGATTTTCCACTCCAAATTAATTTCTTGACAGAACTACAGTCACAAAGTCACTGGAAATGCAGTGAAGAGCAGCCCAGATACCTTCATGAATCTGTTCAGGTGTTTGCAAGTGTGCATGTGCTTCATTTTCTAACATGGATCTTCAAAGTAGTCACTAATTTATTTTAAGGATGCTACAAAATCGTAGGAAAATTGATAATGTACAGGAGAGTTAGAGAAGAGTGGGAAAGAGGAGCTGGTTATGTCCCCATGTTGGCAGGACACCTTTCTGCAGGAGGTTTGTAGTCTCCTCCATACAGATAGCAGGATGGAGGAGTGCACCAAACCCTGGCACTGCCTGGCCATGCCTCTCACAAAGGTATCCCACCCTCCAGGGACTCCACAAGGCTCTGCTCTGCTCCCAGGGCATCCCAGCTGGCACAACGACTGCTGTGTCATCAGCTGTTGCAGGGAAAAAGTGGCAAGTGAGAAAGCAGAGAGGGAAGTAAAAAAAGCAAAAGGGGAAGGAAAAATCAGTCTGTGATATAAGGGAGGTTGACATGCACAGTTGCCCTCCATGGAGGTTAAAGGCAGAAGGGAAGGGAAGGGAGCAGTTTGATGAAAAGAAATGGCACTTCCTTGCCTACTGCTCTCTAGGAGTCTTGTAGAGTATTTCTTCTCTAAAGCTATGTATGGTCTATTTTTGCTATAAACCCACTGAAATTCAGATTTTTTCATTTTTTTCCCCCTCTCCTATTCTGACAATGTGCTGGAGCACAAGCCACAAGCTTTCAGAGGTGCCAGGTAACACAGGCAATTAAATGTGGAGTCAAAGCATTACAGCCCATGCTACAGAGTTTGTTGACCATTGCTCATGGAGCATGGGATATGCAGGTTTTTGAGTTCATGACTGAACCTGAACCAAAATTAAGTCATATTTAGGGATTTAATTCACTACCCTGCTTCCTTAACAGGGGGTTTTGTGCCTATCCTAGAAAATCTGAATCCAGACATGTAAACCCCAATGTAATACAGCATTGAATCCTCTACCTGAGTCCTCCACAAGCCAAAAAAAATAAAAATTACATATACGTTCTACTGCTTCACTTTGTTGGACCAAGTCTTACATGTAGAAAAGGTTTTCCAGACTGTAAGTCTACTTAAATCTGGAAGACTTTGGAGGACTCTCCTTCAATTCACTGTTATTTCTTCAATTCACTGTTATAAAATGTGAGGAGGAGGCTGATGGGAGAACATGGATAAAGAGAATGGAGGTAGCCAAGGCACATATTTAGTTACCAAAGCACTTATATACCAGATTTATAGCCAGAAGAGAATAGAAACCATGTGTTTAAGAGACAGATGAATTTTTTTAAAAAAATAAATAAATAGGAAAATCAATACATTTCATGTCTTGATTAATTTTCCCTTTAAATTAATACACTTCTGGATTAACCCAGTTTTTAAGAACCTTCTCATGTTTTCACTGTACACAGCAGAACTCAGCCTATATCAGCTCTGATCCCACCTGAACAGGAATCGATGCCTGAATATCAAAAATTGTTTATGCATGTGAAAAATTGTCACCTGCAAATGTCAGTTGCATGATAACAAGAACATTTAAGACTATAGGGCACATGTTCCCTTTGGTACATGGGAAAAACAAAGGTCACTGCCTAAAATGCACTTGTACTGTTAAAATTCAAGCTTAAATTCCCCAGGTCTGGCACTGGGTGTTGGTCAAACCACTTCCAAGGTTAGTTAAAACATCTTCACATCTTTCTCATGAACCACCTTTCCTTCTATCCACACAGCTGGAATGGTACAGCTGATTAAAAATATTAACCAGAGATTCCAATGTGGTGCACAGAAAACAAATGGGACTAAGAAACAGATATCTAGAAAGAAATTTGTGGTTTGACAAAGTTAGCAGTCTGCCACTGGATCAAATATCTGTCATGTTTTTTTCTTTCAGGGCATCATTTTTTAAAGATTTTTCCTTTACCAGGTAACTAGTTCAGAAGGAATATTTTCATACCCATATTTTAGATGTATTTCATTTCAGCCCAGAAACCAGGATGCCATTTTAACAGCTCTGGTTCCTTAGCCAGCCCATTCCAAGATTGTCTCCTGCCATGCCATTTACATTGTAAATGACCATGTTTTGTTCTGCTTCTTCCTCGCAGAGGAATTTGATCAAAAATCATAATGGCACCAAAAAGTCTGCATTATTTTTAGTCCTTTTAACTGCTGGGACACAGAACCAATAGCACATATCCAAGAAAAATATTGTGGGGAGGTCTTTCTCCTGTAAAAAACTGAATGGTGAGAAAATATTTCTGGTTTTCTGTAGGAAGGGAATTTTACTAAGTTATTTATTTTGCCTAGGAAGAGATGCTTGGTTTCTCTGTTACAGTATCATCAAAGAAAATCACCACTCAGGTGCTGGTGTTTCAGTTGCAGTCAGGTGGACTTGGACTCGACCTAAGGAGATGTTTGGCTGTAGTAGCAGTCCAGGAGCACATGCAAGGCCACCACCAAGGACATGTCCTTGACAAGGAGCTTTGTTCCCTTTCCAAGCAGCTCATCCTCTCCTCCTTCCTGCAAGGTTTGTGCAGGGAGTGACCAACACACCCTGTTGTTCTGGTGTGCAGCCAATTTTCTTTTTACTGTCGTTTTCCCTCAGGCTCAGATTCCTGTATCTCATTTTCTTTCTGTGGATACTGATGCACCAAAATCCAGGATCCTCTTCCACAGTTTTTGCTGCTTGGCACCATCTCCCATGAATGCTGCAAACACCACAGTAGCTGAGAGTGTTTGGTGGCCTTTTGTACTGACATTTCAGCCTCTCACAAACTATAAGTGGCCTTATCTGTTGACTGCAGTGCCTGAGGCTTTTCTTCTCACTGGCTTTTTATTCCAGTGCAAAGATGGAGATTTCCAGAGGAACAACAGGTTTCCTTTTCATGAGCATAATAATGGAGTCAGGGAGAATCAAAAAATACCACAGATACAGAACAATACCTATTTTTATATAATTAATATACTAAATTATTGATGCTTCAGACTGATTACATCCAAGCTTATCAAACAATAGGAATTACTCCCAGGTGAGACAAAAAAAATGCCAAATTTTATATCTGTTTTAGCATTTTCATTGATTCAAAATGTAACAAAATTCATACACACACAACGTCAAAGCTTCTCAAAGTGAATTGAAGTGCAAACATGCTCTGCCAGCTCAGCTGTGGTGTTTTACTCCACCCACATCTCAGTACCCCCATTTTCTGTCTGTATTTGTAGTCTGGGCAGTGGGGTTTGCTTACTTGATTTTTTTCGTCCTCCTCTTCCTTTCATCTTTCAGCAACAGAAAAAGGGAAAGCAACAGTATGGGAGAATCAGTGTTCTGTCCATTACAAATCCAACTGGAACAAAAATTTTCTCTTGCAGATCACTTCAAAACAGATGTTTCTTTCATAATCATGCAATCAGGAGGAAAGCAGAGAAAAAGGAAGTGATCGCATCCTCCCAAGTGCTATGAGTTTTGTAGCATTCAGAAAGACACATTTTTCATTTAGAAAAGAATTGAAAATGTGTCAAGCTGCTCCAGCTATTAATCCACACATCCAGCCTGAACTGGGATTGACGTGATAAGCAGTTTGATATCAAGTCTGTACTGGTTGCTTGGCAATCGTTTAACAACTATCTTGGATGTGATTAATGAAAAATACTATTAAGAATAATCATGTTGCACCACACCCTGAGCTGACTTCCACCCTGTCCTGCAAAGCCGCTCTGTGTGGCAGCCAAGGTCTTATCCGGGCCCTGCAGGCAGCAAGACCCAGGCAGGGCTTCCCGAGGACCTCAGGAAGAGCAGAAGCCTCTCCTCTTCCAGTAAAACTTTTATTTTTCCTGTCTGTTGATTCCTCCCTGTGCATGGTAGTGAGATGCAGCCCTCCCGCAACCCTCCTGGCAGTGCTGGGTTGCTCAGCAACTCCATACTTGCTGAGAAGGCTCTTTTGCAGCAGCAGACCTGGGATGAAGAGGAAGATGAGATGATGTGACATCCAAAACCTGCTGTTTAGGTTGCCCAGGCAGCAAGATCCCTGTGAGCAGAAGCAGGTCAGTGGCAGTGAGTATCCTGGTGGCAATGCCAGCTGAGGAGCACCAGCACTTGCACCTTCTGCTCCTCTGCATCTGGGCTGTTTCAAAATATTTAGTGGTGATTACCCAAAATTAATCAACTAAATTAAATTTAACTAATTAATGTCTGCACAGCCATTTCCAGTGTCACAGTTAGATCCAGAGCAAGGAAATGGCACCACATTTTCTTAGGGGTGAACCAGTCAGCAGCATGGGATGGGGAGAGGGCATCTGTAAAGGCTCTGCTGACATGAATCTCACCCCTGAAGGCAGCTGGCATTGTTCAGGGCAGGTGGGCAAGGGACTGGGGTGGAAAGAGTCAGTGGGGAATATCTTAATTACATTAACAGATTGGGTGGAAACTGGGAGGTGTGTTAAGTAAAAGGAGTATTTCACCCCATGAATACTTAGGAAAAATCAGCCTGTGTTCCCCTTATCTCCTCCAGAGCCAGCAGCATGGGATGAGCAGTCTGAGATCACAGCCATCCAAACCCACAGTCATCCAAACCCACAGCCATTGGGTTCTGCAGAGAGACTGGGTGGTTTGGGGACCCAGAATCTCTGTTGCCCACAGGGTCATGTCCAGAAGTGGGGCTGTGCTGCCAAGTGTGTTTCCACACTCCTCATGGCATGAGAAGAACATGAGAAATGAGGACTAGATAAACACTTTTACCTCTGGTGGTAGACACCTCTCCAAAAGCTTTTCTGCAATTGGTCTGACTTTGATAGAGCAGTGCAGGAATATTGATCCATAATAGAAATTTTTAGAAATTATAACTTTTGGAAGACTAACTAGTCCTTTCTGTAAGGGCCACTGGCTTTATGCTCTCACATGGTTAATGGTGTTGCACAAAAGTGTCTTATTACAAGGTTTGTGAAGGTCCCATTGAGTCATTGGAGCCAACCCAGCAGAGCCCTCTGTGACTAGTGCCCTAAAAATCCCACCTGGCACAAGGAGATCTACAAGGCTTCCACAGACCTGGTGTTCACCACCTGGCCACAATACCACCAGAAGGAGAGGAAAACAAATACAGGTTTGACATTACCTGCTGAACCACCCCAATGAAAGAGAGGCTGCTTTCAGAAGCACAGCCCCTCTCACAACATACAGCAGCTGGGGTTTCTTGTTTGCCACTTTGGGCTAGTTGAGACATATGTGTACTTATTTTTAAGCTTTGTTTTTTCAGTGCTGTGAGCATGAATGGGTGTTTCCTGCACACATCACCTGTGCTTGAGGTCTGCCTAGCCTGACAAAAACGTTTGAGGGAAGGAGAGGACTCAGACCCTGGGGGCCAGGGCAAATACCAGCAGCAAGCTTGAGGTGGATATGATGATATGATGGACCAGCTCCCACTCTTTGAATAAAAAGTTGCTTTTACAACACTTGAAGGTGATGCAGGTGTGATAAACTATAAGGAAATACAATTACATGTGCTGTTCCTAGGGAGAGAGAAGCTTTACTTCACATGTGCCCTAACTACATGAAAGAGCAAGAACAAAACAGCCACTGAGGCATCATTAGTGGCACAGAAACTGCTACCCATGTAGTGGGGTTTTTGTGCCAGAGCACAGGGTTTGCCATGAGAAAGGCCCAGTTACCAGCCCCAGAGGCTGAAGGCCTTCTTTTTCCATGGGGCAATGCAAGCAGCAGGAGACAGGAGCCTGGGTTTCTGCTCTTAAAATCACAACAGAGAATTGAAGACAGACTGCAGGCAAATAAATTAGTAAAGAAGCTGAAGGACGTATATTGTATATATTATGTAATGAAGATGAAAACAGATTGCTGATGCAGAATTTTGGTACCATCTCTGGAAAAGCTGTGCAGGGAGCAATGTGAACATGGCCAACGTTGCAGAGCTCCTGGCAGGAAACCATGGGCAGGGCTGATTCCTGCAGAGGGGAGAGGAACAATGTACTGGCAATAGAAAAGGCCAGGGATAACTTCTGGAAGTGGGAAACAGTTAATCCTGTTTAGCTCTGGTGTGTCTCCTTCCACCAATGCATTTCAAAGAGTTTTATACTGGAGTATAAGGCCAAATGTGATCATGGTGCAATGCAGAGCTGTGAGCTGAATGCACTTGCTGGCATTTCAGCACCTCCCAAGGGCTCATTACTTCCCTCTTCCCTCTCAGCAGGGCTCATTATCCTGCTCTGTGTGTGCTTGCACCCTGTAGACAAACCCTAAATGTCACTATCCCCATTTTGTGCATAGGGATGCACCAGGAGATGAAACAACCTCCCACAAGGGTATGGAGTAAAGGAGAGACCTCGGATCTCCCAAGTGCCACAACTAATGACCATCTGTGTTTTAAAGAGCTGCTTTGCCCTGTTAGGATCACCCTCCTCCAGCAGCCCCTCCAGAAAGTGAGGGGCAATCACAGAGCCCAGTGTGCACCCCTGAGGGTCTCATGTCCCTTAGTTTCACCAGGCTGTGGTTAAAGACTGGAGGGGAAAATGAAGGGTACAGTGCACCTTTTTTCCATTAAAAATGTGCTAGGAAATGGCTTATCCACATGGTGGGAGTAGTCCAGCTGGGGATGAGACACCTCAGTCTGATGCCATGGTGAGATATGGTCCAGGAGAGCCTCCTGTGTCAATCAAAACAGAGTGGGAGAGGACCAAAGCCTGGTGTCACCACAGCAACACATGTGCTGCCTGGGGTCAGGGTACCACCTGTTCCTTCAAGGTGTACTTCCTGCCCTCCCTAGCAGTCTGACAGGGCTCATGCTTCCATCCCAGAGCTCCTGTACCAGGAAAAGCATAGACCTGCACCCAGCACCCAAGCCAGGATGGTTTATCCAGCCTTTTCAGTAACTTTCAAGTCTTTGACCTCATTAGAACAGCTTTTGGGTATGATCACAGTAATTTCTAAGTGTATTGGAAACCTCTGACATGTTCCTGAGTTAGCCCCCATTCCTTTCTCCAGATTCTTTTCAGTGCCAGTGACGTCAGGAAAAGGCATTCAAAAGTACAGAAGTCTTGTAGAAAAGCTCCATTTTCCAAGAGTGGCTTAGAGGCCAGAATGTTAAGTCAGCTGGGAGTTTTGGAAAGCTTCAGGCTATTCTGCTTTCTGTGGCATGAAACACTGTGGTGCAATTGCTGTGAAACAATGGTATTCTCAAGAAACAGAACAGCAATGATTCCACCTGACAGCCTTTTCAGTGCTTCTGAGAGAAGGGAAAACTGAGCCAAGAAAGCGTCCAAGAAGTCAAGCCGTGCACCATCACAAATGTCCAGGAAAAAAGCAACACCAATGGTCTGGCTTCTGGTAAAATGTGCATTTTTGCCATGCTATTACTCCATCCAAATGGGTCTTTACTATGTGTCCGGCATATGCCCTCTGCTCCAGCGACAGGATATCCTTCATTTGTCTGCAGTAAGGGCAGATGAGCATTTCTTCGTGCTGTATTCCAAGTCTGTTGATGGGAGGGTCAGCAGGGGCCAAAGCAGCTGCACCAAGTAAAGGAAAGGTAACCATGACAACCAAAGTTATCTGCATCCTCCATGTATTTCCTTCTCCCCACCCTACATAATATCTTTCCCACCCAAAC
This sequence comes from Pithys albifrons albifrons, assembly GCF_047495875.1. NCBI lineage: Eukaryota > Metazoa > Chordata > Aves > Passeriformes > Thamnophilidae > Pithys > Pithys albifrons. The sequence goes on along the minus strand of NC_092458.1, from coordinate 120,365,278 downwards.
CTTAAGCCAATAGAGCCAGTGACCAGCTGGCAGGATGGGGACTACAGCAGGATCTCCTGCACCCAGAGTGTCTTGCCGTGTTTCGGGGCTCAGCACTGCAGGCTGAGGTCATCAAAAAGGCACCGAAAGCATAGAGAGGGATAATTTGCAAGAGGCAGAGCTCTTCACTCCTGTAGATGGGGCGCTGGATATGTTGCCTTTGCTCCAGAGTTGCAGATCCATTGATGCTGCTCCTGGTTTTGGCTCTGAGCTGTAACCCTTCCACAGCAGCAACAACTTCTCCATCTGTGCCCCACGTCAAACCCAGCTACAGCTTTGGCCGGACTTTCCTGGGACTTGATAAATGCAACGCCTGCATTGGAACATCCATATGCAAGAAGTTCTTTAAAGAAGAAATAAGGTCAGAAACTCAGCACAGTAATTTTTAAAGCATTCTGCATAGTCATTTGAAAGTTGCCAGATAGAATTTCCAAATACTTTCATGAATGACAATGCAAAGAGCAACTTAGCACCCAGTTGCCATTGCAGCGCTTAGAATTTTAATTAATGTCTATAAACTGTTGCTTTGCCTCTTTTCTTTTAAAGCCATGCAAACATGATCATACGTCAGCCCTGAACTGTAATTTGAAAGCAGGAGTAAAAGGTACAAATTTCTGCCTAGAGAGTGGCTCCAAAACAATTCAAGGCTGCTGTGGGGGAAGGGAAGAGGGAAGGAAGAAATTAGATTGTTTAGATTTACTGGAAATATTTTATTATCAGCAACTGGCTGAAGGCAAAAGGAGTTTAGCTTTGTATGCTCCAAACTGGGTATGTTAACTACAAACACATAAACATGCTGTATAATTTTGTACCAGGTGCAACATGAATGTGCAGAATTTCAGATGTGCATTAACAAAGATCAAAAGTGATCTAAACCTGCCTGAGGCATGAGGACTTTTGCACATCAAGCTACCCACGTGCTCAAAAATAGATATGGCTAAATTATTGGTACACTTTGGGGAGAGACAGAAATTATATCTGTCTCAATGCTGATGAGACAAAACGCAGTCCAAGTGGTCATCAGACCAACCCAATCAGTTTTACACCCAAAAATCAGAGTGTATCTGAAAGAGATTAGGGAAAACTCTGCCAGTTGTATTTGAGGAGAAAGTTAAAGGCAGTGCTTGGCAGAGGAAGGGCTTATTGGGTCTGTTAAGATTTATAGAGCCATATGCACTTTCTTTTATAGATATAAAAGCCTGGGGGAGAAGAAATTATTATAGTAAAATTGTATTTTTAATGCTATAATGTAAGTAGTATAGTATTAGACAAATCACCATTTTTATCTTAAACTATCCTATAAAATGCAGCATAGTAAAACCATAATGGTTCGTCTGGGATGGACTTGTAATACTGAACATTCATCCTTCCCTTACTGCTGCTGGGAAAGGCAGCTTTTGGCCTTGCTAAGCCACAGAACCCCTTTGCTGTGGCACGTTGGGGGTCCCAGCCCTGGTCACTTTGCCTTTTGGCTTTCCATCTCCACAGTGCCAGGGTTAGCAGTACATGAGGTGCAGAGGCACCAGAAAGGCCCAGGCCAGCAGTGCTGGATTCCTCCCAGCCCAGCCTGGACTCCTGTCCGAAAATGCAGGATGGATTTGCAATCAGCATGCTCAGCTGGCTGACAGGGGCTGCCGTGGGTCTGCAGGGGCTTGGGGTGCATTTGGGGTGTGGGCTGCTCTATATTTTCTTCCCTGGAGCAGGATGGCACAGGAACTGGCTCCTGCTCTGTGCCCCAACCTGCTGTGGCCCCTTTGCAGGGGTTTCAGGGGTTTCAGGGAGGTACAAAGCAGCGTCCACACATGTAGCTCATGGCAGGTGCACCCATTCGGTTACTCCCGCTTAGTCTCTGGGGAGGCTGGGGCTGTGCAGCTTCCTTCAGCCCTCCAAAAATAGCAGGAGCCTTCTGCAGCAAGTGACTGCCTCTGGCTGGCTGGTGGCCAGCAGCATGTGCACCGAGGTGTGGGGAGAAAAGGTGCTACGTGAGCAGAGGCAGGAGGTCCACATGCTGGCTTTACTCCGGGGCACAGCGGGAAAGGAGTGCAGGTCCCACTGGGGCTGGGAGTGCAGAGCCACAAATGTGGGAGCATGATGCTTCTGCCTCAGGGAAGGCAGAGGGGCTTCCCAACCTGGAGACTTCTTTTCCTCTCCAGCCAGCCCTTAGTTGGCTTCCCACAAGCCATACAGAACACAAATAAATTATAACATGCAGCTCTGCTCTGAGCCCTTTGGAGAGGATAATTTAAAAATGTTCTCCTGAGCAGTCACACAGCTTCAAGCTTTCCTTTGCAGGGGTAAAACTTGCTCTCCCACTAGAATTCTTGAAAAACTGGGATTTTTTTTTGGCAAGTGAGAGGTTAAGCAGTGGAAATTTCAGTGGTACTTACGCTCTTTGATCCACCTTCATATACCTTTTCACATGTTACAAAGGTGGAGAGTGCTTGATGCTTCTCTGTTAATTCACATTAGAACATGCTTCATTAATTCTCCATCATTTTTGGGAACTGTGACATGCTTTCACAGTAAGAAGATGTGGGTTTTGTTCCCAGCACGGCTGGTGACTCATCTTCTGCTCTAATGTTCTTTACTTTCCTTATCTTTGCCCAACTTTATCCATCTGTAAATGAGAATACCAAGCCTGCCTACCAACTGTACCAACAGCAGAGAACAGTGAAAGTTTTTGTAAAATACTAGACTTTCAAAACACTGAAAAACTGAGCTGACCAAAACTATTAGCAGGCTTGAGCCGATATTGGTGATGAGCTTTGGCCAAAAATAATGAGAAAAAAGTCTGAAAAAGCTGGAAGACTTAGATTTGATGGGGTTTTATATGGCATTTCTTTATTGTTTTTGTTTTAAGACTTAAGTTCCTTAATTTTTTCTAAAAATGTAAAATTCCAAATCCAAGCAAAATTTGTTTTGGCTGAAACAAAATACTTCATTTCATCCAGGAGAAAGAAAAATACAACTCAGTTTGAATTTCTTCAGCATTTAGTTCTGAGTTGATCTAAAATCTGTTATCTGTGACTCACTTATTCACACAGATCTTACTGAAAGTCGTAATTAAAGCATATTCAGGCCCTCAGCTAAGAGGCTACATACGAGAGTGAGTTGTTGTTACAGCACCACTTGATGATGAATCTTGAAAGCATCCAGCAAATGTGCCAGGCCAGCGTTGTGCTGCCCAAAAATGTTGCCAAATACAGACTTGCTGCAGCCCATGCTGGGTTCCCAGGCCTGTGTGGCTCTTCCCCAGGAGCTCTGCAGAGGAAATCTCTCCATCAGCCCTCAAATTAACACTCAGCCCTGGATTTCACACATCCATGCGCTGCTTGCGGGCGGGAGGGGGCACTTGCCTGCTGTCTGCCTGATGTGAGCTCCCCTGAACACACATGTTCCAGCCAAATCACAAAGTGTATTTGGAAAGAAGAAGAAAAGGAAGGAAATAAAGGAAGGAAATAAAGGAAGGAAAGGGAGGAAGGAAGAAAGAAAGGAAGAAAGGAGAAAGGGAGAAAGGAAGAAAGAAAGCAAGCACGAAAGCAAGAAAGAGCAAGAAAGAAAACAAGTAAGAAAGCCAGAAAGCAAGCAAGGAGGCAAGAAGAAAGAAAGCAAGCAAGGAGGCAAGAAGAAAGAAAGCGAGAAAGAAAGAAAGCGAGAGAGAGAGAAAGCGAGAAAGCGAGAAAGAAAGCGAGAAAGAAAGGAAAGAAAGGAAAGAAAGGAAAGAAAGGAAGAAAGAAAGAAAGAAAGAAAGAAAGAAAGAAAGAAAGAAAGAAAGAAAGAAAGAAAGAAAGAAAGAAAGAAAGAAAGAAAGAAAGAAAGAAAGAAAGAAAGAAAGAAAGAAAGAAAGAAAGAAAGAAAGAAAGAAAGAAAGAAAGAAAGAAAGAAAGAAAGAAAGAAAGAAAGAAAGAAAGAAAAGAAAGAAAAGGAAGGATGGATGTGCCTGGCACACTGCACCTGCTTTGCAGATCAGGCTCTGTGAGGGTTCCTGATGCACAGCAAATCACAGTGAGGCCCAGCAATTATTCTCTGTTCTTTAGTCCGAGCTCAAAACCAGACCAGATAAACAATCCAAACCCAAACAAAGCTTTTATTTTCATGTCAGGAGCCATAATCTCAAGGAAGCTTCAATATCCTATTGGGCAAAACAATCAAATTACTGAAATACTGGAACCCACCAACCTGTTCACACAAGGGGCTGGGCTGCCCCACTTCTGGTCAGCCTGCATCTCCAAGGCAAATTTTTTGAAAGAGGCACATGACTAGAGTTAAATGTCAAAGCAGGGCAAGCACCAGGGGTTTTCCTCTTCCTGGGCACCTGTGCTTGCCCCAGATGTGAGCTGCAGAGGGTCTGTGGTGGGGAAGGGGAGTGAAGTGCTGCCTTCAGTAGGATCATGGAGAGAAGGTTGAACAGTCTCTGGTGGTGCTTAGTCTCATTGAGCCAGTTGTTTGCCTGAAATCAGAGGAAATTAATACCCCCAAAAGTTCTCTGTGTTGATTTCCCAGCTGGTATTTGAAAGGATAGACCAACTTCAGCTTTCAGATTTTTTAATATCTTTTCATCTCTCTCCAGCTGGCTAATCTTGCAGGGAACCTCTTGCCTCTCTTGTTTCACTTCTGAGCTGCCGGCTTTAATTTATGGTGGGAATAAGTTAGGACGTGCTTTCTTATGCACTTGGGCAAGGAGGTTGGGACAGGAGGCTCCAGAGGCAGCGAATGCAGGATGTTGGCCAAACGAAAGGTCAGAGCTCAGCCTCTTTCCAAGACCAGGTTACAGACACACTTACAGGGAAAGCCCCACAGGGAAAGCATGTGTGTGGGCAGGGCTGAGGAGGCTGCTGAAACAAAAAAACCCCAACCTAATCACCCAGCCCATATGCTCCCCTCCTGTGCTTCTGTAGGGGGTGCAAATTAGTGCAAGATCTTCACGGCTACAATGGTGCTGCACACCCAAGGCACACGTACCCTGTCCTTCCATCACACCCCAAACTCTGCTGCTGCTGGGGAGGTCACTCAGCACAGCTGCTAAAATACAGTCAGTGATGATGGGGGAGACATGTTGACCCCAGTACTGAGTAAAGCCACCATCTGAAAACAGAAATTCATTTTGGTATTCTCAAATAGGTGTATTGTCAGGAGGGTCCCTTTAAACTGCTGAGTACTCCTTTTTTTGGAGCCTTTCTCTAGGATTAATTTAAAACCATCAGTGATTTTTTATGAACCAAAACCCATGCAGCAGTCTCCCTTTCCTCCTTCCCTCTACGTGGCCCAAAAGATCCCATTTGGGTGTTTCACTCCCTGCCCCATGGGCCCTCTTCGTGACAAGGGATGGCTTAAGTGGGAAGCAAAGAAGGGTATCTTTTCCAAAGCATCTTTCCTCACCT